>NC_136155.1:5166222-5691222 GCF_965212315.1 Lampetra planeri | reverse complement strand
GAGAGTGCGTGGAGGGGAGTAGAGTGAGGTGAGAGGGGCGAGGTGGGAGAGTGCGTGGAGGGGAGTAGAGTGAGGTGAGAGGGGCGAGGCAGGAGAGTGCGTGGAGGGGAGTAGAGTGAGATGAGCGGGGAGAGGTAGGAGAGTGCGTGGAGGGGAGTAGAGTGAGGTGAGAGGGGCGAGGTGGGAGAGTGCGTGGAGGGGAGTAGAGTGAGGTGAGAGGGGCGAGGCAGGAGAGTGCGTGGAGGGGAGTAGAGTGAGATGAGCGGGGAGAGGTAGGAGAGTGCGTGGAGGGGAGTAGAGTGAGATGAGCGGGGAGAGGTAGGAGAGTGCGTGGAGGGGAGTAGAGTGAGGTGAGAGGGGCGAGGTAGGAGAGTGCGTGGAAGGGAGTAGAGTGAGATGAGAGGGGAGAGGCAGGAGAGTGCGTGGAGGGGAGTAGAGTGAGATGAGAGGGGAGAGGTAGGAGAGTGCGTGGAGGGGAGTAGAGTGAGATGAGCGGGGAGAGGTAGGAGAGTGCGTGGAGGGGAGTAGAGTGAGATGAGAGGGGAGAGGTAGGAGAGTGCGTGGAGGGGAGTAGAGTGAGGTGAGAGGGGCGAGGTGGGAGAGTGCGTGGAGGGGAGTAGAGTGAGGGGAGTGGAGCGAGACGAGAGGGTGGAGGATGTTGAAGGCGGACGAAGCGTGCGATGTTGACATCGGTGTGTGACCTGGATTGGGAGCCAGCTGGAGGGACCGGAGTCGTATTAGGGGAAGACATATAGCAGCAGCAGCAGCTATGGGGGCAGCCTGCAGGGCTGAGAGTTGCCCGTGGTCGAGCGAGTGTGTGATCAAGGCACCGACGATGCCGAGTTGCACACGACGCTGTGCTACGTGGGTGCAATGCAGAGGTTAACGTAAAGGCGCAGCCGTGCAACTACTTTGCTTGCACCGCTGTTGGCGGTAAGGGCCTCTACTAGAAATAAAAAAAACAGTTCCAGGGAACCCCTCGAGAGGACATTTGGCCTACTCTTCCATTCTGGCCCGACGTCTGGGAAGAGTTGGAAGCACAACGCACCATTGGTTGGTTCGACCGTTGCGATCGGGGGAGGCGGGAGGGGGGATAGAATCGAACCATGCGACCTCCGGTGACCGATGAGCTCCCCCCGCCGTGACGGCACCCCAGGCAGGCGCTATTGGCATTGGCGTCACCGTCTCAACGTGAAAATCGCCGTGTGTGCGTTTCACTCAATAACCTCTGTGCCGCAAGAACAACTAAAAAAGGTACGGCTGATGGATGTCGGAGGTGACGATTGAGAATGTAAGGCAACGTGGGGCCGTCAGGCGTGCGTTCAGAGGCAGCTGGGATGTGCGAGGTGTTTCGCGGATGAAGGCGAGGGGTCGTGCGGAGTTGAGATATTTGGGAAGAGAACTGGGGCCCCGGGATCAATGACGGAGATGCTTTTCGTGTTTTTTTTTTTTACGAGCCAGGTCTCCCTCCAACAGAGAGGCGTCTTTGTCCCAACGACTTCTTGCGTTGTCTCAGAACAAGGGGATTGCAATCTATCCGCGGGACGCTTTTTTTTGCCAGGACAATATTGAGATGGGTGACGTATGGTCAAACAACTGCACATGCCCGACGTGGGGAGGCATTCAGCCGTTACAAAACGGCCCATTGCTATCGTCCGCATGGAGGTCGTTCTCGGAAAGGATTGAGGAGTGACCGGATTGTCAGTCGGCTGAGTTTGTCACACGCACACAGTTCGGGCGAGTTGGATGCTGCGCAAATGCAGAATAGATCCCCTGTGCAGCGGTTGCGTGCATCCTGTGGAGGTGGGGGGTGGGGTGGATGAGGACCCGCAACAGATTGCTAATTGCATCGTAATTCGCTTGCGCAGGTCCCCGTTTCCACCGGGAGTTGATGCTCATGACAGAGGGAGAGGAATATTCATCGGCTCGCCACTCCATGCGAACTTCTCGCCTCCGCGCGCGTCCTCCGCCAACGAAAAGTCACTCCGCGCGCCGCGCGATGCAAACTGCCAAGCGATGTTGGAAGGCCGGGACTAATTTTGGACCACTCCGATTTTCTGTCAAGTGACTTATTTTTATTCTCTCGCTCTCTCTCCGCACGTGTCACGTGTCTCGTAACACCTTGCCGTATTATTCTTTGTCGCAGTCGGAGAAAAGGCTTATTAATTCGGACGCGTGAAACGCTTTGTCGGGCGCGTGCGCGCGCACGTGCAGATGCCGGTGTGCGCGAGTGCGAGTGCCGCTAAAAGTATCCTCGAGTCAGTTTTTAAATAGACTCGGTGGGCTGCGGGAGGGGCGGGGAGGGGGAGCGTGTTTTTTTTTAAGAATGGATACCAGAGGTCGCAACCGGGTACCCGATACCCGTACCTTACCCGATACCCGGCTACCAGTACCCGGCCGGGTACAGGTACCCGTTTGCGACGCTGGTGCGGCCGGGTACGGGTAGGGCGTGAGTCAACGATGAGTAACCATTTGTCATTCATGTAGGGTAGGGTAGGGTACGGGTAGCGTACGGGTACCCATACCCGGCCGGGTACGGGTACGGGTACCAGTTTGTGACCCTGGTGCGGCCGTGTACGGGTACGGGTAAGGAATCAAAACCCGTTTGCGACCTCTGATGGATACTGAACAAAGGTTGAACAACCCACCTTGTCCTACGTTCTCGATGGCCGTACTTTTTGTTGTTGTTGTTGTTGCGGTGTAGAGGTCATTGAGTGAAACGTACGTACGGCGAAATCAACATCGGGACGGTGATGCCCATGTCGCCACGGCGGTGTGACGGTCAGCGGGCATGGGACTTGCATTGTACTTTCCACCTTTTCCCAGACGTCGGGCCAACATGAAAGAGTAGGCCAAACGTCCTCTCGATGGGGTTCTCTGGAACTGTTTTATTTATTTATTTATAGTGGAGGTCCTTCCCGACAGCAGTGGTGCAAGCAAAGTCATTGCATGTCACTTTCATACTCACAGGCCCTTCGGATTACACCCGTTGGGTTGCACTCCCTCGTCGAGGAGGCCGCTCTTCTTCGCCTTTTCTACAGTTACATGCTTATTTTTCACGTGAACATCATGCTAATCTATCACATTAACATCATGCTAATCTCTCACATTAACATCATGCTAATCTCTCACATCAACATCATGCCAATTTCTCACATTAACATCATGCTAATCTCTCACATTAACATCATGCCAATTTCTCACATTAACATCATGCTAATTTCTCACATTAACATCATGCTAATTTTTCACGTGAACATCATGCTAATTTCTCACATTAACATTATGCTAATTTCTCACATTGACATCATGCTAATCTCTCACATTAACATCATGCTAATTTCTCACGTGAACATCATGCTAATCTCTCACATTAACATCATGCTAATCTCTCACATTAACATCATGCTAATTTCTCACATTAACATCATGCTAATCTCTCACATTAACATAGCCACTTCCGTGCCCTCTAATTTCTCACACTTACATCATGCTAATCCCTCACATGAACATAGCCACTTCCGTGCCCTCTAGTTTCTCACATGAACATCATGCTAATCCCTCACATTAACATAGCCATTTCCGTGCCCTCTAATCTCTCACTTTAACATCACGCTAATCCCTCACATTAACATAGCCACTTCCGTGCCCTCTAATTTCTCACATTAACATCGTGCTAATCTCTCACATTAACATAGCCACTTCCGTGCCCTCGTCAAGGAGGCCGCTCTCCTATCTTACAGTTACATAATAATCTCTCACATTAACATCACTAGCCCCGGCCACTTCTTTATAACCCCTGAGCTACACCCATTTCAAACCTTTTAAAACAGTCTGCCTCAGCAGCAGACCATGCTTTCTCACCTGATGATGGACGCTTGTGTTACGCCCGAAACGTCGTGATTTATTTTATTTTATACCTACGTGACATTACCAAAAGAACCAAAGAGTATGGATTCCTGCAGTCACGAAAGCTTCAAATCAAGAAAGCAATTGCATGGCTGGGCCTTTACCTCAACCACTTATTGTACCCACACAGCACATACCACATTATTTTGTGCAACTGTGAACCGTCAACTGACTCACGCGTGATGCTCTTATGAAGAAGGACACTTTCCCACACGTCAGCGCTGACTCGGTGAGTATTTTAGCTCAGCATCATCATCATCATCACCTTTGTTCCACCGGGTAAACACAAGGGTGGCCTGTGTCAAAACAATGCTTAGTTTGACACCTATTGTCATTGTGCCACGTGCATTATTCAACCCAGTCATTCCGACAAAGAGAAAAACAATCGGATGCTTACTCAGCTTGGTTTTCACGGTGTGGCTTTGGCTCGGACCGGCAAAATTCCCGGAGGAAAACCACTCGTACCGCGACCGTTTTACGCTCAGCACGGCTCGGATGTGTCAATGGAAGAAGGGTCGCGAATTTCTTAAAGGGTTCTCATCTCGTAAAAGTCTACGAATCACTCAATGAACTGTGAATGACTCTTGAAATATTATCACGCAGCATAATACATCTAACGTTGAAGAGACACAGAGAGAGAGAGAGAGGGCATCTTTAGTGTTGCAAATCCCCCTATCAATTTCTAATTATTTTAACATTGAATCTCCACCCACGTGTGCGGCCGCGACAAGATCCGCCGAGCGCCCAGAGCGATCCATTGAGCTGCGGCATTTTAACGAACGCGTGCCAGGTGCGTCCCGCAGAGTGTGTCCTTAATGCACGGTCCCTGCGTCTGGATTAGCAGTCGCCGTCCAAACAATGATCCGACACGTTCGTAGCGGCACAACACGACGTCCAAATTTTGGGAGGGGGCAGCGCTGTCTGCTCGGCGAGACAGATCTGGGAATTGGTGACCACCGTGCACAACCGGGTGCTATAGGCTGCGGGGCGACACGGCGAGCGGCAGAGGGCTTTGCAGCAACATGATTTGTTCACGGGGGCTTCCATGCTGCCACGTCTGCTTCCTTATGTGTTCCCCAGCCCGCACTGACTGGCATGCTGAAGTTACGGTCAAATGACCCCCCCCATGACCTACACGCTGTTTGTGTCTACATTGTTTTTCTTCCCCCGCACCTACGATCAGCACAGTTGGCTACGTACGGTGCGAAGGAAGTTCAGCATGCACACAGACATACAGTGTGGCCTTCCTTCGGTCGTGGAGCCTCAGCCAGCAGTTGGTTGAGAATGAGGAGGGCGGGGAAGTGGGATCCGTGGTCAGGTAATGAAATCAGGTCGCGGGGTTCATAGTGCAGTGCGCTAACCACTTCGCCACCGCAGCGGATACAAAATCGCTGCACGAGCGAGAGGCACTGCCGTCAGCCATGGTCAATCCACTGCTGGATGGAGGCCTCCCAGAGCCACCGCGAATCCTGCGATGTTGACACATCTATCTGGCACCTGCACACGAACTGATTTAATCGCTCCATCTCCTCGGTGGATATCCTCTCCGGAAGCTTGAAAGGTACATTTTCATATCCAGCAATTATTTTCGTCGGGATCTGACGGACGGTATCACGCATTAAATCCCCGCATGGCATCGTTACACTATGCTGCGTGTAATGTCGCCCGTAATTCGCATGCATAAATCGGCGTCACAAACACAAATCTAAACGAAGCCCGAGGACAGACTTGACCATAACCTGGAGCATCGCCTTTAACCTATGACGACGACGGTTAAAGCCTCACGAGACACACACCGGGAGTGACCCTCCACTAATGCAGATTTTAGTGCATGATACAGATGCATTCATCGCAAATAATTGCTCTAAATCAGCCAAATTCACCACCACTGCATGCATAGGCTGCGTGCCTATATATATAGCGCAATCAAGGAAGCCTTACAAGGGACAGTTTCACACATGCATAGGCAATGTATTGGTGCATTAGGGCATGATCCCTTGTGCCCTGTACGTGCAGTTCCAACGAGGGCAGATTGGAATAATAGCACAGAGACATGGGTCTGTCTCCGTGTAATGGCGTAAGTATTCAGGGCTTTGCAAGCCGGGGTCATTGTGTATGTGTATGTATGTATATGTATGTATGTAGAATTTCTTTCGCACCGTACGTACGTGCGGGGGAAGGACAACAAACTAAGCACCAAAAGCAGTTCTAAAGGAATGAGTTTTCAACCTAGATTTAAAAGTGCACAGCTCCACTGGCTTACAAATATCGGAAGGAAGAGCGTTCCAGACGGCCGCAGAAGCGCATCTGAAAGCGCGCGATGCGGTGACCATCTTTGTTCGATGGACAGCGAAATGCTGCAACGAGGATCACCGGCGTTCGCACGATGGTTTATGCTCCTTGGCAAGATCAGCAAGGTATTGTTGTTAATTTGTAGCAGGATGTTTGTGTGTAATGAACATATTCAGTGTACTGCAACGTTGTGCATCCGGATACTCATCGTACGTGTGTTGTCATTCATGCCTTACATTTTCATTGCTCATGCGGTGAAACACCAAACTCTTCATAACCGCGACACCCATTATCTGTGGCCTGTAATTGATCTGTGCGACTTACTTTATTTTACCTGTGTGATTTTTCTTTTGTTTGCGGATAAGAGGATAAGAGTCCCGCGGCTAATGAATCCCCGTATCCCCTTTTTGTGTTGCGCATGGCTGAACGTCACACAGCAAAATTGAGCCAGGCCCTTCCGCCTGCAGTGGTGTGAGCAAGAAATTGCAGGGCTGCGCCTTTACCTCTATTATTCCCTAACCACTCCCCCAGCCCCCCCCCCCCCCCCCCCCGCATCAATGCGGGAAAAGAGGAGATTCAGTCGAGGCTTTTCATTCAGTCTCGAGACTTGGCAAGGGTTCTCAGGTATAGAGTGAAATATAAATTCGCAGCCCTGTGATTGCTTGCTCACTACAACGCTGGCCGAAGTGCCTCCACTCGAGGAAGCTGTAGACTTCCCCTGCTAGAGGGTACGGTGGGCTGCTCGTCCACACTGGTCAGGCACAGTGGGAGAGATTGGAGTATCCCACGGTTGACCCCGCCAGAGGCGACCTGCCGATTGCCTAACTGTGACGTCAACCCCATTCACGCATTCACACTGCCGGGTGGCAAGAGGCGTAGGGAGATTTAATAAGTTCGCACCGTCATCTTCAACCCGTTGCAAAGGACAGCGAGCTAACCACCACGCTTGTTTACCCGCCGTGTGCCAGTACACGTGAAAACAATGGGCATGTGAACACGTCACATGGAGGCATAATTGAGCTGTCTCCAGCTCTGACATGGAGGCATATCTCTCAAAGGGAGCAGTCACTTCAAGGGGAGATGTCAATGATTTAAAAGTGGTGTGAGCTGGGACACCGCAAAGGTGGCTTGTTCGCCCATCATTGAATAATTGCCGCAGAGCAATTAACCGAGCACTCGGCTTACCCCGCACATGTTTTTTCGTTTCATCAATGCAGGGTTCGTCTCGATTATGAACTGAGCGAATATGTTTAACAGTTAGGGGCACTGTCGTAAACAAAATGGCATTTTAATGACCCAGGCAATTATGGCCAAAAATAGAAATGGTGACTGTGTTCTAATTCTGTCGATTTGCTCTTTTCGCCATCATTAAGATTAACGCGGGGTTTTTTTTGGTGGGAATTGTTATTAATGTATGAATTTTAAAATTGAGATTTAATGTTTTAAATATTTTTTTTGTTTAAACTCAAAAAGCCAACACACGTCTGAATAGTTGTTTCCTGCCTGGGTCCCAGAAAATGGTCGCAAAAACGATTATGGCAGCTGATGAGCGCGAACCATGGATTCGTTTCCCACTCAACGTTTGCCGAAAACACCGCTAGATTGGCGCGGAGTAGGAATTATTGGCATGAGAGACGCCTATCCATAATAATCCTATATAGTTGTATACTATTGGTCCATCCTCCGAACAGGCGTAGAGGGATGCAGCGAGGATAATATGAGGCGAGATGGATGTGGCGTGCCAGCGTAATTTGCGGAACAGAATTTCGGACCTTCCCCGATTAAATTAAGCACTGGCTTAACCCAAATAGTGCTGCCGAGTGTAGGATTCATATTCTTGGTTCTTTCGGTAAAGTCACGTAGAAGGGAAACAATAAAATAATAAAAATGTAAAACAATACAATTCTCACGACGTTTCGACTGCAACACAAGCAATCATCATCAGGTGTGAAATCCACGGCAAGAAAATGTGAAAAAAGTGGCGGTTTTTTTCCTAACTTCAGCACCACGGACAGCGATTTGGCAGTTGTTCAGATGGACGAGTCCATCTATGTTCGGAACAGAGGAGGGGGGAGAGGAAGAGAATGGAATCATTATAATTCTTATCGTGCGCTCATCTCGCCGAGCCAGGCAGCAGCAGCAGCTTCATCAGCAGCGCGGAAGGATGGCCCAGAGACCATCGTTGTGTCCGGTTCAGGGGCCACTCATCAGCAGGAAGCGCGGCACGGCCCGTCGCTGGGTTATCGTCACGTTATGGCCACGTTGGCCGCAGGGTGGTGGTGGTTGGCGATGGCACACGGACGGACCCTGCGCCGGTACAAAACCTATTGGGCATGCACTCTTACCTAAACTAAACATCATGTTTTTGTTGTATCAGGTAAGGCCCACTAAGCTACTGTATGTAGCTATTTTACTGGTAGGAACCTCCTGGTTACACCAGCATCCAAAAATGGGAGGGGTGGGGCTGGGTGGAGAGGGGAGGGTGGGGAGGGGACGGTGGGGAGGGGCTGGGTGGGGAGGGTGGGGCTGGGTGGGGGGTTGGAGGGGTGGGGCTGGGTGGGGAGGGTGGGGCTGGGTGGGGGGTGGGAGGGGTGGGGCTGGGTGGGGAGGGGCTGGTCACCCCGTAGTGCGCTTATGAAACTCAACGTTTAACCTACTCATGCTGGCTTGTGCCCGCCCTCACAGTCGGGCATATTTGCGGAATACACCACGCCGCCATTGACCCTGGCCATTGACCGAGCAACCCAACGTTCCTATCAGCTCCCTCCGCAGGAATGTGTTTTCAAAAGCGACCCGGCCACAAATGATAGCTCAACTAAGTGGCTTATCACGTGGAAGTGTATCGCAGCCAAATAGTCTACGCGCACGTTTATAAATGTGGAGGGACAAATCGGAGGACCCGGAGAAACATCCATGCGACCACGGGGAGAGAACTCCAAATGTACAGGCGTCAGGGTCGGGATCGAACCCACGACCTCCTCCATACATCTCGCCGCCGCGCGATGTTATCTCGTCGATGCATGGTAGTTCGATGGCAGGAAGACGGTGGCGATGAGGAAGTGGTTCCTAATGTCTTGGTGGGTGGAACATTCCTCACGCCACTGTGATACCATCGACGAGTCCCGAGATGTAGCATTTACGGGTTTTACATGGGCAGAGTTCTGAGTGATGGCGAAAAACCGCGGATAAGTGCTGGGTTGTCCGATATGGTTTGCACGTGATGGATTACAGTAATTGCCAAGTGTGCTTTATGTTCTGTAATATTTTCTTTTCCACGTGCGCCTACAACCGCCGCGCGGCCGCGTTACACGCCCTTTCGTTTTCCTGAATTATTTCGGCGTACGTGGGGCCCAGATGGGGTTTTAAACTCCGAGAATTTCGCCGGCCTGCGGGCGCCTTCTTCTAACTCCTGCGGAGCGCTTCTCAACGCTTCATGCCTCATCCCCACTGACGTTCCTTTCTTCCACCCCACCACCCGCCAACTAGTGCAGATACTACTGACTCTATTGTGTGTATGGTGTGTAGGCATTGATGCCGACAAAATAAATGTCTTCATATATACGTTGGGGGGAGTCGACAATTTTTGGAACCCTGTTAGATCAACTTCTTTACCCCAACATCCTGGGGGGAGGGGGGTGGGGGGGGGATCCACGTTCTATAACTTTTTGATTCAGGCCTTCTGAAAGGCCCTCATAATTTAGTTGAAGGACAAACGGACAAACAAAACACCGTGCTTTTATAATAATAGAATGTACAACCGAGGGAGACGGGGTGGTCCAGCGACCGGGGGTGTTGGGTATATTTGAAGTGCATGTACAGTAATTATTTTGTGTCATTCCACTGCTGGATGAGGGCCTCCTCAATCTGTGGGGATCAGATGGAGGGCAATTTGATCATACTTCACCACACTGGTCAGCCTGGGTTGGTTAAGGTGGGGGAGCATAGGGGATGGAGTGCAGTACAGTACAATGATGCGTTTAACACGTAGGCTTTCGCGACCAATATAATTCATAATCAACGTTTTTTGGGTTTAGATCGCGTTATTTATAAATGTGTCGTAACCCTCCACCACCCGACACGGCCAATCAGTAAAAAAGTGTCACGTTGACAAAAGACAAATAGTTCACTGCTTTAGCCCACCGGTGTGTTGAAGCGTGAAACCACAACATTTACAATTTGAGTACGACGTTTCGCCCGATGATGCTGGATGCAATTACCAGCGAAACGTCGTACTCAAATTGTAAATGCTGTGGTTTCACGCTTCAACACACCGGTGGGCTAAAGCAGTGAACTATTTGTCTTTTGTCAACGTGACACTTTTTTACTGAGTGGCCGTGTCGGGTGGTGGAGGGTTACGACACATTTATAAATAACGCGATTTAAACCCAAAAAACGTTGATTATGATGATGATGCGTGTTGCTGTGGTGACATCTGCTACCCAGCCCATCACAAAGCTGTTTCATGGATGGCGGTCACCCATCCAAGGCCTCTCCAGGCTCAGGCCTGCTCCGTTTCTGCGAGCTGGATGAGATCAGCTCCATTGCGGGTGAGCTGGCCACAGGAAGTGTTTACTGTGGTGCAGTAATTTATGTGAGTGTAGAGGTAATCAAAGTGAAAATGGATGAATGCATGAAGAGAAATTTCGATTTAAAGCTTTCGTGACTGCAGGGATTCATCTTCTTGGTTCTTTCGGTAAAGTCACGTAGAAGGGAAGTAATAAAATAATAAAAATAAAACATAATTATTTTATTATGTTTTATAAAACATAATTATTTTATTATGTTTTATTTTTATTATTTTATTACTTCCCTTCTACGTGACTTTACCGAAAGAACCAAGAAGATGCATTAAGAGAATCAGGGGTTAAAGGATTCGCTGGATAGTGTAGTTGGGGTTATTGTATTGGCTAGTATGTTTATGGTTAGATCTATGATAAGGATCTAATTGGCAAGTATAGATAGTGTTATGGGTAGAGCTATGGTTAGGCTCTGATTGGATTGCAGGTTTATGAGTAGAGCTATGATTAAACTCTGATTGACTAATGCGGTTCGGGTTAGGGGTAGGGTTATGATGAGGCTCGTATTGGCTCGTGTGGCGAGTGATAGGGACGTGATGGGGGTCTTATTGGCTCGTCTGGTGTGGATTATTGGTAGAGCTATTATAATTATCAAACGAGTATGACAAGTGTTAGGGTTAGATCAATGATTCAGTTTTCATTTGTTAGTAGGTGTATGACTATAGCCACGATTAGGCTCTGATTGCCTGGTGTGGTACATCACTTAATAGTGTTGCCCATGCCCTTAGTACCAATCACAAACTTTTCTCAAGTGACCCACTCTTCCACTTTCGTTTGTTTTCACGAGGAATGAAATAAATAGCGTTTGTGAATGGCTAAAGCAAACTGTTGCGTGTGTGTGTGTGTGTGGTTTATTTGCCCATGATTACACTTGAACGCGTAAAGAACAAAGTATGTAACACACACGGCACAGCAGTCGCACGAGCAGCTTCGACTACATCGGTGGAGCCAGCAGCTCCCAATATCGCGGATCGAGGTTGCGCTGAGAGATTCGTCCCCGCCATGGGAATGTGGAATTTTTCCGCCACTGGCCGAGGGCTGTACCACCTCAACGTCCGAGCAGCAAATCCCTTTAGCCTCGACAAAACGACACGACGGGAGAGGGGAGGGAGGGATAATGCCATGGATCGATTAAGCAACTCCATCTCGATTCGTCAAACTCACCGTTAAAGGAAAGAAGAACAAAAAGGAAATAACACTGGGGCAAGTGTATGTCAAAATCCATAAAGAAGGCACCCCGCTACGACCCATCGTGTCGACGATAAACTCTCCGACGTACAAACTAGCCCGTTTTCTATCAGATACTCTGCTCCCCTTCACAGGCAAGACCTCTTCGGCAGTACTCAACTCAACCCAATTAGTCTCTATGGTTAAGGACATGGTGCTATCTTCTGATGACATCCTCGTCAGCTTTGATGTAGTATCTTTGTTTACCAAAGTCCCAGTACCGGACACCCTAACAATAATTGAGGACTTAGTCCAACATGGATTGAATTCTGATGTACCTGCGCTGGTTAGGCATTGCCTCACCAACACCTATTTTACCTGGAATGGCACCTTCTACAAACAGAATGAGGGTACCCCAATGGACTCCCCCTTGTCACCAGTTATAGCCAACATGTTCATGGAAAAGTTTGAATCAGACGCCATCCAGACATCCACCCTGCGTCCTTCCCTGTGGAAGAGATATGTGGATGACACTTTCGTCATCTGGCCACATGGCCTCCCAGCATTGAACCACTTCTTGGACCACATCAATTCTAGACACCCATCTATCAGATTCACCATGGAAGTGGAGAAAGACGGTAAACTACCATTCTTGGATATTCTGTTTAAGAGGAGGCTTGACGGATCCTTGGGACATTCTGTCTACAGGAAAGCCACCCACACAAATTCCTACTTGAAACCGGATTCCCACCACCACCCATCTCAAAAGAATTCTCTCATCAAAACGCTATACCACAGAGCCCATGGCATTTCTGACCAACACCACCTGACTGATGAATTAAGACATGTACATCGGGCCCTCAGGATGAACGGATACTCTGACCGCACTATCCGCCAAGCTGTCTCTCCCACCACACAGAAACAACCACATGAAACTCTGACCAAAACTATCACGTTACCATACATAGCAGGCGTGACCAAAAAGATCTCCAAAATTCTAAACAAACATAAGATCCAAGTCCGATTCAGTACAGTGCATAAAATCCGTGATCTGATTCCATCTGTGAAGGATGTCGTTCCTGACTTACAGTATCCTGGAGTCTACAAATTGAGTTGCATTTGTGGTGATTGCTACATTGGAGAAACAAAACGTCATGTTGCTGATCGTGTCCGCGAGCACAAGTCAGATCTGAAACACGGCAGAACTGATTCTTCGGCCGTTGCCGATCATTGCTACAACTCGGCGGGCTCTCATGAAATTGTCTTTTCCGAGACCAAGGTTCTCTGCAAACCTCCGGGCTACCATCAAAGGTTTGTACACGAAGCCATACAAATATACAAACACAGACATAATTTCAACCGTGATGATGGGTACAAACTCAGTAATCACTGGAAAGATGTTATTAACCACGCAAAAAAGACTTAATTACACTTTTTGGACCATCTTATCTGACAGGCACTATTTTAATTTACTTCACCGAGTGTTAACATCCACAGTGTTTAACAGTAATCTCTTCATTGTTCTTTGATCACCGCTCGCCACGTTTCCATTCATTGTGTTGAGCACTACGTGATTTCTTTGATCACCGCTCCTCCTCCCTCCCGATACGTTTCCATTCATTGGCTACCACAGCCTGATAAGCTCTCCCCCCCCTCTCCACCTCCCTTCAACTTGCTTATAAGGGATTACATCTTGAATCATTGCTTCACTTGATGCAGCTAATTCGGCTGTGACGGTCCCACCTGATGACGGAGACTTGTGTTGCCTCCGAAACGTCGTGAATTTTATTTTGTTTTGTTTTATTTTACTTTCATTAATTTTAATGTTTTTACCTACGTGACTTTACCGAAAAAACCTGAGAATAAGTGTATGTCAGTTGGAAGGGCTGTGACACGCGGAAGCGACTAATGATGGAACGCGAGCCAAGGGAGAGAGAGAGCCACACTGAGAGTGGGAGAAAGGAGCCGGGGGCGTGGGTGACGGAGAAATTAGAGGCGGGGGATAATGCGCGCATTTTTAATCTGCAAGCGATCACGAGACATCGGGCAGCGTCTTCATGCTGCGTGTGTTTGACATTGATGATGCTGATTATTATAATTAATGAGCCTGCTCGGTTCTTGTTAAATCAATTTGTGGCACGAGAATAGACACGTACAGGCCGTTTTTTGTCAATCCACTGCTGGATGAGGGCCTCCACTATCTGTGCTGATCCGATGGGGTTGGGTGGGGATGTTATTTGGCCATAATTCACCACGCTGCTCAGCGTGGGTTGGTTAAGGTGGGGAGCATAGATACTAAGCTAACACTAGACTACGTTTATTTTACCAGGTAAGGCCCACTTAGCTACATAGGTATTTTTTTCAGAAGCGACCTCGTCACAAATTATAGATCAACGAAGCTGCTTATCCTCATGTATAAATTTATAGGAGACAATTACTCAATACACACGTCGATTCTAAATGTGGAGGGGGGAATCCACAAGGACCCGGAGAAAAATGCATGTGACCACGGAGAGAGAGAGACACCGCAAACTCCAAATATACAGCAGGCGTCAGGGTCGGGATCGAACCCACGAGCTCCTGCATACCAGGCGAGGTAGTTAAGATATCCTAGCCACCGTGATGCTGATGATGAGAGAGAGACACACCAACTCCAAAGATACAGCAGGCGTCAGGATCGGGATTGAACCCACGTGCTCCTGCATACCGGGCGAGGCAGTTGGGTTAGATCGCGTAAATATATAAATGTGCCGTTACAACCCGCCACCACCCGACACAGCCAACTAGTAAGGTTTGTCACGTAAACAGAACGTGGCCAATTCGTCACGAGTACAGCACACCGGTGTTTTGGAGAGCAAAGCCACAACATTTACAATCTGAGTACGACGTTTCGCCAGTAATTACAACTAGCTTCATCAGGCGGACAGCCACGTTTGTGGAGAAATCCTCCTCCTGTTTCGTTCCTTAAATAGAGGCGTAGATGTGATGACGTCACTTGTGAGCCCTTCACGTGCGAGGGGGGGGATTAATCAATGCATATGAATGACAATGGGTTTCCATTGCCGGTTGAGTTATTCATATGGTAATCAACGTACATTATGCATGCACATGAGACATGCACATTGGGTACCTCCTGTCGTTTGTGTGTACTAAAATAGCAGTATCTGTTATTGTATGCGCACAGGTAATCCCCATTCAAGTGTGGTGATCTGTATAGGTATGCATTTAAACAATGTATTATTTTATTATTCGCTTCCAAGCAGCACTAAGTCTGTCGATGTCCAAACGGTTATAATTTCTCTCAATTTTGATGGATTCTCTAATTTGTCTTGGCCAGTAGTAGCTAGTTTTGCACAGAACTTCAACATTATCAAAATCAATTGAGTGTCATTGTTGGCACGCGTGTTCTGCAACAGTTGTAATTGGGAGTATTTAATATTCCTTTGGTGTTCTTTTCGTCTCGTGCTAATCATTCGTCCTCTCTGCCCAGCATATGAATGTGTCGTTAAACCCAGCCACCACCCGACACAGCCGATTAGTAAGGTTTGTCACGTGAACAAAACGTGTCAGTTAGCGACGACTTCAGCACACTGATGTAAACCCACAACATTTACAATTGAGTACGACGTTTCGCTGGTGATTACAACCAGCTTCTTCAGGCGATGTGCTGAAGTAATAGCTAATTGGCTCGTGTTGTTTACGAGACAAACCTAAATAATTGGCTGTTTCGGGTGGTGGCGGGGTTTAACGACACATTTATATGTACGCGATCAAACCCAAAACGCTTTAGTATGAATAACATTGGACGCTAAAGCCTACGTTTTAAATTTTATTCAAATTATCATCATAATATAAATACTGTGTAACAATTTATTTTTTTGGTCCCTGGGTAGTAAGTGTTATTTTCTAATTGCGTATGCCTCAAAAGTACAGAAAATGGCTATTATTCCCCACAAACTTTGCTTTTGTGACCAGGACAGAGATATTTTTAAATGTACCTATTTTCAATGAGAAATCCAGATAGATTCAGTAAGCTTGGAGTAACTTCTAGAACTTTCCAGTAAAATAAATAGTATAAATACAGGGGCCTTAAGCCCACCAGTTCAGTTTAGTTCCAGCTGCCTGAGTGAATACAAATCTGCATTTACCTGAGAGGGCATCAAGAGGCTGCAAAGGCATCCGGCAGACGCATTTTGCGATGTCTGCGGCCAATTTATCAAGACAAGAATGAAAAAGTACTCTGTGGAAGCATCTGCTAAGATGTGTGAGGCCGACAAGGCATATTTCGGCATGCCTGTCGGGGATCAAGACAAACCCTGGAGACCTCATTTCACCTGTGAGCAATGCAACAAAAACTCTGGAACGTAAGATGGACAATTGTGGCTCGGAATTTTATGTTATAAAATTTGTTAAAAAATGTTTAATTGTAAAATAATTTTAAAATGTTTTACAACTTTCAATGTTATTGAAAAAATATATATAATATATGAAAAATGTTGCGAGAATCTCTTACTCATTAGTCATGGGTGAAATAAATGTATTTTTGTAGTATTTGACAGAGGAGAAAAGAGAGCCATGAAGCTCACTATCCCAATAATTTGTCGGGAACCCACTGACCACTCAAGCAACTGCTACTTCTGCGTGGTGGACCCTTCCAAACGTCGGACTGGCAAGAATGCACCTGCCATCACGTGTCCGGACCTTCCTTCATTCATCACCCCGGTGCCACACTGCCATGAGCTCCCATACCCACTCCTCCGGAGAGAGAGCAGTCGTCTTTAGAAGCGAGCAGCAAGTCAGAGAGCGAGGAAGACGTTGTAGATCCAAATGACAATTTCAGAGGTGGAGCTGAGGAGAGAAACTCATACTACCCCAACCAAAAATACCTCAACGACTTGATCAGAGATCTTGGTCTCACAAGTCCAATACCGAGCTTTTGACATCTAGGCTCAGGCAGTGGAACTTGTTGGATAAAAGTGCGCAAGTTGCAGATCATAGGAAGCGTCACCAACCTTTTTGCAGCTTCTTCACCCGTCAAGATGGGCTCTGCTTCTGCCACAATGTGACCAGTCTGTTCGATGCTATCGGAATCGCCTGTAACCAGAATGAGTGGCGCCTCTTCATTGACAGCTCATCCAGGAGCCTCAAAGCCGTGCTGCTCCATAATGGTAACAAGTACCCGTCTCTTCCCCTGGCTCACTCGGTGCACCTCAAAGAGGATTACAACAGCATCAAGACCTTGCTGGACGCCTTGAAGTATGATGAGTACGGCTGGGAGGTCATCGGAGAATTCTAAATGGTGTTATTCTGATGGGTCTCCAAGGCGGTTTTACCAAGTTACCCTGCTATCTACGGCTTTGGACAGTAGGGACACCAAGGCGCACTACCACAGGCGGGACTGGCCACAGCGGACCGAGTTCTCTGTGGAGAGGAAAAACGTCAAGTGGGAGCCACTGGTGGACCCCCGGGAAGGTGCTGATGCCACCACTGCACATCAAATTGGGCCTCATGAAACAATTTGTCAGAGCTGTAGATAAGGAGTCGGCATCCTTTAAGTACCTTCAAGACTTCTTCCCTAAGTTGTCTGAGGCAAAGGTCAAAGCCGGTGTCTTCGTCGGACCACAGAGAAAGCGCCTTGGGACAGCTTTGTCACAAGGGTTCAGAGCTTCCTGGACAATCACAGGGTCGAGAACTATGTGGAGCTGGTTGAGACTCTGGTGAAGAACTACGGCACAATGGGCTGTAGGATGTCCCTCAAAGTCCATATCCTTGATGCTCATCTTGATAGATTCAAGCAGAACATGGGAGCGTACTCGGAGGAGCAAGGCAAGCGCTTCCACCAGGATATACTGGACTTTGAATGCCGCTACCAAGGACAGCATAACGAGAACATGATGGGAGACTACATTTAGGGGCTTATTTGTGAAAGTGATTTACAGTATAATCGTAAATGTAAAAAAACTACTCATTTCTAAATATTTTGTAGTCATTTTGTATTACTTTACTATGAATACATGTACATTTTTATTCATTTGTAGTTTTTTTCTACTTTATGTGAACAAAATGACACAAATTCACACGTTTTCTAATAAAAAAAATAGTACATTTCTAAATATCACTGTCCTGGTCACAAAAGCAAAGTTTGTGGGGAACAATAGATATTTTCTATACTTTTTAGGCATAAGCAATTACAAAATAACACTCACTACCCAGGGACAAAAATTGTGTTACATAGTGTGTAGTGGATTTACTCAGGAGGATGCCGCTGCATTGCGATGCGAATACCAATTCCAATGCTCAGTGACGTGTGGCAGGACACCGGAGTGTCAGGAGAAAGCCCACCACGCGCACAAAGAAGGCACGACACTCAAAGCTCCGCACAGATGGATTCATCAATTGTCTTTTTGCACCACCTGGACACCTCGCAGTATTCACAGGCAGTCACCCATCCAGCTGCTAACCGGGCGCACGCAGGGCTCAGCTTGCGAGATGCGACGCGCATACGTAGAGCGATTCGATCGGATGACTGTTGATTGTTTTGGATTAGACACGTGGTTGCAGAGCACAATTAGACACTCTGACCCTTTGTCAATTTAATTGAGTCATAGTCACGCATCTTACTAATCCGAAGAGCACCCTGACCACCAGAACAGGTGTGATACACAGGTCCATACTGTATTGTAAGTTGAATATATTGTTAACCCAGCTCATATATACACACACACGAAGGGTGACACATTTATGGATACCCCACTGATCTCCAATGACCCTCGTTGTGGCCTTTGCAACAGGTGATTGAATGCTGTGTTGTAAAAGCGATGGACTCCGTATCTTACGGAGGAACAGCGAAGGGCGTATTGCACGATGCATCAGCAGAGCATTACAAGATTTTATAGGGTGTTGATATTGGTGGAAGGCGCGTGGAGACATTGAATTAACATGCAGTTTTCTCCAAATGTATTTTTAGTTGCGTATCTATAAATGTATCACTGCATACACGTCGTGCTTTTCGCAGTCGGGGCTGAAACCACGTCTTCTTCCGTATGTGGCTGATGTAGACGCAAAGCGACAACTACAATTTCACATTCAGGTGGTCAAGTCAGATAACTGTATTAGGAGCAGTGTTTTGCGCTGCGATGTCTCCTTAGAATTTGTGGATCGGGGGCATTGCATCGTTGTTATGTTGTGCTACGGTCTTTTCTGGATGACCACAGTCGCACACTCCTGGAGAGTTTGTTTTAATGTTCCACGCGTGCGTCGGGAAGGTTTCCCCGCATTTGCAAATGGTTTGTGCGGTGAATGCGGGCTTGGGGTTGGACCACGGCCTTCACGAATGCCGCGACGGCCGCGTAGAAGTACGTAGAGCAGTCTCCTTGTTATAATAATAGGGGTTTTCCCCTTTTTTTCTGGAAACAAAACTGAAACCTTTTTAGAAGGATTCATGTCTGCATTAACCACAATACCTGCAGTCAAATGCAAACAAAAACACACTATGATAATATATGCATTACACTGGTCAACAAAAAAAAAAATTCTGGCCTGGACTTTTGCAGCTGTTTTAGACTAATTTGAGGGTGCTGATTCCAAATCTGACCTTAGATTTGCTCTATCACATCTCATTTTTATGCTATCGGCATACCCCATTTTCATTGATTTTACCCGAAATTAACTCTGTCACTTATGATTGCAAGTTGTTGCGAGTCAGTGATTGCTTTAGTGTTAAAATATGGTGCTGTAATTTTAGGATAGTGTGTTTATAATATCATTTTATGTAGATATCCACATTTATTTAATATTTTTCTCCTGCAGTTTTTATTGAAAATGCAATATTTGATATCTCAAACTGATGCCAGATTTGGAATCAGCACCCCAAAATTACTTTAAAACCGTTGGAATACCTTATGCCAGAAACAGTGTGTTGACCAGTGTTATCCTTGAAACTGATTGGTGCACACCAAGGGATTGCTTTCTTTCAAGGATAATGCATATATTATCATGGTGTGTTTTTTATTTGCATTTGACTGCAGGTATTGTGGTTAATGCAGACATGAATCCTTGTAAAAAGGTTACAGTTTTGTTTCCAGAAAAAAGGGGAAAACCCTATTATTATATTTTGGTACTGGCAAAGGAGGTCCAATGATGTACAGTCTCTTTTTTGTTTGTGACTTTTAGTTGAACGTGTATCGCAGCGTTAATTCAATTGTTGTTAGTCGTTTCAGTCTTCCAACACGTGGCATTTTAGTGTAAATCTACTTTGGTCCGTGGGTTTCATTTAGTCGTGAATAAAATTAACAACGCCGTTTATATATTTTTTTTGGTTTCACAGTTGTGTGATGTGAACTGTTTCTGTGCCGGTGTTTAAGAATTTATTCTGCAAATTTTTAATGACCTCACGAAAGCCAGGGGACCGACGGCCTCCATTAAAATACCCGACGGGTTGTCTCGGCTGGACCGAGATTACGAATAGAATATTTAAACCGCTGATTAAATTAGCACTCGGTTTTATTGGGTCATTTTACGACGCGAATTCACACTCACGCGGACGTTAAGGCGGTCGAATATGAAAGTTTATACAGCCTTTGATTGAGCATAGCTGATGGTGATGATGATGATGGGAAACAAAACGTAATGGCTCTCAATGTGCCCGATCTCAGAAGCTAAGTGGATTTGAGCCTGGATGAGTGTATTCTTAGGTTTTTTCGGTTCCACCTGAAGACGGAAGCTTGTGTTGCCTCCGAAACGTCGTGATTTTAATTTTACTTTTATTTTACTTTTATTAATTTTATGTTTTTCCATTCTGCGTGACTTTACCGAAAAAACCTAAGAATATGAATCCTTGCAGTCACGAAAGCTTCAAATCTAGAACCTGGATGAGTGCTTTGGATGGGTGACCACCACGTTTTATAAAACACGCTGCTGCGACGCTACGTAGGAAAGGAACGGCGCGACAACATCCATTGTTGTACTGCACTTGCATGCTCCCACGTAGTGGTTCTTAACCTTTACTGCACGTATAATGTATAAAAAATACATCGGTATGAAACAAAGTAGTTGTACTTATGTGCCCATGCTTGCTTTGTGTTTCGTTGATTTGCCTTCTAAAAAAATCCGTCCGTGTCTCGCACCCCCAGAAAGGGAATCTCGCACACCCCAGGGGGGGGGGGTGCAGCCCGCGTGAAGAAGAACCATTGCTCCCACGTCTGCGTTCTGGTCTGGCTTTCACAAACACCCACGGACCAGCAATGTGTGATAGTATTGTCACATAAGTGCCACTATCTGCAACAGTGTGGGGTAGGGGGGCATCCAGCAGTGGATAAACAAGAGCCTGCACATGTACAGCCAAGTCGGATACGTACGCACAAATAAACAACAACACAGTTGGCGAAGTGTGCTGAGAATAATGTAGCTGTAGCTGCTGGAACATAAGTTTTCCGAATGGCGTGAGTAGCAGATTTCTTTTTTACTCGTTTCAAGTTTAATTGTTGCGTGTTCTCTGGTCAACGTTTAGAATCAGAATATTCATTTAGACTGGAGGAAGCCGATGAGGTTTGAAGTTCATTTTCACAAATGTACAATTTATCCAGCAGAAGAACTGACTTGGAAGAATACGTTGAGAACGTCACCTTCAGAATGTTCCATATACAGTGCAGTGCTTGGTTGGGAATTATTTGTGATTTTATAGATAAATAACATTATTCTTCCAAGTCAGATGCACTGCCTTTTGGCGTCCTCTGGTCTTCTGGTCAAACACCGTTTTGAGACGAGGCTCAAAAGAAAGCTGTCTCTGGTGTCGACCAATCAGTTTCAAAGACAATGCATATATTTTCTTGGTTCTTTCGGTAAAGTCACGCAGAATGGAAATACTAAAATAATAAAAATAAAACATAATAAAATAATTCTCACGACGTTTCGGCCACAACCCAAGCAGCCGTCCTCAGGTGGAGAACAGGTCTGTCGAGAAGACAGAGTCTGTTTTATTTTTATTATTTTATTATTTTCATTCTACGTGACTTTACCGAAAGAACCAAGAAGATGAATCCCTGCAGTCACGAAAGCTTTAAATCGAAATTTAATGCATATATTATCAGAGTATGTTTTTCTTTGCATTCTGACCACAAGTGTTGTGGTTAATGCAGACATGATTCCTCGTAAAAGGTTTCAGCTTGGTGTTGTAACATCTTAACACAGCTGTTTTGTTGCCAGAAAAAAGAAGAAAACCTATTCTCAACATTTAACCTACAGGGTATGTGGGATGAAATGTAAATATTTTGAACCTCTTTCGCACCGTACGTAGCCAACTGTGCTAATCGGGAGGTGCGGGCGGGCAGGACAACAAACTAAACGCGAGGCTGAGTTTTCAATTTAGAGAAACACAGCCGTGGTGTGGTTGTTAGTTCGATCTCCCGGTGCGTCAATAAAAAAAAGTGGGAAATTATCTTTAATCGCTCCCGCATCTGTCCCAGCCAGCAGTATAAATGGGTACACCACAGCCGCTGTGTGTTCCGCGACGTTTGGCCTGCGTGCGAGAGTAGGCCGAAGCACCCTCCCAAACGAGGGATCTTTAGAACTCTTTGTCGAGGCTCTTCCGCCAGGACTGACGTGAGCAAGCGATTGCAGGGCTGTGCCTTCAACATTTGCTCGGCACGGGGAGGAAATGAAATCTGGAATTGGCTGTTGGGCTGATCCATTGAAGACAATTTACGCTGCCCTTCGTATATTTACAGACATCTGCATCATCAAAGAGGGTCACCACCACCACCACAGTCAACGGGAGGAGGTAAGTCCATTGTAGGTAAGCAGTCTAACAGGCAGGCGGGCAATTCATTGTAACACGTAGGCTTTCGCCACCATTATTATCTAAAATAAAGTGGTTTCCCGGTTAGATCGCTTAAATATAAATGTGTCGTTAAACCTGCTAACACCCGACACAGTCGATGAGTAAAGTTTGTCACGTAAACAAACAAGTGCCAATTAGCTACTGCTTCAGCACCCCACGTGTGTGTTGGTTGAGCAAACCCCACAACATTTAGATTTCGAGTACTCGAATTCATGGCTACAGGAAACGTTTTCTTGCGCATCGACTTTCATTTTACAGCCTGCAATTGAAGTGTTGGGTGCCCCTTGAAATTGGCATGGGAGACGGGTGGTGGTGGTGGTTGTTGTTGTTTCGATGTAAAGCTTTCGTGACTGCAGGGATTCATCTTCTTGGTTCTTTCGGTAAAGTCACGTAGAATGGAAATAATAAATTAATTCAGGCGCTGTCTTTCTGACAGACCTGTTCTTCACCTGAGGACGGCTGCTTGCGTTGTGGCCGGAACGTCGTGAGAATTATCTTATAATGTTTTATTTTTATTATTTTATTATTTCCATTCTACGTGACTTTACCGAAAGAACCAAGAAGTTGTTGTTGTTTAGCTGCGCTGTGCTGACCCTGTGCGTGTGCAAACGGTTCATGAAAGGTTTCGTTGTGTTTACTGGCAGAGTGGTCTATAAATGATAAGGCCTACTCTTTGGCTCTTTCGGTAAAGTCACGTAGGTATGACTTTAAAACTAAAAATGTATTTTATACTTACGAGACTTTACCGAAAGAACCAAAGAGTATGGATTCCTGCAGTCACGAAAGTTCTAAGTCAAGATCAAAATGTTACAGCCCTGAAATTGCTTATTAATTCAACTGACTGCTGTATAGATGGGAGGGGGGTAGTATCATCTGGAGGGAGTTCCAGAGAGCTTTAGGCCTTCTCTTCCAATGCCGGCCAGATGGTGTGAAAGAGGTGAGAATATCTCCACTTTACCCCACCACACAGGACCTGCTGTACCCACCCATCTGTATAATCGCTGCGATGACGCACTACCAGAAGGACGTGGGGCCACACTTTTATTTTTTAAAACACGTAGGATTTCGCGAGCAATATTAATCAAGAATGATAATGCAGTCGGTGAATTTTATTTCCAATATTTTTTGTCCGTCATTCTCTGTCGCTTTTTATCCCGATTGTGCCACTGCAGAGCAGCGTAAACCTTCCGTGTTGGAGAATGCTGCCATGGAAAGTGGCTCTCACAGAGCTACCCCCTTAGATTCCCTCCATCAAGTGACCTCTGGTTCTCCACAGTAGTGGGCAGCATTTTCCCTCCCACGCAGGCATTTGAGAGGAGCCGTGTTCATCGCATGACCAGTCAAAACCGGCGTTTCAATTCTCGGGAGCTTAACGGTGGCCTCGTGTAGTCCTCCGTGACCCGGCGCTGAGAACCATCAACTCACTGCACTTGAAAACCTGAATTCAACCCCCACCCGCCCTCGGCGCCCGAACGTGGTGTAGACGGAGGAGTTAATCGCTGCTTTGCGGGACTTCTACTGACGATGACTTAAATTGGCACGTGGTTGGTATTTTGTTCTGAAGATTTGTGGTTACGTGCACTTCCTCCCCTCAATCCATTTCCACCCTTTTAAAGAACCTCTACGTCCCCCCCCCTCCTGCTGGCAGTCCCTGCGTGAGATGGGCAGTGAGCCCCGGGCCTTCTCCCCTTTACAGAACCCGGGATGACCGAGTTCTGTCTTCGGTCCGCTAAATTTCTGCTCTCCCTTCCCTGATGACGGTTCGTGATTCATTTTTTAATTTTTTTTATCGAGCTCTTGTCAGATAAAAAATAAAAACAGCTCTGACCTACGAGCCGCTTGGCCACGTTCACAGGAGGTGAATTTGCTTAAGCATAGAGAAAGCGGAACCTCGATAAAAGCCCTCGCCAGTGCATAAATTACTCCATAATGCAAGCTTGTGTGGATGAAAATAAAAAAATAAATCCTGCACGTGCATAAATACATATTTACTATGTTTTAATTTATTTAACCGGGGCATCCTTAATAAGGGGAGTATTCAGTTGCCATGAACAACCAGAGTAAATTGACAGCTCACTGAGTGTGCTATACACACACACATGTAATTAATGTGTTTTTGCTGCTGCTGCTGCTGATTATAATTGTGCAGATGAATTGCAGCAAGCCGGAATGATTTCCTTCCCGTGGAACACAAAAAATATATAACGGACGGAAAACAGTGTGGTGAGCGATGCACTGAAATTTTGTTGTGGAAATTATGTTGCATTAATAATAATATGAATACTAATTAATTACCCAGGAAAGACTCATTGAGTCTCAACATTATTTTGAGGAGGGTCCCTGGCCCGTTAGCATGTTTGATCAAATACCATGAATGTGTTTTATATACATACACACAGTTGCTGAGCACACATGCTCAAATGCATAACAGCGTCCGACAGCCAGCAACAAACGACACTATCGCTGTTGTAATAGGTAAGCGTTGATGCATTTTTTGGCCAACGCTCTTGGTTTGATGTGAGAGGAGGGGAAATCGGACGAGTAGCCGGATAAAACATGCCGCCATGAAGGGGTGGCGACTCCACGCCCGCCGTGACTTGGTAGCATCTCGCAGTCGCTACAGCACCTGGCAAGCGCATTGACAGTCATCCTCCCCCGGCACCTCCGATTAACACGGTTGGCTTCGTACGGTGCGAAATAAGATCAACATACATCCTCCTTAGGCGCAGATTTCTAATGAGTAACTCACGAGTCCATGTTAGGGGCTGATAGGCAATGCGCAGGCCTGCAATTGCCTGCTCACGGGACCGCTGGCAGAAGGGCCTCGGCTATAGGGAGTTTTGGAGAGTGACCCTTTAGAGCCGGGGTCCCCAACCCCAGGGCCACGGACTGGTACCGGTCCGTGGCCTGTTAGGAATCGGGCCGCACAGCAGGAGGTGAGCGGTGGGTCCGCGCGTGGGCCGCCCATTATTTTATTATTTACTTATTGCCCGCACTGCGCACTTGTCTCAGTCACAGTGTTGGTCAGCCCACAAGCTGCTAACCCCTAGTAGCCAGAATGAGTAAAAAAAACAAACGTCGCTGGAGAGCTTCTTTGAGAAGGGGGAAAGACACAATGATGACCCCCCCCCTCCTCCTCCTGGTCCGTGAAAAAAATGTCTTCCACGAAACCAATCCCTGGTGCCAAAAAGGTTGGGGACCGCTTTTTGAGAGAATCCTTTGGCCCAATATTCCACGCTGACCAGATGTGCTTGACACAAGTGAACCATTTACACTATGAGATCTCTTTTACCAGTGGCAAAATATAGTAGTAGGTTTTTACCCTTTTAAACTGGTACACAACTGACACCTTTATTCAAGGTTTGAGTTGTATGCCTTCTGGTGTCATCTGGTCCAACACCAATGGGGACTAGGCTCTAAAGAAAGCCGTCTCGGGTGTGGACCAATCAACTTCAAGGACAGTGCATATTATTATTATCATTATCAGAGTTGCTTCTTTTTGTTTGCTTTTTTGACTACTTGTGTTGTGGTTATTGCAAACATGATGCCTTGAATAAAGGTGTCAGTTTTGTACCAGTTTAAAAAGGTAAAAACCTACTACCACACGTGAACCACACAATACGTTGCTGATCGCGTCATAAACCGTCACACGGGGCCACCCCCGGTCAGCATCGCAGAAGCTTTGGGCTCAGCCATCGAACGAAGCCGGTCACTGCATCGCGTGCTGTCGGACGCGCTTCTGCGGCCGTCTGGAAAACGCTCTCCCGATATTCGGATGCCACTGGAGCTGCGCATTTTTTAAAATTCAGATTGAAAGCTCATTAATTTTTCAGAACTGCTTTTTTGCGTCACCTCCGATGAGCACGATTGGCTACGTACGGTGCAAAAGAAGTTCAACATGCATACATATATGTTGTGGAAGAGAGGGATGGGAGTAACCCGCTCTTCGTGTCACCACACGCGCCCGATCGACGATCTGTTTGCACCCCTTGAGTAGACCGCCGGGTGGACGGGAATCGTAAGGGTGTGGGAGTGGGGGCGTTAATAAACTTATTCCATTGTTTCAACGGCCTCGCCAGGGAGATGGATGCAATCGAACCTGTGACATGTGGATTTAGAGTCTATCGTGCAGTGGGCGAATCACAGCGGCATAGAATAACAATGCATTCATGAACGATGGATTTTAAGCAGGAAAGCCTTCTTAATTTTGATGCTCATTTTTCAGTAGTGTCTTGCTATATTGGAATGCTTGGTCGGTTCTATTAATGAGATATTGTCCGCAAAATCCCCATTTTACAATAAGTACATCTGTGGGGGCGGAAAAATAGTTCCAATAGCTCATTGGATTCCTCCCAGTAAATAGAAATATTCTGAATCTGGTTTTGATAAATGCAGGCAAGCGATGATGTGATAATAAAAGCAACGCATTTTTTTCATTCTGTTTGTTTTGTTTAAACATCCCAGTTGTGATCCAGTCCATACTTGCAGATGTGCATCAGTGACTTCGCCGCTGCACGGCGTGCGCTGATTCTCGTCCGTGTAGAATGTTTAATGCTCAAGGTCGCCCGTGATGGCTGGGGCAAAGCCATACGCTGTCTCGTAACGGAACTCAAACTGTGACTGATTACACGGACAGCTATCAAGCTCTTAGCGGTTTGGTTAATAACCGTAAATGATACGGAGATGCCCTTTAATTTGCCGCGTGGCATCCGCATCTCGGCGCGACCAGCGATTCGGAATGAGGCAAATGGATGTTGGTTATTGTCAAGATTTCCTCCTTTGGTGGAGGAAGTCGCCCACTGCAGAGGTATAATTTCCCGTGCGAGTTTTTCGCAATTATTTTGATGCAATAATCATTGTGCGCAGATGGGCAAAAGGGTTATTGCACACCTTACTGAGCACGTGCCCATTCTTTTTTTTTGCTTAACAAACGTGGGCTCGTCTCGTCTGGCAATGCGGGATTTTTTTTTACTTGCTTTCATGATTACAGTAATTAGCGGTGCGCCTGCATTGCCGGAGCGGTGGGTGAGTGGATGAGTGGATGGCACGGACTGAATGCGTAGGGCCCCCGCTTCAATCGGAAAACAAGATAAGTCTTCAAAGGAGGCTCTGCACTTATCTCCCTCCCTTTCTTAGAGTTCTCGCTCATCCCACACTCGTAGAAACAAAGCACTTAACTTTTATTTAGTTTTTTGTTTTACGCACACGTAATTATTTTTCCCCTCCCCGTGATTTATGAAAGAGCTCAACCAGTGCGGGCATGTTGAGACCATACACTGTGCATGTAAACGTGTGTGTGTGTAGTTTGGTAGGTCACCAGTTCATTTCCCAGTGCTCGCTCACCCATGCACTTAAAATAATTGGGTATCGACTGTCCTTCTGCTCACCACTCTATGGTGAATGATGTGAGCCAGGGTAAGCCCCCCCGCACCTCCCCGTCACCTGCTCGGGCCAAGAGATTCATCTTCTCGTCCAACAAGCCACGGCGGCAGGCGTGAGCGTCACCCCACAGACTTTCGGGTTAAGGCAACGGGCCAGATGGTGTCGCTGTTGTGGGATTGTGAAACGGTTGAGAGCCATCCCCACCCTTTGTTTAGAAGCTGCCCCGGGTGGAAGTGGTAACAGCTTAGACCGCTGTGCTGTCACGTGGGAGGTGAGGGCTCGTCACTCTGCGTGGCTCAGTTCGCGTAACGCTTTGACGCGGAATGCGATGCAGGCATTTCTCCATGAACGCTGGCTGTGTTTATTGAATTGTTTACCGAATGGGGTGCGCATCTACCCGTAAACAGAATGCACGCCCTTCCCCCCCCCCCCCCCCCAGAAATGTCCGTCGTCTGTTGTTGTGGGTTTTTTTTAGCACGATAAATTGGTAACCTTTTTTAAACAGAATTGCTTCGTTTATTTTTCTACGCAGCAACTTGCAGTCGTTATTTTTTTTTGCTGGATCGCGCCGTGGTGTCATGGTGAGCCCACTTGGGCTTGCAA
The DNA here is from genome assembly GCF_965212315.1 of Lampetra planeri. Classification (NCBI taxonomy): domain Eukaryota; kingdom Metazoa; phylum Chordata; class Hyperoartia; order Petromyzontiformes; family Petromyzontidae; genus Lampetra; species Lampetra planeri. The sequence continues at coordinate 5,662,455 of NC_136155.1, read as the reverse complement.
TGCAGAGGTGGGCAGTTTCGATTGCATGCACAGTATGTTGAACTTCTTTCGCACCGCACGTAACCAACCCTGCTAATCGATTCGTTCTCCAAGCGTGGCGGTTGTAACAATGTTGGAAGTTTCCTAGCACCGTCCCACTCGCCTGTCTCCTCCACCCAGCAGTATAAATCGGTTCACCACAGCAGTGACACGTGCAGGCAATTGCAGGGCTGCACCTTTAGACTTTAAACTTTACACTTTAAGTTAACGGCGCCATTGGAGGTAAAAAAATAAATCTCTGCAGCCTAATAGTGTGTGTGTGTGTGTATACTGCTCTAGTGATGGAAATATGCTGGTAAATATATATTATATGCGAGGAAACAGCCTGGTTTCTGTATCAAAGCTCGGCACAGGCAATGCTTTTATGTTGAGAGCAGGACTCTATAACAACTACTACTTGCCTGTACCACCTCAGAGTGGCAAATGCTAGCAATTATTTTTCAAGAGCATTTCATTTGCCAATTGCGAATGTGCATGGTAGCAATTGCAGCATTGTAGCAGCTTCGTGATAAAATCGGGTGGTTTCATAGACATCGCCACGGTAAAACGAAACATCTGCAGAATATGAAGATGAATATAAATTGCGTGTGAACTTTAACGTCACGCACCTGGGGGGGGGGGGGGGGGTGGTCAGACATTTGTGACGATGTGTGACGAGGGGGGTTGGGAATGTGACGTCACATCAAAATGCGCAACTTTTAATAAATATAGACAACACGTTCTACTTAATGAAATAGACTTTTTAATAAATGTTTTCTCATACAACAGCGGCACATTAAATACGCACTACAATGACAATAGTTTAAAGCGATTTGAAGCACGTTTTTTTTTTATTTTATTTGGGGGTGGGGAGCAGAGCTTTGTGACGTCATATTTGGGAGGGGGTCTGACTTTTTGTGACGCCGCGTGACGAAGGGGGCGGGGGGGTCAAAAATCGTCAAAAATCGCGTGACGTCATTTATGGACGGCCCCTAATGAGGTTGAGGTGCCAAAGCTTGTGGGTGCGTGTGGGTGTGGGCTGGATAAGACAAAACAAAACTTCAAATCTACAACGGATAAGACAACTTCGGGCAGAAGCTCGGCACGGTGAAAGTCGACGGAGAAACGCTCTAGCTCCTCAATGGACACATCCCCACGCCACATATCTCGTCGTCATGCTAAAGAAGAGATTACGTTTGGTGGACATTGCGAAGCCATTGCAACTTCAAACGCCTGGATCGCTGGCAATTGAATCTGGGGAGAGGGGAGGAGGGGGTTAAAAATATCTGTAAAAAAAATATGTTTTTTTTACTGTTCAAAATATTGGCACATTGCATCCCACGCGTCTGTCGCTTAGGTATTTATACAGCGGCGCGTTTGAAGGCAAAGTATAAACACTTCAAAAGCACGCGAGGTGTACATGCAGAAAAAAAAATCAATTCTGAGCTAATATTTGTTTTTGGATAAGTAGTGCATGCATGCAAGTCTAATTAGTATGATTTGAATCCGCTCTCGAAGATAATACGAACACTGTATTTTCATAAAGTTTTTCTTAATATTGTATTTCTATTTAAAGCTTTCGTGACTGCAGGGATTCATAAACTTGGTTCTTTCGGTAAAGTCACGTAGAAGGGACATAATAAAATAATAAAAATAAAACAATCAAATTATCACGACGTTTCGATTGCAACACAAGCAATCATCATCAGGTGTGAAAACCACAACAAGAAAAATTGATGATTTTATTATGTTTTATTTTTATTATTTCATTATTTCCCTTCTACGTGACTTTTCCGAAAGCACCAAGAATATTGTATTTCTAATTACTTTTGGTACCGAGTCTTAAGCTTTTTTTCCCAGCAGGGTCCTGTTATTTTCACGGTTTGCCTACGTACGGTGTGAAAGAAGTTCTACGTACATAAAACGTTTTAAGAATGTGTTCTTTACATGGGGGAGGAAACCGGAGCACGTGGACAAACAGTTACACTCGTTATTGCATTTCCGAGGACAAATCGTTTCCTTTGTAACATTTCTGCAGAATGTTCATCGATAAGCACCCAATTACGCAACAACCGCGTAGAGCCCTCGACCTTGAATACACACTCGTAACAATTCACGCCGTACTTGTGCATCGTGTGTGTGTGTATAGCCCTCCGATTATCACGGTTGGCTACGTGCGGTGCGAAAGAAGTTCAACAATGCACGCACAGTCGAAAGCTCATCATCAACTCGTGTGTCGGTTCACCCATCTGGCTGCGTAATTGAACAAACGCCGTTGCCCAAACGGCGGCCGGCGATAGAATCATTCTCCGTGTTTCGAAAAGGATAAATAAAAGCGACGGCATACGGAGAGAATGAAACGGTTACGAGACTTTTGACTTTTAAACAACTTTTATTGCCGCCAGCAGCAAAAGCACTACAGGCGATTTCGATATGAAATACACAAAGTCACCAGCAAACAAATGAAAATTAACACTACAAATCCACGCGCTGTGGCGCTAAAAACACTGCGCACAACACGAAAGAAAAGTCACGTGGTGGTTGTGGTGGTCATCGCGCACGCCACGGTGACGAGCGAGCGCTTCAGAAGGTGAACACGAGGGTGCCGTCCACGCTGGTACAGAGAGGGGCTTGTCTGGCTCCCCAGCGTTCGAAGAAGACGCGCACATCACCGACATGTGTGTGGTACGCGTGCTCCAGCCGAAGCCGCGCCTTGAGCAGGCCCCTGAACACTGGAAGCACAGAGCAGCCGTCAGTGTCACCTTCCAGCATCCTTTTTCTCGTTCTGCACACCGCCATCTACGAGAGAGAGAGAGAGAACGATCGGCTCGCTTTGCGTGGTGCCGTCACGCGGGGGATGTCTCCTCCTTTAGAATGAGCAGCCCCCTCCGTCAGGCGGCAAAGTGAGCGACAATCGCTCTCCGATCATTTCCACCCTCCCACCCCTACAACCCCACCCGAGGGAGGATGTGATGGCTGCTGACGGGAGTCGCCACCACCACCACTACTCCCCACCCGCTCCCCCCCTTCTCGGAGACCGGCGAGCAGAAAACCAACAGCTCCATTTGATGACGAGTCGAGTGAGACGCCGCACGTGCCGGACAGCTGACGGGAGCGACGCTGGCAGCTGACGCGGTGGTACGATGGTTCGTGGTGGGGTGGCGGGCGGATGGTGGGCCACTGGGAAAGTCTGAGGGGGTGGGGGGGGTATGGGAGGGGAGCTAGGCAGGGGAGATTGAGGTTCTTGGGTGTGCAGTAGTGAAGCTGGTGGTAGTCGGGTTACTGCCTTACTAATTGGCTGTGTCGGGTGGTGGCGGGTTTAACGACACATTTGCATATTTACGCGATCTAACCCCCCCAAAAAAACCTGTTATGGAGGGTTACCACGTGTCCGCTTTTTTTAAAAGCGATCGTCTTCTTGTTCAGGTGTCTGTCGTGGCGGTCAGTAAGCCTCCCCGTGATATTAAAGAGTGATTTGTCTTTCGTGTGATTTAACGCAACCCAGTGTTTTCATTTCAGCTGGAAAAGTCTGAAATACTGTTCTGGGAAATGTTGAACTTCCTGTTGTGTTCACCGCCCCCCCCCCCCCTCACAAGCTCTACAAGTTACGCATATATGAATATGTGGATATATGAATCGGCAAACTCTAGTGGTAGTGCCTTGCGCCAAAAAATCCAGCCGAGCGGCGTTCCGTAAAAAAAAAACATCGAGTGAGAACACGAAGCTCTGAATGCGCCACTCAAGACAACCCATTTGCACGAAGTTCCTTCCCCTCTTCTGCCAGAGTTGAGATATTCCACTTCCCACGATGTGTCCTCGTGATATTTCTTTATTTCCACACCCTCCAGAGGTGGCAACCTTTAAGTGGAGGCGGGCGGGCGTGGGGGGGGGACGGCGGTTGATGGATTTGGTGACGGCGTCTGTAAACCTCGGAGGCAAATGCCGCACGCTCTTCTCTCGCCGCATTCCTCGCACGATGTGCGCACCCGGCTCCCGACTCTGACGAATTGAGGAGTTGCAGGCGCTTGCTTAGGCTCGCAGTGGTGTTTTTTTCTATCCGAGGAGGCGAGGGGGGGGGGCTACACCGCACGTGGCTGTCTGTGTGGTGTTTGCGTGTATGGACTTCTTTCCCACCGTACTAATCGGAGGACAACGAACTAAACGCAAAAAGCAGTTCTAAAGAAATGAGTTTTCAATCTATATGAGTATGTGGGGTTTTCTGTGAGTCTATCGGTCTCTGTGTGACTCTGTGGGTGTCTCTGAGCCTGTGGATCTCTATGTATTTACGTTGAAATAATTTCACAGCGTACCTAGCCAACCGTGCACGGGGAAGGACGGCATGTGTGCATGCTGCGATCCCGCACTGCGGGAGGCGGCGGGTGAGTGTTGCTGGATCGTCGCAACAAATGTTCGGCGTCGAGGATGATGATGAGGAGGAGGAGCCGTACCCAAGCTCGACAGGAGAAGGTGGTCCAGCAAATTGCGTGGCTTACACGTGTACGGGATGGTGTTGCCACCCCGCCTGGGCGTGCGCGTTTTCTCCGGGCACTCCGGTTTTCCTCCCCACATGTAAACCACTCCATGAAATGTCTGAAAGCATCTTAATATACAGAGGCTTGCAAAGCTTGGGCAATCGTCGGCGGCGGCTCGGCGCATGGCTTGCTGCCTTCTCGCTCGTCCGTGGTTCCTCCTCGCACCTCCGAGGTAATTCTCTCGAATTGCAGAGGTGAGTGAAGTAAAACTCACAATGGTATTCATCAGTGTGCCGAGCAGTGCATCGGCACACCCCTTGGTTTCCGGATATTAGGTTCGTGACATTGTTCCGTTCTTTGAGTCCATGGCTTCAGATCTCCCTGGTTTGACGCTTGTGTAGAATTCATATTAGTAAATACGTTCGATTTTGTAGCGCACCCCAAAAACGTTGCGCAGAGAGTCGCTCGAACAATTTCGAGGCACGGAATCAACGGTGCAAATCTCGCCGGATCCTCACACTTTTGCATGCCCATCGGTGTAAGTGGCAGCGTCGATGAGCAATGTGTCTCCATGTAGCTGTCTCTCCATGTTTAAACAAAAAAATAGCAGTATTAAATCATACCTAATGGGACTCTTTTTTTTGTTTGTGCCAGTATCAAGATGATGGAAAAAAAGGCCTTACTCTTTTCTGGCAAGCATACAGGCAGTACGCCTTTTGGCGTCATCTGGTCCAACACCAATGGAGACTGGGCTCTAAGAAAAGCTGTCTCGGGTGTGGACCAATCAACTTCAAGGACAGTGGATATCATTATCAGAGTTGTTTCTTTTTGTTTGCATTTAGACTGCTTGTGTTGTGGTTATTGCAAACATGATCCCTTATATAAAGGTGTCAGTTTTTGTACCAGTTGAAAGGGTAAAAACCTATTACTATATTTTGCCACTGGTAAAGGAGATGTCTCATAGTGTAAATGCTTAACCCGAGCTCTCAATACTTTGATAGTGCACTGTTTTTGAGTTGTACGCCTTTTAGCGTCATCTGGTCCAACACCAATGGAGACTAGGCTCTAAGAAAGCGGTCTCGGGTGTGAACCAATCAACTTCAAGGACAGTGCATATCATTATCATTATCAGAGTTGTTTCTTTTTGTTTGCATTTTGACTGCTTGTGTTGTAGTTATTGCAAGCATGATGCCTTGTATAAAGGTGTCAGTTTTTGTAAAAGTTGAAAGGGTAAAAACCTATTACTATATTTTGCCACTGGTAAAGGAGATGTCTCATAGCATACAGGCAGTGTTAAGATGTTCAAACACAAAATAGACACCCTTATTTACAAGACCTCAAATCTGCATTAACCACACATGCAAACAAACATGCTTTGATAATAATGAATGTATTGTACCTTGCATCTGACTGGCCTACTCCTTGTAATAGGTGTCTATTTAGTGTTTGAACATCTTAACACGTCCTGTTATCTTGCAGGAAGCGTTAAAGCCTATTATTTTGTTTTCATCGGGATTGATTCACAATGGATTTTTTTGTTGGGTCAGTTAGCGTAAATACAAATAAAATCAATCGTGATTCATAATATTGCTCGCGAAATCCTACGTGTTTAAAAAAAATTCAAGTTTGGCCCCACGTCCTTCTGGTAGTGGGTAATCGCAGCGATTATATAGATGGGTGGGTACAGAAGGTCCTGTGTGGTGGGGTAACGTGGAGATATTCTCACCTCTTTTACACCATCTGGCCGGCATTGGAAGAGAAGGCCTAAAGCTCTCTGGAACTCCCTCCAGATGATACCACCCCCCTCCCATCTATACAGCAGTCAGTTGAATTAATAAGCAATTTCAGGGCTGTAACATTTTGATCTTGACTTATAACTTTCGTGACTGCAGGAATTCATACTCTTTGGTTCTTTGAGTAAAGTCACGCAGATAGGAAAAATAATAACAATAAAATAATAAAAATAAAGTGAATAAAAAATAATACAAATATCACGACGTTTCGATCGCAACACAAGCAATCGTTATTATTTGTTCTATCTACGTGACTTTACCGACAGAACCATAGAATACCTTTTGATATTTTACAATTCACCGCGATATGCTTCAGGAGAGGTCCTGAATGTACTCAGCCTCCTTCGAACTGAAGTGGCCGACGCTGACAGGCGAGTCCGCTCTGAGTGTTTCGCGTCGATTCTTATTCATCTCGCCGGCCAAAACTCGTTCATATATTTATTTATTTCCAACGGTGGGCGGGGCACCGCGCTGGGGTGGCCCTCGGTGTCAAAGGTGAGGCCCCCCCCCCGCCCCCCCCCCAAGCCCCCCCCCCCCCGCGCGCGCCTCGGAATCTCGTGACTCACCGTTTCAAACAATAAAAATTCCCCCACAGCCTCGCACCGTGGACGTGGGGAGCTATCTGAGCATGTGTCATCGTGATGACGAATTGCGATCCCCGATTTTCTTGATAACAATTATGATAATAATATCACGATGTGTGGGTGGGTGGGTGGTGGGGGAGCGGTGATGTGGCTGTTTAGCGCACTGCGCTACGAACCCGCCGACTCGAGATCGATTCCTGCTCATGGCCAAGGACACCAGCAGCGATTATTTGAACCGGTCATGGGCCTCGTGTTGGTCGACTCGGCCTCAAATGAGAACCTGGTGTGGTGTATAAACATCGCCACTGGGGAGACAAAGGCGGCTGGGTGTGGTGTTGGCCACCCACCCTCTCGTGTGCCGTGACTCACTAACAGCACTTGCCCTAACAGTCTAAGAAAGGCTACATGGGCAATTTTTGTATTTATGTCAAGGGTGGCCCAAAATTCAGGACACACAGGGTTGTTATATTTATTTTAACAACTGTTCAAACTGACTTGCATTGACATGAATGTATACACGAATTATCTTTGAAAATGAATATCGGACTTTAAAAATGTAATAAATTACAGGAGCAATCTGTGAATATTCATCACTAACGTATTGTTTCAGTTCATTCATGGTTCCTCGTCGAGTTTTATAAACTACGTATTTGAGGTGACCCCACCGCAAGAAGAATAAAAATAGATATACTGATAATATATAAAATATAAATGTAAATAATAAGAAACATTTTAAATACTGGTGTTTGAATACGCGAAATAAATCCGTGTCCTGACTTTTTTGGCCACCCCATATTCAGCATAATTCATGCAAGAGATGTTAACGACCTCGCCTGGTAAACAGGTCGTGGGTTCGGACCCGATCCTGACGCTTATATAAACATTTGGAGTTTGCGTGTCTCTCTTCCCCCACGATCGCATAGATTTTTCTCAGGGTCCGCCGGTGGGTTTTCCCTCCACATTTATAACCGACACGCGTTCAGAGTATTTGGCTGCTATGAATGTCCACGTGATGACACACCACTTCGTTGAGCTATCATTTGCGGCCAGGTCGCTTCTGAAAAAGACGCTACAAAGCTCAGTGGACCATACCGGCTAAAATAAATAAATAAAAAGTGGGGGAAAAAATGCATTTCAAAACGCCGTAGGATTTGTAACGTGCACACATTTCGCATGGAGGTGTGAGAATGAATAAACATTTCCACACTTGAAACGCGGCCCCTCTGCACAGCATCGCTCGCTCTCTGAAGCGAGGGAACACCTCGGAGACGAGAGGAGGAACCGCAGACGAGCGAGAAAGGCAGCCGGTGCCAAATGTCGCCGCACTCAAGCCCCGCGGTCCTCTATGTATCAAGGTGTTATCGTATTTGTGTCCTATTAGCCAATTTGTGGCTTTTAAATGTGGCAGGAAACCGGAGCGCCCGGAAAAAACCGATGCGTTCGAGGGGGACAAAACGCAATCCGATGCAAATGTAACAGGTGGAGTCCACGTTTACTGTGCCGCCGTCTCCTGGCAAGGGAGGATCACGGTTCGGCGAATCACACAACATCTGTTGGTGTGTGGGTCACACCGATGTTGTGTGATCCAGACAGATGTTGTGTGGGTCACACCGATGTTGTGTGATCCAGACAGATGTTGTGTGGGTCACACCGATGTTGTGTGATCCAGACAGATGTTGTGTGGGTCACACCGATGTTGTGTGATCCAGACAGATGTTGTGTGATCTAGACAGATGTTGTGTTGATCCACACAACATCTGTGTGGATCACACCACATCTGTGTGTGGATCACACAACATCTGTGTGGATCACACAACATTTGTGTGATCCACACAACATCTGTGTGATTCACACACCATCTGTGTGATCCCCACAACATCTGTGTGATTCACACAACATCTGTGTCGTTCATACAACATCTGTGTGATCCACACAACATCTGTGTGATCCACACAACATCGGTGTCGTTCATACAACATCTGTGTGATCCCCACAACATCTGTGTGGATCACACAACATCTGTGTGATCCACACACTATCTGTGTGATCCCCACAACATCTGTGTGGATCACACAACATCTGTGTGGATCACACAACATCTGTGTGATCCACACAACATATGTGTGATCCACACAACATCTGTGTGATCCACACACCATCTGTGTGATGCCCACAACATCTGTGTAGATCACTCATCTGTGTGTGATCCACACAACATCTGTGTGATCCACACAACATATGTGTGATTCACACAACATCTGTGTGATCCACACAATATCTGTGTGTGATCCACACAACATCTGTGTGTGATCCACACAACATCTGTGTGATCCACACAACATCTGTGTCGTTCACACAACATCTGTGTGATTCACACAACATCTGTGTGATCCCCACAACATCTGTGTGATCCACACAACATTTGTGTCGTTCACACAACATCTGTGTGATCCACACAACATCTGTGTCGTTCACACAACATCTGTGTGATCCACACAACATCTGTGTCGTTCACACAACATCTGTGTGATCCACACAACATCTTTGTGATCCACACACCATCTGTGTGATCCACACAACGTCTGTGTGATCCCCACAACATCTGTGTGGATCACACAACATCTGTGTGATCCCCACAATATCTGTGTGATCCACACAACATCTGTGTGATCCACACAACATCAGTGTGATTCACACAACATCTGTGTGGATCACACAACATATGTGTGACCCACCAACCCTTGCCTCCCCAACTGCTGGATTTACAGGCACGCGTAGCCACCAGGCGCTCGGCAGTCCCACTGCGGTGGGTTTATGGGCCGTCCATAAATGACGTCACGCACCTAGGGGAGGGGGGGTCAGACATTTGTGACGATGTGTGACGAGGGGGGGGGGGGTGAAAAATGTGACGTCACGTCAAAATTCGCAACTTTAAATAAAAATAGACAACACGTTTTACTTCATTAAATTTACTTTTTAATAAATGTGTTCTCCTATAACATCAGAGTGCAGCGCCACATTAAATACGCACTACAATGACAATAGTTGTAAGCGATTTGAAGCATGTTTTTGGGGGGGTGGGCAGAGCTTTCTGACGTCATGTTTGAGGGGGGGTCTGACTTTTTGTGACGCCGTGCGACGAAGGTGGGGGGGGGGTTAAAAATCGTCCAAAACCGCGTGACGTCCCTTACGCGATTGAGCCGTCTCGCTCTCTCACGCGTCTTTTCGAGTTGTACAAAGCGTGTGCTGCTGCTGCTGTTATTATTTGCGCAGTGCTGTTGTTTTAAAACAACCCCCCCCCCAAAAAAAAAAAACCTAACAAATTTCCCTCTCCGTTTCAAGAGCGATTAGACCCTGCTTAGGATAGCGCCACGACCATTACGCCAACACATAACGCATTCCGCAACCCCTCGGGGGAACCGACGGGTGACTTGCCGAAAGTGTGCGCCGTCCCTTTTTGAAGCATGGAGCGCTCTCGTTGTGCCCACGGTGCACGGGGGCCGCGGACTTAATGAGTTTCTCGCGGCAAATAATTGTGTGTGCGCGCGCCTTAATGAACAAACAGACAATGTCCAAGGGAATTCCAATTCTCTCCCCCCCCCCCCACTGGGGATGCTCCCACATTTCCTGGTGGTTTAGTTACAAAAAATGTATGTTATTTACAATTGTGTTTTCGCAACTGCTCCCGTGCAGTGTCTTATATTTTATTTATTTATTTTGGCATTCCTGAAAATAAAAGTGTCCTTGATGTCCATTTTCATTTACCGTGCAATAGCTTGTATAATTTAACGCGATTTCTCATCTGTGGAACGCAACCATGCCCCCCCCCCCTTACTCACCATATGTTTCCCAATTCTGTGTTCAACGGAGTGATTCAAGCCTCCTTTCATGATCGCCCGCACGCATTATAGATTTTGAACGTACGTATTCCTGTCCCATTAATTACCTCCTCGTGCCTTGTTCATGCGTTTTTTTAAATCTCTCTCTCCTTTTTTGTTGGCATACTTCAATGGATCCCTTTTTGTGTGCCCGTATCCGTTCCTCACAAGCCGACGGCACGGCTTTATGTATTTTGTTGTTGCTGTTGTTGATCAATGCTCCCGCGAGAATTAAATTCCTCGGCGATGTGATTCGCGACTCGTTCCTTACCTGCATATCGCAACGCCCCCCCCTCTCCCCCACCTCTCCCCCTGCATGCATCTCGAACATTGCGTTTGCGCAGCGGATTCGTTTGTAGATCGAATAAAACAACAACCGATGAAACGAAAGTGTGCACGGACGATATGTGCACGTTTTTTTTATTACTTCTATTTAAATTTCGATTTAAAGCTTTCGTGACTGCAGGGATTCATCTTCTTGGTTCTTTCGGTAAAGTCACGTAGAATGGAAATAATAAAATGATAAAAATAAAACAATCAAATAATTCTCACGACGTTTCGGCCACAACGCAAGCAGCCGTCCTCAGACCTGTTCTTCACCTGAGGATGGCTGCTTGCGTTGTGGCCGAAACGTCGTGAGAATTATTTTATTATGTTTTATTTTTATTATTTTATTATTTCCATTCTACGTGACTTTACCGAAAGAACCAAGAAGATACTTCTATTTACTCTTTCTTTGACGCATCCCGGTCCAACGTCGCCCGATACGCACCGTGTAGCAACAGCGGAAAAAGTGTCCACGGAACCGCGCAGATAGAACCACGGCGACGAAAAGGCAGGAGTGTGACGAGTGAGTGAAATAAGATGACATTTCATGCGAGCGGAAAAACATCGCAGGCCCCCGCCCCATCCCTCGTCCGCTCCCTGATGGAAATAAATGCGCGTAGCGCGCGCTTCCGTCGTAATGAATGCAAAATATGTACAAAATGAAACTATTACATGCTTACTTTGCCTCTAATCTTCCGTCCCATCTGTTCGCCCGTACGTGGGGCAGTTTTTGTTTAATACAAATACGTTTTTGGAGGTCATTGTCGAAGAAGGCCCGTTTGCGTGTCACCTCCTCTTCGGCTCACTTCGAGTGATATAATTTATGTTGTTGTTGTTGTTGTTATTGTTGCAATGTGCCTCTCTTTTTTTAATAACCCGTGTCGGATGTGTACAATAGATCTCGTTTAAGACTGGCCTGTAAAAAAAAAACACGCAACTAGAGGTCACCTACGTGAAGGATTTGATGGGTTGCTGTGCTCCACCTTTAAATAATAATAATTTCATCACAACGTGGCGGGCAAATTTCGATTTAAAGCTTTCGTGACCGCAGGGATTCATCTTCTTGGTTCTTTCGGTAAAGTCACGTAGAAGGGAAGTAATAAAATAATAAAAATAAAACATAATAAAATAATTCTCACGACGTTTCGGCCACAAAATGCAAGCAGCCGGCGGGTAATGCTATCACGTGGTTGGGTTTTTTTCTCTCGCGATGGTGTTTAACTGGCTCCTTATCGTGATCTTTATCGGGTGCTCTTCTGCCCAATGTCCGACGTTTCGCCGGCACCTTCTTTTTATCTTGTTTCATTGCTCTTCCTGAAGAAGATCCCCTCACCCTACCCCCACCTCCTCGTACCCCAGCATGTGGAGCGAAACGTCGGACATCGTGCCGAACAACACGTGACACAACCCAAAAACACGTTGGAGAACAAAGGGAAACACATCTTCGGTGGTTGAGAATCTCTACTGAATCTGTTTTAAAGTGTTGACTTGATGATGATAATAATTATTTACACCCCTTTGTCAATATGCTGATGGGTGAAGGTCTTGCTAGAATCAGAATCTTTATTTCGACTGGAGGAATCCGATGAGCTATTAAGCTATTTTTCACAAATGTCCAATGTGCGTTTGTCATCACGGATCGCTGCACCGTACGTCATCATGCTGACCTGTGCAGGTTGGTGAAAGTGGGGGGAGCAGAGTAGGGGGGGGGGGGATAAAATTGATAACTTTCCTGAAGAAGCTACCAGCACATGGAATGAAACGTCGGGGTATCGTGCCGAGCAACATACGTCACAACCCACGTGCAAAATCCATACAGCACGATCGTTTAGACCTTCGTCGTTTGCTAGTGTATTTGCTATCGTCACAAACTTGGTGTAATGTGAGGATATATCCGGGTTGCTTATGGATCACACCTCGTTACGATGATTGGCTCTGCCGGTCCTGGCCCATAGCCAATGGGGGGAAGTCTAGGACGTAATGGCAAGGTGACATCTGTAAGTAGAGGATTGGATCTGCTGGCTTTTAGCCACAGCCAATGGGGGACGAGTCAGGGGTGCGGTCATGGTAACGTACGATGGAGTCTAGAAGATTCCATAGAGGTTAACCAGGATTGGTGGAAAGGTACCACGTGACTCGGGTATTAAAAGGCGTGGAGACGGACAACACGTGGTCAGATCTGGAACGAACGGAGGGTGAGGCCACGCTGGAGCGGGGTCCAGGCTGCCATGTGGCCGCGCGTGTCTCTCTCTCGCCCTCTCACGCTGTCTGTCAGCAGCGTCAAGGAGTAAGATAGGAGTGTTGTGAACGAAAGACAAATAACGACCGGATTCCAGAAGTCGCTTCGACGACCTTTTATTACATTAGCATACAGCCACAGTGGTGACGCTATACATATACCCTTGGTGTGGTATGTCTTGGGATATGTCGCATCACGCTCATGAACAATTCCATCTTCAAAGTTGGAGGTACAAATTGAAAACGTGAGTCTGTTGCGCGATACGGGCTCTGCTGCAGTGTGCATGGAATCCAGAAGAAGTAGACACGACTTATTTCTACATTGTGCTTCATATATACAGTGTGAGACAACACAGAGACACACACAACATAGACACGCAGAGAACACAACATAGACACACATAGTCTCTGTGTGTCTATGTTGTGTGTCTCTCCCTGTGTGTCTCTGTGTTGTCTGTGTGTCTCCGTGTCTGTGTTTTATCTCTCTCTCAAATTTAGTTCTACCTGATGACGATTGCTTGTGTTGCAATCGAAACGTCGTATTCTATTATTTAATTTATTTTCTTCCTACGTGACTTTACCGAAATAACCAAAGAGTAATTCACGCAGTCACGAAAGCTTTAAATCAAGTTTATATACAGTGTCTATATAACATGGCAGGGGGAAATTGCCTGGTCATGCAATGATGCTTTCTACTATTTCAAGTCTTCACAGGAGTGCTGAAACGATGTTCCATCATCAGCCATGGTCGATCCACTGCTGGATAAAATCATCCAGCAGTGACATCTTTCGCACGAGCCTGTGATGCAACAATCCACCTAGCACTTGTAAGCACGCTGAATCGATCACTCCATCTACTCGGTGGGCGTCCATTCGGGTGCGTTCCTATCCCTTGGCTACCACTGCGTTGCTATTCGTCACCATCGGGCCTTTCATTCCTTCTCGCCATGACGTGTCCTGTACGAGCCCGCTTATACTGGTAGGAACCTCCTGGTTACACCAGCCCACAGGGGATTATTGTGTCCGTCCGTCCGTCGTGCAGAGAGGGGCTGGGTGGGGAGGGAGGGGCTGGGTGGGAAGGGGAGGGTGGGGAGGGGCTGGGTGGGGAGGGGCTGGGTGGGGAGGGTGGGGCTGGGTGGGGGGTGGGAGGGGTGGGGCTGGGTGGGGAGGGGCTGGTTACCCCGTGGTGCCCTTATAAAACTCAACGTTTAACCTACTCACGCCGGCTTGTACCCGCCCTCACAGTCGGGCATATTTGCGGAATACACCACGCCGCCGTTGACCCTGGCCATTGACCGAGCAACCCAACGTTCCTACCAGCTCCCTCCGCAGGAATGTGTTTTTGCCAAACAGTTCAAATGGTGCCGTTTTTTTAAACCTGCGTGTGTTCTCTAATCCACGCTTTCCTCGTTCCGTCTCTCTCAAGAGGTTTTCCAAACGTGCTCCTTTTGGATATGTTTCGCAATGTTGATTTTGCTCTAACTTATTTGTTGCACGAATGACCATGAACCGTGGAGTATGACATGGATGGACATTGGTTAATTGTCTACAGAAAGTTCACCAAACATTTGAAGTTATCTGTCAGCGGGATACAACTATAAATAACTTCAGAGAATGTATATCTAGGGAAGCGATTGCAGACGGACCAGGATAAAAAAAAATCATCTAAAAAAATGAGCTTGGCGTGTTCTTGAAAACTTAAGTTTAATAATGAAATCCAGCCATAACATACGCAAGCGTGGGAGTTTCTCCTGCTACTCCCTGTCTCGTCCCACGTGAAAGCAAAAACGCTCCTCAATAGAATTGGACAAATCTCCCACATGCTGCAGCAGCAGCAGCAGCGCCCTCCTCCAAAGAGATTCTGTGACGCTTTCGTCGACAGAGTCACGGAGTATTACAGAACTTTATTATGCCTGGACGCAGCCAGCCGAGGTGTGGTGATGTTTCGCACACTAGACTTGCAATCAAGAGATCGTCGGATGGAATCATTCTCCCGGCATGGCAGTTTAAACAATAGTACAAATCTTGAATTGAGGCTTTCGTGACAGCAGGAATTCATACTCTTTGGTTCTTTCGGTAAAGTCACATAGATCGAAAATAAAAACAATAGATCACGACGTTTCGATCGCAACAACAAGCGATCGTCTTCAGGTGAAAAAAACCAGACTGCTGTGGACGAGGCATTAGTGCAAGTTTCACCCCCCTCCCTTCCCTGTCCGCAGCGCAATGTGAATATATGAATACAGTATGTTCACCACACTGAGTCGATTGGCAGGCCGCGTGTGGTGGGGTAAAGTCGGATTAAAGTCTACCTTTTCAAAGACTTTAAAAAACACAAGTAGGCCCGAATTCCACGGAGACATCCTTGTCGCGGCCCTCCTGCCAGCAGGGACACGAAGGAATTTCAGGGAAGCACCTTAACCTCGTTCAACCACTAACCAATATACCTACGCGTGTGTACATTTTGCAATTACACGTGCAGTGTTGTGTCTGTTAGAGAGAGTAAGAACATTGGTATTTGGCCAAACATCCTCCAATGCTGAAAATGTACCTCCCGAAATGACTCAACTGGGGGGGTGAGCAACTTTGGGCCCTCCTGAAAAAGAGCCATGAAACTCGTCGAGGCTGAATAAAGGAATAGAATAAGACCCAGGAAAGCCTTCCATCTCAGCCCTATGGGACACTGTGTGTAGGGTTCAACAGTGCCCGCATAGACCTGGACATTGGGATGCAGCGTCAGAATGGATTGTGTGTTCCACCAAATTAATATTTACCTCACTCATATATTTATGACCGTCCCTAAAGATACAGAATATGAGGTTGTTGTGTGTGTGTGTGTGCTCTCCGTCCGCCTCGCATGGGTGGTTTGGGGGCCATGGAGAATATCCTGTAGCAGGATATATTGTCCAGTCTCCATTTTCTATCCACGGGAGCCCATGCAATATTTATTAAAATCCGGAGATATTTATGGCGGCTGGATCCATGGTGATGCACACACATCGCATTTACCGGGCAAAGTCCAGCGTGGTCAGCAGCTTCCATCGCAGGAGACATTTTTTAAGCCACTCGGGCAAAAGGGGAAAACAATTCCTCCCAGGTCAACGATATTGTTGACGTTTTAGTGAGATTAATTAGTGGCCTTTGAAGTCCAAGCGTGAACATTAATGGGCCCCTCCCCTCGATGTTGTCTCCATAATGCAACGGGGATATTTGGCGTTTGTAGAATTTGAGAGCGGTGTGAAATTGCCACTCGTGCCTGCAGTGCCGGATTAAGCTAGTGCGGAGCCTGGAGCAAATGCTATAAAGGGGCCCTAACTAAAAAAACACGTAAATATTAAACCACAATTTTTTTAGCTTGCATCGCAAAGTAATTGTACGGGTAAATTGTTTTTATTTGCTATACAGCCAGCAGAAAATACGACAAATCGCTAACCTTAAACACCCAGTCGTTCAAAAAAGCTGAAGGCATTATAGTACTCCAGTAATAAAGCAAGTGCAGAATCACTGAACCGGAATTGATAGCTTGAAAGCATTTAGCGCGGGGCCCTTGAAAGTGCGGGGCCCGTAGAATACGTTGCTACTTGTGCTACTGAGATAATCCGGCACTGCGTGCCTCCATCGCATCGGCCGCTGACCGTGCTGTGAGTGCCGACAGTGAGTGCGGAGATGCAGTTCGATTCGTTCGATCGTCCCCGTCGCGGGCAGAGTTAGAAGCGGGTTGCGGAAGCTTGTCACCCCCCCACCACCCCCTGCCCCACCACTCGCTATTGTCGACACAAGAGAATGCAGCGTACGAAAAATAAACGTGACACTTTGGGGCCGTCCATAAATGACGCACCTAGGGGGGGGGGGGTCAGACATTTGTGACGATGTGTGATGAGGTGGGGGGGTTGAGAAATGTGACGTCACATCAAAATGCGCACATTTAAATAAATATAGAATTGTTATAACAACACTAATTGTTATAACGACACTCCTACAACATCGGAGTGCAGCGCCACATTAAATACGCACTACAATGACAAAAGTTTAAAGCGATTTGAAGCATGTTTTATTTTCAAAATGGAAATATGGTTTGGGGGGGGGGGCAGAGCTTTGTGACGTCATATTTGAGGGGGGGGGGGCTGACTTTTTGTGACGCCGTGTGACGAGGGGTAGGGAGGACAAAAATCGTCCAAAACCGCGTGACGTCATTTATGGACGGCCCCTTTGTACGCCACATGCGATGAGGTTGAAGCGGAGGTAACACTCCTCACCTCCTTCACGTGAAAGAGTAGGCCAAGGTCTATTCGGGGTGGGGGGGGGGGCAATTCCCTTGCTGCACCTTTACCCTTTGATGACGATTAACAGGCTTCCGTTGACTCCAATAATGCAACGGAATAATCATTGTTGAAACAACGAGTGGGGCCGTGAAATTGTCGAATATCTCGTCAAAAAAAGCGTTGTGCGTTGTATATGGCACGGCATGTTTTATTTAACGCCGTTCCATTTAGCGATCCATTTTAACTCCCATCTCACCACTTCGGCCGTCACTCGTCACTGATGCCCGTGCCGTGGCCGGGAAATTAAACCGGGGTCACAGAGTTCACAGCACAGGGCACCACCCATTGTATCACACCCCCCCCTCCCCCCCCGATGCATTACGTCTAGGGCAGGGGTCGGCAACCTACGGCTCCGGAGCCGCATGCGGCTCTTTACGGGCTGCTTCTTGACGATATGTACGTATGTACATAGATGCATTGCGGCTCTTGAAATACTGAATTTTGTACCGAATTGAAAAGAAATGGCTCTTCTTGTTGTTTTGGTTGCCGACCCCTGGTCTAGGGAAAGTTGTAGCCCTGCAATTTATTGCTCACACCAATGCTGGCGGAGGTATTTTAAACTACTCTGCCATGCTGGCAAGAGGTCTTGGAAGAGGTGACTGTGCCCACACTTGACCCCACCACACCCAGGCCTACCTGCTTTGTCAACTAACTGCGGAATACCAATTTTGCTCGTGACAAACTGAGCTGAACTTTCTCCTCGGAGCCTTGCGTGCGACTGGCCGTAGCTGTGTAGGCGTCCAGTTTGCACTTAGTCACATATTCACTTTAAGATGTTTTTTGTTCATGTTTTTGTTTTTTGTTTGTTGCGGTTGCACCCGATTCAAGAGCCGAATGGCTCACAGGGCTATACCTAATAAATGAACTTGAACTTGAGATTGACAGAAGAGTGCGAGTGTGCATGTGGGACCGCCACTGGGATTATGATCTCACTGTATTATAATTATGATCCCACGGGGTTATAATCCCAGCCTGGGTGTGGACTCTTTCTCTCGCTCTCTCTCTGGGTTTCCCCCGGAAGGAAGAGACGCGACCTGACATGAGCAAAGCCTTTTTGCGGAAGTGGGACGATGGAGCATTTTCTCCGCAAGTCGTGCCAGAGATATCGGGGATGATTTCCCAAATGTCAATTAAGGCATTAGCGCCAGTCTCTCTGTTAAACGGGGTCACGATAACCCTTGTATCGTCGATCCAATGTGAGTGAAATTTGTAATCCATGGTTATGTTTCCATTATGGACCTGCCCTAAGAAAATCTGGCAAAGTGATCGAAAGGGGTGTTCCAAAACACTTGTCGATACATATCCGAAAGGTAACGGAGTAAGCCTTTTCGGCCGATGCGATGACATCACGCGGGCGATGCGTGCGAGCCCTCGATCGCTTCACCGCGTGGCGCGTCGCCTCTCGCGGTGTCGTCACAACTCACGCTCCCGATTACGTCACTACGGGTGACGTCATCGCCGTAGCCAATTAAAAACTCTCCGTAGGGCGGG
Organism: Lampetra planeri; assembly: GCF_965212315.1. Lineage (NCBI taxonomy): Eukaryota > Metazoa > Chordata > Hyperoartia > Petromyzontiformes > Petromyzontidae > Lampetra > Lampetra planeri. The sequence goes on along the minus strand of NC_136155.1, from coordinate 5,643,332 downwards.
AGGCAAACGCGGTGCTGGAAAGGGTTACAAAGAATGCATCGCGTGTGCGTGATTATTGTTATTACGAGGCTTTTTGCCCGTCCAAGGATGGGCGTATTGCAGTAAATCTGAAACTTTCAAGCGAAAAGCAGACCGTGACGTGATATATGCATTGCATCAATTCGTGTGCAATTTGTAAGGCCGTGGGGACACAGACATATTGTTCATCATGGCGTCCTTTTTACTTCTAGGGGCCGTCCATAAATGACGTCACGCGATTTGGGACGATTTTTGACCCCCCCCCCCCGTCGTCACACGGCGTTACAAAAAGTCAGACCCACCTCAAATATGACGTCACAAAGCTCTGCCCCCCCCCACCCAAAAAATATAAAACATGCTTCAAATCGCTTTAAACTATTCTCATTGTAGTGAGTATTTATTGTGGCGCTGCACTCTGATGCTGTAGGAGAAAACATTTATAAAAAAAAGTATATTTAATTAAGTAGAACGTGTTGTCTATATTTATTTAAAGTTGCGCATTTTGATGTGACGTCACATTTCTTAACCCCCCCCCCCCCGTCACACATCGTCACAAATGTCTTACCCCCCCCTAGGTGCGTGACGTCATTTATGGACGACACCCTATGTCTCAACAGCATTACGGAGATCACGTGACGTGAGGGTTCTGCCTTTGTAGTGAGGGTTGTAAGTTGACGTTGAGAAGGGGGGAGGAGGCGCCTCGCCCCCCCATGTGGAGTGACGTCAGCCGCTAATTAATATTAATAGCGGAAGTTGTCCATTTACAGGACGTCACCTCTTCATGATTATTAATGAGGGGGGCTGTTCGATGTGGAGTGACGTCACCTGTTCATGATTATTAATGAGGGGCGGGTCCACGTGGAGTGACGTCACGCGCGTTACACACAGACATTCTTGTGTAAATTTGGCAGTACATTTTCATCCTCGTTTGTTGGCACGGCGTTGCTACTGCCACGGGAAGCGATGACTGTGTGTAACTTATCCACCTTGTTGAGCTGCTATCCCCCCACCCTTCCCCCATCCATGATCGTGAGGTGCCTTATAAACTACACAAATGATGAGCGTTGCCCCAGCGGAGCATAACAATCAACGCCGTCATTGCCCCCCCCCCATCTCACTCGCGTAACGACCCAGTAAAAGCTCGTAAACTCTGCCGAAATTCGACGAGATACGAGGCGCGGCGTGCGATGTCCAGGACAAGGGCATTTCCCCACCCTCCTCGCTCCCCGATGTCTCCATTGGGATGTCACTGTTGATGAATATTTATGCGCGCGGAATAAAAACCGTGGGGGGAGCGCATGGAGCAATGGTTAGGGGACCTGCGCTGTGAGTTAAACTCTTAGGGCCAAGTGCTGTCCGTGAGTCGCTAATGAAAAAATGGAATGGCACATTAGGATGAGGAGGAGGTGGTGGCGGAGGTGGTGTTGTCAGGAACATGCAGAGCGTGCCTTTGTCTCCCCAATTCTGATGCATTGGGACGCGGCACTCGTTAGATGGTTAAGTCAATTTAGCGGAAACCCAGAAGACGTTCTGTTACTTTCTACTGACATTAACCATGCGCACAATGACCTTAACAGGCTGTTGGGGCAAGGGCTGTTAGCGAGCATCTATGAAGGCCGGTAGAGGGTGCGTGGCCAGCATCACGCCCGGCCGCATTTGTCTCCCCAATGGCGACGTGTACACACTGCACCAGGTACCCATTTGAGGCCGAGTCGACCTAGGTGAGGCCCAGGACCGGTTCAGATAATCGTCACTGGCGTTGGCCGTGAGCGGGAATCGAACTTGGGTGGTGCAGTGCGCTAACCGCGACACTACCGCTCCCAACGTTCCGTGGACACAGACAAAGATCCCCCATATAGCCTGTAACAGACTGTAGGGGCAAGTGCACTGCACACACACAGAGAGACGAGTCGTGGAGGCGGGACATTTCACTTTTGGCAGCGGTGCAAATTGCCAAAGTGGGCGAGTGAAACCGAGTTAAAGGGAATGAGGAGGAGGACCCCGAGCAGAAACAGAACTCCTTTGGCGCATTAGGGGCCGTCCATAAATGACGTCAAGCAATTTTGGACGATTTTGACCCCCCCCCCCCCTCGTCACACGGCGTCACAAAAAGTCAGAATCCCCCCCCCCAAAAAAAAAAACCATGCTTCAAATCGCTTTAAACTATTGTCATCGTATTAAACAGTCTATTTAATTAAGTAGAACGTGTCGTCTATATTTATTTAAAGTTGCGCACTTTGATGTGACGTAACATTTATTAACCCCCCCCCCTCGTCACACATCGTCACAAATGTCTGACCCTCCCCCCCCCCCCCTCTAGGTACGTGACGTCATTTATGGACGGCCCCTTATTTGAAACCCGCACGCTGTGTGACTTGGACGTGACGTTCTGGGGCAGTGCCCCCCCTCCCTCCCTTGCGCCCCCCTTTGTCTCCCTGGAGCTGCTGTTTACACAACTTCACCGGGTACTCATTTGAGGCCGAGTCAACCTAGGGGAGGCCCAGGACCGGTTGAGATCATCGTCACTTGTGTTGGGCACTACCGACACAAAGACAAAGATCCCCCTATAGCTTTCACAGTCTGTTGGGGCAAGTGCTGTTAGCGAGTACACACACACAGACAAAGATCCCCCTATAGCTTTCACAGCCTGTTGGGGCAAGTGCTGTTAGCGAGTACACACACACAGACAAAGATCCCCCTATAGCTTTCACAGTCTGTTGGGGCAAGTGCTATTAGGCAATACATACACACAGACAAAGACAAATATCCCTCTATAGCTTTCACAGTCTGTTGGGGCAAGTGCTGTTAGCGAGTACACACAGACAAAGATCCCCCTATAGCTTTCACAGCCTGTTGGGGCAAGTGCTATTAGGGAGTACATACACACAGACAAAGACAAAGATCCCTCTATAGCGTTCACAGCCTGTTGGGGCAAGTGCTGTTAGGGAGTACATACACACAGACAAAGACAAAGATCTCCCTATAGCTTTTACAGCCTGTTGGGGCAAGTGCTGTTAGCGAGTACACACACACAAAGACAAAGATCCCCCTATAGCTTTTACAGCCACTTGGGGCAAGTGCTGTTAGGAAGTACACACACACAAACTAAGACATAATTCCCCGTATAGCCTGTAACATGCTGTTGGGGCAAGTGCTGCTTGCGAGTGTACCTATCACACACAGACACGCGCACACACACCCCTACACACACACACTCGAATGCACACGTGTGCACACACCGATACACAAGCGCACACTATCTCACCAGAAAAAAAAAATCACAATTTCACCCCTCCAACTTCAAAGCTGCTCATGCCGATGCCATCTCGCCGCGTGGTGTGAATGAACTCGCTGGAGCCACTCAGTCTCCGGAAGATAAAAAGCCGCTGTGGTGGCGTTTCTCTCTCCCTATCCCCTGCTCAACTTCTCTCTCTCTCTCACTCACCCGAAGGCCATACGCCGTGAGTGGCGTAGATCTGGGGAGATCTGTCCGATGTCCCGCTGTGCCTCGTGCGGCAAGGTCAGGATCGGAATCAGAATATGTATCGATGCTGGAGGAATCCGATGAGCTCTAAGGCTCTTTTACACAGATGTCCAGTCGGGGCGGGTAAGAATGTTACAACAACAAACGGGACAAAGGCACGACGGCAGTGCAAAGTACAAGAAAGGTAAACAAATCACTCAAACACACACAAATACAACTAAACCATCACCACCTTAGCAGGCAAAAAACTCACTGAGGTATGAACTTATTTTTAAGAAGCGACCAGGTCACAAATGATTGCGCGACAAAGTTGCTAACCATTTGGACATTTATAGCAGCAAAATAATCTCCATGCATGTCTTGATTTCAAGCTTTCGTGACTGCAGGAATCCTTACTCTAAATATGGCAAAGTAAAAACCGTGTTCCTTTATTTGACACAGACGACCCCCTGCATTCCACGCCCCACGTGAAACATGCATTGAGTCTTTCGGTAAAGTCGCGTAGTTAGAAATAAAATAGTTGTATGTGTTAAAAATAATTGTATTTTATTTCATTTCTAACTACGTGACTTTACCGAAAGACTCAATGCATGTTTCACGTGGGGCGCGGAATGCGGGGGTCGTTTGTGTCAAAAAAAGGAACACCGTTTTTACTTGGCCTTATTTAGCCATGCTGAAATGTATTGATATAGAAGGATACAGCATCTAAAGTGGATCCTAAGAGTGACCAGCATAGCAGTAAAAAAAAAGTTGCACGAAATTAATCTCCCCATACCGATTCATAACACGCTCATTGTAACCTGCCTAAGTTACGTGTCGACCGTTCTAAAAAACAGATAGACCTGTAAAGTTTGCCATTGAGATATGAAGTCCATATCTCGTCTTTTCAAATTGTCGTGTTTGTTTCGTCGTGCAATTGAGCCGTAATATTGAGCGCGGTCGCTACATCCTATCTCGCGTTGCGTCCTCGGACATCAAGAGGAATTTAAAAAGCGGAGAGGCTTTTACAACAGAAAAGTTTTGGGTTCTCAAATCCCTGGTGGGGAGAAATAAAAAATTGACACGTTTTAACTTTCTGCGAACAGAGAAATTCCAAAACTGGAGTTGTGTTAAAAGTTTGCAATGACTCTCGCAGGGCTCGTGAACGGTGTGCAGGACGATGTCTTCTTTCCCTTCTTGTGAATTAGCTCCCAAATCTCCGAATCAGAATCTCTATTTAGACCGAAGAAATCCGAAGAGTTATGAAGCTTTTTTTAAATCTTAACAGATGTCCCCCAACAGGGGCGGGTCAGAGAAGCGACGACAAGAAACAACACAACACACACGATAGAAGCGCAAAGTATATCGGCGGTCTAATCCCTTCCCCATGACGCGATGTTTACCTGCCATTCCTGCGAACTCGACCGACAGAGTGGCGTAGCGTTGATCATCGTTCCTCACAGCAAGGAGGACCAGGGTTCGTATCCTGACCCGAGCGCCTCCTCTAAGCGGAGGTTGTCATCTCTCCAACCGGATCTCTCTCTCTCTAGCTCAGGGTGGCACTCCCTACAGACCCTTGCCCGCAACTACAGGTAAGTGCACACGGTGGTGTGTGCTATGTATTTCCGACGCTACACTCGTAAGCATAAAAAAGACAAAATTTTCTACAATGAGAAAAAAATATGTATAAACTACAGTATATCGAAAGTAAAAAAAATAGTTAACAAAAACTTAACCAAATTGTGGCCTGCTAGTTGGTGATATCACCATAGCGACCCGCGAGGAGCAAGCACGTGGGCATGGCGAGGCACCGACGCGCGCACGTGTGGCCCCGCGTCCTGCAACACCTTGTGAGCTCGCACTTAGAAGATTGCAATTTCGCCGGCAGGGAGCAGATCCCCCGCTCTACCACCGCCACCACCCCGTCGCCGAATCTGTGCGCAAAGCGGCGATGTTTTTTGCTGGAGACTGTTTGTCATGCCTTAATTGAAAGAGCGTGTTTACTGTAATCCTGATTTATCGATTCATCTGGAAATTAAACTCCCCTACGCCCCGTAAACATTATCATTACGCAGCCCCTTCCCACAATGCAATGGGTGGTAGGTAACGGTCGTGGGAGTTGAGCTGGCGATAAATAATGAAACATTTTTATTTTTTTGCGGAAACTTGGGATGTACATTTATTTTCGTTTCCTTACAAAATATAAAACCCGAGTGAGCGTTGTTGCGAGTGGAAGTGGAGCTGTTATCACCCTCTGCTGTGAACCAGGCAATCTGAATTTTATTTCCAGCTACGGATAACATCAGTGGCGAGCGGTGTCTGAACCGTCCTGGGCCTCCCCAAGGTCCACTCGGCGTTGAGTGGGTACCTTGTGTTGTGTGTTAACGTCAGTACCGAGGCGACAACACTCTCATTTGTGTGCTGTAACGGCTATTTTAAAATCATAATAAAGGTAGAAGGGAAGTAATAAAATAATAAAAATAAAATAAAACATAATAAAATGAAACAATTCTCACGACGTTTCGGCCACAACGCAAGCAGCCGTCCTCAGGTGAAGAATGAGACACTTCAAGCTAGGAACTTACATATAAGCTGGGTTGGGGGTGGTAGAAGAGCGCCTTAACAAAAAGAATGTGCATATCAAGATGAGTTTAGCATATACATGGGAAATGCGCAGGGGGCGGGGGGGCTTCAAAGTCATACCATGCCCACGCACTATGCAGGATCAAGAGCACCAAGGGGGGTGCAGGGATTAGCATTAACAAAGGAAAGGAATGCCAATGATATGTAGCTGCAGTAACTAAACAACACCGTAGAAAACTAAGGTATAAACTACATACAAAGACTAAAATATCTTCCTGCATAGTTCGTGGGCATAATATGACTTTGAAGCCCCCCCCGCCCCCTGCGCATTTCCCATGTATATGCTAAACTCATCTTGATATGCACATTCTTTTTGTTAAGGCGCTCTTCTACCACCCCCAACCCAGCTTATATGTAAGTTCCTAGCTTGAAGTGTCTCATTCTTCACCTGAGGACGGCTGCTTGCGTTGTGGCCGAAACGTCGTGAGAATTGTTTCATTTTATTATGTTTTATTTTATTTTTATTATTTGATTACTTCCCTTCTACGTGACTTTACCGAAAAAACCAAGAAGATGAATCCCTGCAGTCACGAAAGCTTTAAATCGAAACATAATAAAGGTCTTTGGGTTGGATCTCGTAAATATAAATGTGTCGAAACCCTCCACCACCCGACACAGCCAATTAGTAATGGATTTGTCACGTAAACAACGCACCAATTAGTTACTACTTCAGCCCACCGGTGTGTTGGAGAGTAAATCCACAACATTTACAATTTGAGTAGTACGACGTTTCGCTGGTAATTACATCCAGCATCATCGGGCGATTTGCCAGAATAGTGTTGGGAGTGGAAGTGTAGCGCCTGATCATACTGGATGTAATTACCAGCGAAACGTCGTACTCAAATTGTAAATGTTGTGGATTTCAAGTTTATTTATTAGGTATAGCCCCCTGTGAGTCATTCGGCTCTTGAATCGAGTGCAACCGCATTAAAAAATGAACAAGAAAACATCTTAAAGTGAATATGTGACTAAGTGCAAACAGAAAATGCAGGGGAAAAAACAGCGAAAATTCCAGAAAAAAGCACCGTACACCAACGCTGTGTGCAAAAATACCAGTGGGATGGAAGTCAAACAACAACAACCACAAGACAACTTAGATTAAAGCCATCATTCCAACGCCGTATTACAACAAATAAACATTGCCAAACCAAAAAACTTTTCGAAATCACCAAAATAAAGCCATAAAAGCAATGTAACAGTGATCATAGGAACTGTGACCGAATTTTCAAAATAAACGACATAAACAACATGTACCACCAAACCCTGCAGCCATAGCTGGCTGCATGAGTCACTCCACAACATCAGGAGCATCAGTCGGAGTATCAAATTTTTCAATGCACCTTTAAGATCAGCACACTAAATCAAAACACAGATCATACTTTGCAGCGGTCATCCGGAGCGAAACATTTTATTTTATTTTAGGCCACTGAATAGCAGTGGCAGCTAGGGGTGGACAACTCTAGAGCATTCTAGATTTTACTGGAGCGGTTACACCTGATGACGGAGGCATGTGTTGCTTCCGAAACGTCGTGATTTAATTTATTTTAATTTTTTACCTACGTGACTTTACCGAAAAAAACAAAGAGTATGTATCCTCTAGAGCAGTTTTATTCACCAACACACCGGTGGGTTGAAATAGTAATTAACTGGCGCGTTGTTTACGTGACAACCCCTTACTAATTGGCTGTCAGGCGGTGAAGGGTTTCGACACATTTATACTTACGCGATCTAACCCAAACATATTTTTTTAAGAATAATATTGGTCGCGAAAGCCTGCGCGTTAAACTGCAATTTTAAAACGTTGCTTTTTGTAAATGTCCAACATTATATTCTGATTGTGCTATCACGTCACCTTCAATTAAGTAAACATTGAGTGCAGAACCAATTTCATGCTGTTGGTTTTATTTGCAGTCATTGGCGACTGGACTGAAACCGTCGCAACACCTGAACATCGGGTTTAATCACAGACTGGTTTCTATTCCTGGGGGGTCTGTGGTGCCAACTCTGCGCTCTGATCTTTGAGTCACCCAGACACCTCCGTGATATCCTTAATCGGCGCTCATTAACAGCACTTGCTCCAAGTGGTGGCACATAACACGGTATAATTTGAATTCACTGATTTTGTTTTGGGTTATATATGTACATGGCTGAAATAGCTTTCAGCCACCTTCACACATTTAAGGACAATTTATGTCATGGGAATAGTGAAAAATCTAAGTAGTAGCCTTGCGATTAAAGCCATTAGCAGATTTCATCATGGACTGTGAAGTGAATTATTTATTCTGCAAATGAAAACAAACGGTTTTGCGATTAATTTAGGCGAAAAGCAACGTGATTAGGGATTAATGTGTGGATATCACGAGAGAGGGATGCAGACATCGCCGGCTAAACCCGAGCTTGCCCCGCAGTAATTGAAGCAACGGGCACGTTTCTCAAATCCATCCGCAGCTGGATAGATGGATGCACCACATTTAGTCGATTGGAAGGTCACGCTTTGGGGTGAAGTGTGGGTAACTCTCACCTCTTCCCATGACGTGTGGCAACCATGGAAGAGTAGGCCGACATACCTCCGGAGAAGGGGGTTTTCTCGAGTTCTCTCCTTCACTGGGGGAAGATGTTAACTACCCCACCTGGTATACAGGAGGTCGTGGGTTCTATCCCGACCCAGACGCCTGCTGTATATTTGGAGTTTGCGTGTCTCTCTCTCATCATCATCACGGTGGCTAGGAGATGTTAACTACCTCGCCTGGTATACAGGAGGTCGTGGGTTTTATCCCGACCCTGACGCCTTCTGTATATTTGGAGTTTGCGTGTCTCTCTCTCATCATCATCACGGTGGCTAGGAGATGTTAACTACCTCGCCTGGTATACAGGCGGTCGTGGGTTCTATCCCGACCCAGACGCCTGCTGTATATTTGGAGTTTGCGTGTCTCTCTCTCATCATCATCACGGTGGCTAGGAGATGTTAACTACCCCACCTGGTATACAGGAGGTCGTGGGTTCTATCCCGACCCAGACGCCTGCTGTATATTTGGAGGTTGCGTGTCTCTCTCTCATCATCATCACGGTGGCTAGGAGATGTTAACTACCTCGCCTGGTATACAGGCGGTCGTGGGTTCTATCCCGACCCAGACGCCTGCTGTATATTTGGAGTTTGCGTGTCTCTCTCTCATCATCATCACGGTGGCTAGGAGATGTTAACTACCCCAACTGGTATACAGGAGGTCGTGGGTTCTATCCCGACCCAGACGCCTGCTGTATATTTGGAGGTTGCGTGTCTCTCTTTCATCATCATCACGGTGGCTAGGAGATGTTAACTACCTCGCCTGGTATACAGGAGGTCGTGGGCTCGATCCCGACCCTGACGCCTGCTGTATATTTGGAGTTTGCGTGTCTCTCTTTCATCATCATCACGGTGGCTAGGAGATGTTAACTACCCCACCTGGTATACAGGAGGTCGTGGGCTCGATCCCGACCCTGACGCCTGCTGTATATTTGGAGTTTGCGTGTCTCTCTCTCTCATCATCATCACGGTGCCTAGGAGATGTTAACTACCTCGCCTGGTATACAGGAGGTCGTGGGTTCGATCCCGACCCTGACGCCTGCTGTATATTTGGAGTTTGCGTGTCTCTCTCTCTCATAATCATCACGGTGGCTAGGAGATGTTAACTACCTCGCCTGGTATACAGGAGGTCGTGGGTTCTATCCCGACCCTGACGCCTTCTGCTCTATATTTGGAGTTTGCGTGTCTCTCTAAGTAACCGCGTGGATATCTTTTTTTCTCCGAGTCCTCCGGGGTTTTCCCCTCCACATTTAGAATCATGCGTGTCGAGAAGATTTGGCTCCAGCTATAGATGTCCACGTGATAAGCTACTTCGTTGAGCTATCATTTGTCACAATGTCGCTTCTGAAAAAGAAATGTACAGCTCAGCGGGCCTTACCTGGTAAAATAAAAATAGCTTAGTTTTCGTTTCAGCAGTGGCGTTGAACAAGAGCATTGCAGGACCGCACCATTTACATTTACACTCGCTGCGAGATCACCGGCCACTTTCTGCTGGCTTCCAAAAGGTGATCAGAATTCAATGAACGTTTCAAACTGCACCTGTGTGCATCTTCCCCGAGCTCCGGTGGATAGGGAAGAGAGAGGGAGAAAAAAAATGGAGGCGCAAAAAAAAAATCATCGGAGTGGTTCAGCCTCGAGGAGGAGCAGGTCAGGGCGTGAAGGGTGCGGGGGAAATGGCAAGCATAACGCCAGGTCAGCATTCATTATAGCGCGGCTGTCAAAAGGCATGTCAAACTTTATCAGCGGACCCACCGAGCGAGAAATGAAGACACGAAGCATCTCGCGGGCGTAGAAATTAATGCAAAGCAGCAGCAGCAGCAAAAAAACGGGAGCTTCGCTGATAACCACCGAGGTATTAACCGCGGAAATTTGCCGAGTCGAGCGCAATTGGGGGGGGGGGCGGGAGGGGTTGGTGGTAAATGCGCGTGTGCGTGTGTGTAGCGGTGTTGGTGGCCTGCACTTTGTGTTATCGCCACACAAGCTCAGTTGCCGGACTCGTCTGTTATAATTGCTCACCGGGTCGTGAAGCAATTAGGGACGAAAGAAACATCCAGTTTTGTCCTTGAAGGCATTTGTTTCGGATCGCTCCACTGCTTTGAGAGCACGCGTGCGTGCGACGAAGCGGTCTTCCTCCAGCGGAATTAAAAGTAAATAAATGTTTGATACATTTTCGTAAATCCTCGTTCTACATGCCCCGCATTTATTTCTTTTCTTTTCTGCGAATTTAGAATCGGTGGGGCCTCGTGCATCGAGTGAAATCACCACCTGTATGCAGCGTGAAATTGATAGATTGGTTTATTAATGTGATTGACAGTTTAACTTAATAAAAACATTTCATTACGCCTATGTTGTGCAAATGAGTCGCAGGCCTTTTGTTGAAATGCTAACCCGTGCAGTCCACGTAACATATGCTCCCTTAACCGTAATCCCCAGGCATGGCCTATGCGCATGGGCCATTTATTTAATTGGTTGCAGAGGAAAAAAAATATTGACCGGTCTATTTAATTGGACACATTGGGAAATCTGCCCAACAATTTGTTTAATTCTTTATTTATACACACACCATACAATGCAGGTGAGTGATGCATTGCTATAAGCTTTTCCGTATTGCAGTTATTATTATTATCAATAACTGAAAATCCGTCATGTCGTGTCCGATGACCTCAATATTACCACGGTAAGTTTATTTCGGATGAGGCTTCCTTGCCTCGGCAAAAACATTTCGCCAAAGCTCTAGCGCAGAACTAAGCTTCTCATCAATCTTTTTTTGTCAATTGGCCGAGTTTTCCAGGAGAGACACCGATGTCTGGGCTCATCTTGTATAACAGCTGCACGTGCCAATTAGGTTTGGCCAGTCACACCTGCTACTGCTGCTGTAGCCCATCTCGCAGTGTGTCAGTAGAGCAAATGGAATACACTCACGAAGCCGTGGTGCAAATCGTCGGCCGCATTCGTCGCCAATTCGATTCGATCGCCCGAAGCGGCAGTTTCTTGAATCACCACCGCCTCTCTTCACCCAGCTGCGTGACCGAGTTCGCCAGTTGGTTGATCAGTAGGGCAAAGTGTGGGTACTGCCCCATTTTCTTCCGAGATGCTGTGGCGAGCATGGAAGAGTAGGCGAAAATACCCTCTGGCTGAGGCTCTCGACAACTCCCCGTAGTTATGAAACCCCTAACGCGAGGTAGTGTGGGATATCATGGGACCTCCTTTGCCAGTACCAAAATATACTAATAGGGTTTTTCCCCTTTTTTCTGGCAACAAAACTGACACCTTTTGCAAGGAATCATGCTTACATTAACCACAATACTTGCAGTCAAATGCAAACAACAACAAAATTCTCTGATAATGTATGCATTGTCTTTGAAACTGATTGGTCCACACCAGAGACAGCTTTCTTTAGAGCCTAGTCTCATATGGTGTTCGACCAGATGACCCCAAAAGGCGTGTGGGATAGTCGAGCAATTGGTGTGGCCGCATTTTCACCTCGTTGTGTTAACAACGGCCGTACGGGGAAACGCGATTTTGGGGACTGTGCCATTTAATTTCTCCGCGCCGATAAAAGGTCAGCGGCGTTCCTGCTAATGTCGGGCCGCGTGATTTAAGGAACTCGTTTCTCATAGCCCCTTTGCCAGCTCGAGTGAAAAGTTTTGGGAGCTGCCGTGTTTTGTCTTGACATTGCACAGAAAACACAAACGCGCGTGCGCACACACGCACGTTTAAATGTGACGCTCACTGCACGGGTTTCCACGGTTGCGCCGTACATTACCCCGTGATGTTGTCTTCTTCGGGGGATGTGTACCCCGTTGTTGCTCGGCACGATGTCCGACGTTTTGCTCCACGTGACGGGAGAGTCTTCTTCCAGGAAGCTTGTTTCTGCCGCGCGAAACGTCGGACATCGTGCCAAGCAACTCGCGCCATCGCCAAAAAAACACTTCTGAAAATGCCGTTTATGTCGAAGTGCGCGTGCTCGCTTGTTAAGGCTGTATTTTTTATGTTTCTCCATGCTTTTTTTTGACCAGTCGGAATCTGGGTGCGGTTGCGATGAAACGATGAGATGCGGAGTGCATGCCGATGTTCTTTTCTTCTTGGTTCTTTCGGTAAAGTCACGTAGAAGGGAAATAATAAAATAATGAAAAGAAAACATCATAAAATAATTCTCACGACGTTTCGGCCACAACGCAAGCAGCCGTCCTCAGACGCTGTCTCCCCGATAGACCTGGTCTTCACCTGAGGACGGCTGCTTGCGTTGTGGCCGAAACGTCGTGAGAATTATTTTATTATGTTTTATTTTTATTATTTTATTATTTCCCTTCTACGATACTTTAAGGAAAGAACCAAGAAGATGAATCTCTGCAGTCACGAAAGCTTCACATCGAAATGCATGCCGATGCTTTATTATTTTACCGTCGTGGGAGGAAGGTGTGAGTGTGTAAGACGTTGCGTTGTTGGTTACGGATATAAAACAAAATATTCTCTTGCATCTACAAAATTCTGAAAATTCAAGCAACGAAGAGAGTTGCCTTACGAAACTTTTTGCTCTTAACGCCACAAAACTTTTTATATTTGTGTGTGTGTCTGACCGAGTGGAAAAGTCAGTCGTGTAAAAAAAAAACGACTATACGCGATATACAACACCAAATGCATTATTTATGACAGTCGACTTCAATGTGATCTCTTTCATAACGACATTGGCAATTAGCAAGCATCCCAGACAGAGGGCCTGAGCCCAGAAACTGATCACTTGTAATGTCCATTAACCTAATAAGGACACTCTGTAATTGCAAACTATTCCACGAGGAATCGCAGTCATTCTTTTATCTTTGCTCGAATGGCAAGATTCCCTTGAAACTAACGACCGGGTTCTGTTTGATGATGCCCAGAATCTAAGAGATGTGATGCTAATTCAGTTGCTAAAAGGCACACAGATTAAGTGGTTGTCCTGTTTTGTTCTTTATTCCCCCCCCCCACCCTTTGACATTTTAACCGTGCGTGAGCACTCCATGGGGGTAGGGATGTTGCAACGAGTTTATTTTAAATTATTTAAAACAATTATCATTTATTTTAAACAATACTAAAATCAGGCGTGGATTCTGATTTTCTGAACTTTTATTTTTATATTTCAAACTGATCCAAAAGCCGGTAATGTCACTGACACGAGGTCACGTCCTTACGTTTTTCCCGTCAAAAATTCTGTCACGTGACGTCGATATTGTTAGCAGTGTAGACACGTGAATACCAAACATGACGTGAGCAACCATTTGCTCGTGCCTCTGCTGGCGGAAAAAACCTCCGCTCGAGAATAGTTCTAGAGAGCATTTGGTCTACTCTGCCACGTTCATCAGACGTCGTGTCGGAAGAGGTGGGAGTGCCCACGCTTTACCCCACCACGCACAACCTGGAGTGTACCCATATAACACATTCCTGCGGAGGGAGCTGGTAGGAACGTTGGGTTGCTCGGTCAATGGCCAGGGTCAACGGCGGCGTGGTGTATTCCGCAAACATGGCCGACTGCGAGGGCGGGCACAAGCCGGCCTGAGTAGGTTAAACGTGAGTTTTATAAGGGCACCACCGGGTGACCAGCCCCTCCCCACCCAGCCCCACCCCTCCCTACCCAGCCCCTCCCCACCCTCCCCACCCAGCCCCTCCCCACCTTCCTCTCTCCACCCAGCCCCACCCCTCTCATTTTTGGATGCACGACGGACGGACGGACACAATAATCCCCTGTGGGCTGGTGGAACCAGGTGGCTCCTACCAGTATAATCCAGATTGAACCGGCGACCTTTGCAATGGAAATCCAGTGTGCTGCCCATTAAAACCACTGTGACGGCATCCTTATCAATGGAATGAAAATGTTTCAAAAATTTCTAAAATAAATATTTAAATTTGTTGAAAAAAAAATTATACTAAAAAAATCCCAGAATTCAATATGTTAAAATCCGAAACCCATTCCTACTACATCGCTGTGTCAAAGTCTTGACGTTGAATAACTTAAACATGAGACACACTAGACGGGCGTTAAAAAAAACGTTTCATAACCAGGTCGGAACTGACTGAGACAATGTATCCCTCTTTGCGAGAGTCATCTGGGACTATAACCTTGTGATTTTCACGGAGTATCTGGAATCGCTTTGCCCTGGTGGAGCGTAATAGAAATATTTAGGGTCAATTTCCACTTCAGCACATGAAAGGCATTGTCATTTTCGCCTAGAAAAAAAAGATACATCTGCAACAGGTCACCATGCCAGATTATCAACAGGTGGCACTCGATTAAAAAAGAGAAGCTTCCTGCAAGAGGCACACTGAACAACGCGACTCTTGATGATGCTGCTGGGCAAGCTGGCGCACTGCGCCATAAATCCGTTTGGGCCACGTTCAATTTCCACTCTGAAGCCAGTGATGCTAGTTCAGTTGAATGATATCCAAACTGGCCCTGGCCTTTGCACTGACCTCTCCACCAAGTTCGCACTCACTCACTTCACCAGCGTGGTGAAGTGTGGTGCTTGTTATTTTTTTATGAAGGTGTGAGTGGTGGTGCAGTGGTTAGTGCAGTGTTACGAGTTTGATTCCTGGCTTTGGCTGACATCAGCGGTGAATGTACATCTGGACGTCTCGGTTGCAAGTCCAGCATGCTCGCCATTACATCTTGGTAGCATCCCGAGCGCATGGTTAGAAAAAAAAATATATACAGCAGCATAATTGTTTCAATGACTGCTGATGAGACACTTTATATTGAAACCGGCCCAGAGTTTGCTGATGCAGTATTTGAATCAATGCTGCTGCAATGAGGCGTACCCAGAAGGCCGTGCGGCTGATAGGTTGTGTAATAATACTTCACATTTTTCTCGCGTGGAGAGACGCGTTGTCTGCTTATTTACATTCCTCCACAAATACGCTCATGATTATTTAGTGTCGACGACTTTGCATCGATTCCGTGTGCACCGCGCCTCGCGCACAGACAGCAGCCACTGGAGAGGCTGCTGCACTCACCACGCGAGAATCCATAACGCAAAACAAATAGCTCCACGAATCGTATCTCATCGTCAACCGAATCGTGCCAACTCATCAAATCCCGCGCGCTTGCGGGCACAACCGTGTGGGAATGTCTGCCGTAGCAATGAGCCGTTGAGCTTCCTCGCAGGCGTTCAATTGGCATTCTGCGCTTTTTTGCGACCTCGAATATTGGCGGTGGTGGCGGCGGCAGTTTGGGCCATCTCGCGCGCACTTCAGACGAGGGGGCCCGCTGACCTATCCGAGGTGGAATGCGCATGCCGAGAGTGTGTGTGTGTATATGTGTGTGTGTGGGGAGCGTAGGTGCTCGCTAACAGTACCTGGTGCGGTGTGTAAACATTGCCACTAGGGAGACAAAGGCGGTTGGGCGTGGTGCTGGCCACCCAACCCCCTCGTGTACCGTTCTGGCCTTCATAGGTGCTCGCTAACAGCACTTGCCCCTACAGTCTGTTAAGGCTATACGGGGGATCTTTGTGCTCGTGTATGTATGTGTGTGTGGAGCGATAGTGTAGCGGTTAGCGCGCTGCGCTATGAACCCGGCGACACGGGTTCGATTCCCGCTCAGTGCCAACATCAGTGACGATTATCTAAACCGGTCCCGGGCCTCCCCTAGGTCGACTCAGCCTCAAATGAGTATCTGTGCGGTGTGTAAACATTGCCACTAGGGAGACAAAGGCGGTCGGGCGTGGTGCTGGCCACCCACCCCCTCGTGTACCGTTCCGGCCTTCATAGGTGCTCGCTAACAGCACTTGCCCCTATAGTCTGTTAAGGCTATACAGGGGATATTTGTCTTTGTGCTCGCTAACAGCACTTGCCCCTACAGTCTGTTAAGGCTATACGGAGGATCTTTGTCTATGTGCGCATCGCACGTGTGCAAAATCCCACCGAGGTTTGTTTTTAATTTAGTTTGGTAAACACGCAACTTGTAATTGCTCCAAAACCATTATAATTAGATCAAACAGAGGGGTTTTTGGGGGGGGGGGGCGGGGGCAGATTCTTTTGGATTTTAAATGGATATGTGCAGAGTGTATACTTCGTTTTTTTATTTTCGGGGCTGAGATGACATTTTTTTTGCATTTAAAGAAATGTCTTATTCAATCCTTATTCACAAACGCCTTATTTTTATATTTTACGTCTCGCTAATAAGGGGTACACATGGGAAATTATATATATATACACGTGTTTGTCAATAATCGCAAAAGCATGTGCTTATGTGCCAGATGCCCATTGAATGATTGTTATTACCTACAAAGGCAGGAAATGCACCCAAGAGGTTGACCACTGCGCAGAATAAATCATGAGAGCGGTTCTTCGTGTGCTGGAGAGAGAAGGCGGTTGGCATCGCAGGGTCAGTGAAGAATGGTGCTAGCATGAAACACTTTCATCCAGCGGTGGATGGATGATGGATGATGATGTTGATGAGCTAAAACGGAACATTACGACAACCGTTTCTTTATGCCACTGCTGACAGAAGGGCATTCACGAGAGGAAGTTCAACCCCTCTACAGGGTATTTGGCCTACTCTTCCCACGCCTTGCAAACCTCTTGGAAACAAGGCGAGATTGCCCACAATTCAACCCACTACTTGCGAACTGTGTAAACATCGCCACTGTGGAGACAAAGGCGGTCGGGCGTGGTGCTGGCCACCCATCTCCTCGTGTACCGTTCCGGCCTTCATAGGTGCTCGCTAACAGCACTTGCCCCTACAGTCTGTTAAGGCTATATGGCTATATGGCTGCAGAGTTTGGTAGTACATGTTGTTGACGTCGTTTATTGTGAAAATTCGGTCGCAGTTCCTATGACCACTGTTTCATTGCTTTTATGGCTTTATTTTGGTGATTTTCGAAAAGTTTTTTGGTTTGGCCATGTTTGTTTGTTGTAGTACAGAGTTAGACTGATGGCCTTAATCTAAGTTGTCTTGTGGTTGTTGTTGTTTGACTTGCATCCCACTGGGATATTTGCACAGGGTTGAGTACGGTGATTTTTTTCTGCAATATTTTGTTGTCTTTTCTTGGATTTTCTGTTTGCACATAGTCACTTTAAGATGTTTTCTTGTTCATGTTTTTGTTTTTTGTTTGTTGCGGTTGCACCCGATTCAAGAGCCGAATGGCTCACAGGACTATACCTAATAAATGAACTTTGAACTCGCCGATCGACTCGCTGTAGTGAACCCGCCTGGGCGGACAGAGGCAGGAGAGATTCAAGAAAAGCTGCAACCAAGTTTCAACTGCTGTGCCGGGAGATGGAGTTGAATCGGTGATCGTTGGATTGCAAGTCCAGTGCGCTCAACACGACGCACCATTGTCGTTGATGATGATGCCAAAACACATGTCTGTTCATCCTAAAAAAAAGATATAAAACTATTCCTAATGAAATTACTCACAAGGCCAGTTTACTTGCTTCATACAAACCTCCCAGTGCTTCATAAAGCGCAGTATTAAACACCCAGCTTACACAAAATGTGTCTGGTAATGAGTTAGGAGTTAATTAAGTACTAATTTTGCAACCACGGGAGCAGCCTTTAATTGCGCATCAAACTTGACACGGGGAAAATTTCAACCTCGCGGAAAATTTGCATTCCGATGTGGTCTTGCCACCGGAATGGGCTCTCATTTAAGTGGCTTTGAATTTGCACGCATAAAAAAAACAATAATTGTCTTGCATTTAGATAATAGCGTGTGCAGTTTAGATTTAAATATTTAAATGAAATTTCCATGGAGATGAAATGTAAAAAAAGAAAAAAACGAACGTGCAATTTTTTTTCTTTCTGGCACTTAAGACAATTGCAAAGAAATTACAATTTAAGAATGCCATAATCATAATTATAATCATGAACCATTTTAGCTCCCAAGAGTATTCTCTTTTTTAAACAGATAATTATCATACAGAGTATCAACATTTCCAGTCACATCTCCCTTCAGAATTATCGAAGAAGCATATCGACCAAATTTAGGATTTCCTGGCATATGCAGTGCCACCAAGACCCATAATCATATTCATCCCAATCCACATTTACAATATTACCTCGTGCCTTGACCTCTGCCCTCCTAGCAGTGACATCAGCCCTAACCCCGCGAAACCTCATGCCCTCATCGGGGACCTCATCCAATGACCTGCACCAGCATGCCCTTGCCTGTGCACCTTTTCGCAGATTAATCATTACATCCTGGTGTGTTCCATTCGTCCAAGAATCGGTGACTAGAATAACAAGAGCAGACATCTATTTTGTCGAATTTGGTAATAAAAAAAACGCAACATGTCAAGTGCCGCAATGCATAAATAATGTTATTAAGCTGTCCTTAAAGAGCCGTATGCAGCACCGGGACAACAGATTGCACACCCCTGCCCATGGTAAACTGGACATCCATGGTAAAATGGACTTCCATGGTAAACTGTACTTCCATGGTAAACTGGACATCCATGGTAAAATGGACTTCCATGGTAAACTGGACTTCCATGGTAAAATTGACTTCCATGGTAAAAATGGACTTCCATGATAAAACGGACTTCCATGGTAAAATGGACTTCCATGGTCAAATCGACTTCCATGGTAAAATGGACTTTCATGGTAAAAATGGACTTCCATGGTAAAATGGACTTCCATGGTAAAATGGATTTCCATGGTCAAATCGACTTCCATGGTAAACTCGACTTCCATGGTCAAATCGACTTCCATGGTAAAATGGACTTCCACGGTAAAATGAAGCATATCGACCAAATTTCGGATTTCCTGGCATATGCAGTGCCACCAAGACCCATAATCATATTCATCCCAATCCACATTTACAATATTACCTCGTGCCTTGACCTCTGCCCCCCTAGCAGTGACATCAGCCCCAACCCGGCGAAACCTCATGCCCTCATCGGGGACCTCATCCAATGACCTGCACCAGCATGCCCTTGCCTGTGCACCTTTTCGCAGATTAATCATTACATCCTGGTGTGTTCTATTCGTCCAAGTGCCGCAATGCATATGTACCGGGCGTATGTGACGCAGGAGAAGTTGATGGAGGCAACACGTATTTATTACAATTAAATTCAGTACAGCAGAGTAACGACTCTAACACTCGAAGAGGTATCGGCCTCTTCACTATTAGAGGAAGTGTTCCCCAGATAACGCTCCCCGTTAACTCCCTACTTCCCTCTATCCCAGACCTTCCCCAAATGTAGGCTAGCTAGCCTGGCCCAGCTTCGGTGCAGGTTCTGACCCTCAGCCACACGAGTCTGACCCTTACCCACTGGCTCGCCCTGCTCGGCTGTTACAAGAACAGCGAGTCAGGGTAGTTCCAAGTCTAGCAAGCTGGCCTTCAGTCTTCACTGGCTCTTCATCTTGATCTGTACCCAACGACTGCCATGAGCTCTCTCGCTCTCCGCCTTATATACCAACATGCCCTCGAGGGGCGGGGCTGTGTGGGATCCCAGCCTCCCCTCCACACAGCCCCCCAGGGTGGTAACCGTTTGCGGACGTGGATGTAGACACCCCAGTGTAACTGCCCGTTTCTCCCCATTATGTAACACCTCAACACATACATAACGTTATTAAGCTGTCCTTAAAGAGCCGTATGCAACTCCGGAACCGCAGATTGCACATCCCTGCCCATGGAAAACTGTTCTTCCATGGTAAACTGAACTTCCATGGTCAAATGGACTTCCATGGTAAACTCGACTTCCATGGTAAAATGGACTTCCATGGTAAACTCGACTTCCATGGTAAAATGGACTTCCATGGTAAACTCGACTTACATGGTAAAATGGACTTCCATGGTAAAACGGACTTCCATGGTAAAATGGATTTCCATGGTAATCTCGACTTCCATGGTAAAATGGACTTCCATGGTTAAATGGATTTCCATGGTAAACTCGACTTCCATGGTAAAATGGACTTCCATGGTAAAATGGACTTCCATGGTAAAAATTCACTCCCATGATAAACTGGACTTCCATGACTTCAGTGGTCAAAATTTCCTCCCATAGATTAGTCTTTGTGGAATCGCCGCTGCTGTGCACGCTGCTAATTATTTACTCTAAACGTTCACGTGCCCATGATGTTCAGTTGAAACTACACGGAGCTGACACTGCTGGATGAAGGTACCGTGACGCCGTCCACTTATCACACTTCACCACGCTGGTGAGTGCGGGTTGGTCAAGGCAGCGAGCATAGACGTCGGAGAAAATAAGTGCAGTACAATAATGCATTGTGCTGAACTGCCAAAGCCGATATTTTTACTCGCGGGAGTAGAACCCTGCCAAGCTCAGCGCTGCGACCTCTGAGTCACCAAGCATTTTAGAGTGAGGACCACGTTCGTAAAATCATTAAGACAAAGATCCCCCGTATAGCCTTAACAGACTACGAGGGCAAGCGCTGTTAGCGAGTATCAGCTAAGAAAGCCGGCACGGCACACGAAAGGGTTCGGTGACCAGCACCACGCCCGGCCGCCTTTGTCTCACAACGCTCCATGTACAGTACTAATTTATGGCTGAGTCGACCTAGAGGAGGCCCAGGACCGGGTCACATAATAGTCGTGTAAAAGCATCACACACACACACATATCCGTGTGCACACAGAAGGGTCCACACCCCCCCCTCTCCTTTACCTGAGCTCGGGGTCCCTTGCGGACAATGTTGGTGAAACCGGTAAATTTTTGTCCCGGTCGTAAAAACCCCCCACAATCCCTGCTGCCCTGCAATTCTCTTTTTTGCGCTCCAGCACAGAGCAAAGGCGGAGAGAAAGATGGGTCGGCCGACTTGCCTATTCAATCTTCCCGCACAATGCTGCCTCGTTCAATCTGGCTGGCCTATTAATTACTTTCACTCTTTATTCCCTACATGCGCCGTAAATAGCAAGGTGTGCCTTTCACGCGCTGGTCCGGGGCTCGCGGATCTTAAGAAATGCTTTCCGAAGGGTTTATTACAAGGACAAAGAGAGTCGTGAGCGCGTACAGCGAGCGCCGTTGCGAGCTTGTTATTGAGACTCGCCCACGGGTCGTGTGCTCCAACGTGCGATCTGCTTTGTCGTCAAGTGCCGCTCACGCGGCAAACTCTGCGTTATTAACCAAAGCGTGTGATCTTACTTCGCGTTTGCACACTTAACGAAGCGAGGAGACTTTGCATCGCCACATTGTGTGCGGTTTAATTGCCACCGCGGCTTACGATGGTTGTTTATTCGAGTTTTTTTTTGCGTGTTTATTTTGTCTTGTGGGAAACTCGACTTCCATGTAAACTCGACTTTCATGGTAAAATGGACTGCCATGGTCAAATGGACTTTCATGGTAAAAATTGACTGCCATGGTTCAAATTGACTTCCATGGTAAAATGGACTTCCATTGTAAAATGGACTGCCATTGTCAAATGGACTTCCATGGTAAAAATGGACTGCCATGGTTCAAATGGACTTCCATGGTAAAAATGGACTGCCATGGTTCAAATGGACTTCCATGGTAAAAATGGACTTCGATGGTAAAATGGACTTCCATGGTTAACTCGATCCAGAGGTCAATAGTCTCGATTCTCACTCCCCTGGTATAATCGTCTTCATCGCCGCAGTTAGTCAATCGGGCAGGTCGCGAGTGACGGGGTCAATTGTGGGTAATACCGCCTCTTCCAAGCCTCTGGTCAGTGTTGTAGTGTAGGCCGAACGCAATCGAGAAGGGCCATCTCAAACTTCCTCGAGTGGAAGGCCCCTACACCAACGGTGGTGTGAGCGGTGCAATTTCAGGCCTGCTCCATTTAACTTTACACTAGTGTAATGCGGGCGTAAGCGACCTTCCGGATGTGACGTCACGGGGGGTGGAGTCATGTGACGTGGGGGGAAGGTTCGGGGCTTTAAGCGGGTAAACCGGAAGGGGAAGTCAGTCGGGGTATGAGCGGAAAAGAGTGAGGCCACGCGGGCAAGTGTGGAGAGGGGGGGCGCCGACGGCCATCGGGAGCCAACCCCGAAGATAAGAGGAAGCTGCGGAGTGGTGTGCAGCTGCAGAGGAGACAGCCAGGAGGGCTGCGTGTTAGAGGCAGCGGTGTGGCTGCCAGGAGGAGCTGCGGAGAGAGAGAGAGAGGGGGCTGCTTGTTAGAGGCAGCGGTGTGGCTGCCAGGAGGAGCTGCGGAGAGAGAGAGAGAGAGCAAGAAGCTGTCAGAGCTGCGGAGGGAGAAGAGCAGCAGCGAGTACAGCCAAGGGGGGCTGTGTGAGAGAAACAGCAGCGGAGCTGCTGTTGTGGATCGGGCCGACATTGGGGTCAGCACCGTGGAGAAGCTACAGAGTAAAGACAGCCGTGTGGGTGTACAGCACGAACCGAATAATAAAGGACACTGAGCCAGACATCGTGGTCCAGTCGTTTATTACACTGGTGTCGGAAGTGCAACGGCATGTCGAAACAAGTGAGGAAGAAAGTTAATCCGGCGCCTGCATCGGCTTCTTCGTCCGACGACGACGAACTCCCTCCAACCACGGATCCTGTTGGGGTGGTGGAGGAGAGCCCGGCTGAGGCGACCACGGGAACGGGAGTGGAGGATGTTGGAGCGGTGGCGGGTCCGTCGACATCATCAGACGCGGATCAACGATGGCAAGCGATGGCGGTACAACTGGAGGCACTTAAGGACGTCCTGGCGCATCTATGCCATCTCGTCGCGCCAGGGACGATGGATGATGCAAGTGGTGCTCCGCGGGCCGCCACGTTGCCTGTCCTGCCGCCGCCATTGCCCACGCGGCAAGAGGCCGCCATTTTGCGCGCTCCGTGGCGCCAAACCGCCATCTTGGCCACGCCGCGGGCCGACGCCATTTTGAATTTGCCATCGCAACCACCACCATTGGAAGACGGCGGGAAGAGGAGTCGGAGTCGCCACCTTACAACGGTTAAAGAATTTTCCGTCGGTGGGGACTGGAGCGCGTTCGCCTGCCGCTTCTTGGCGGCGGTACGCACAGCAAGATGGACCGATGCGGAGGCCTTGGAGGTGTTGCCGACTCTCCTGGACGACGAATCTGTCCGATTCTTCCGTTCCATAACGACCGATAAGAAGGCAACTTTACGTGGTGTTTTTCAAGAAATGGCCGATGCTTATGAGCCACCAGATGATGCGCATCGGCGATTCGCTCAACGACAACGAGCACCAGAGGAGTCGCCCGTGGCGTTCAGGGGTGCGGTGCTGGAGCTGGCCATGGCAGCTTATCCTGAGACGCCACAGGACCTGCTCGAGCCTCTCATATTAGGGAAAATGTTGGAGCTGTCTCGGGATCTAGGGATCCCCATGCCTGTGTGTGGGCATGAGAAGCTAACTTCCCGGACGGCTGCTAAGTGTCTCGATGTGCAATTCAACCTCCGTCGCTGGAAACAAGTGACGGCGTGGACGGGGGGGCCCGTCAAAGAAGGGGATGCGCTGGGGTGGAACCCTGCGCAGGCCGTCTATGTTCCGGATGACCGGGGCCCTCAACAACTGACGGCCGCCTCCGCTCCATGGACGGGACGCGGCGGGCCGAGACCGCGCGCGGTGCTACCAGAACGGGGCCATCAGGAGGCGAGGCCTGCGCTTCGGCGCAACGAGGCCGAATGTTTCCGCTGCGGGCGTAGGGGCCACTACGCCAGAGACTGCTGGGCCCGCTTCCCGGCTCCGCCGCAGCAGGAGGCCTCGGCACCGGTCAAGTCGGCTAAAGATCCTCCGAAACAGGCATGTCGGCACGCACCAGACACTCGGCAAGGCTTTCCACCTCACCCACCACCTGTGTTGCGCGATCCTATTGTTGTTGTTAAAGAAAGGCCATCGACGGGGCCTTGTCATTCAGTTACGCAGTGGCGCAAATTGGCACGGAGAGTTGTCGCGGCCGCTACGGGTTCGTCCACTGTACCGGGGTCCATACAAGGTGTGGACGTGCGCATTTTGGTCGACTCGGGGGCGTCTGCGACTATTATATCGGATGTCATTTTCCATCTGTTGGGCATTCCGTCGGGGGCTGTGCGTCCGGTTTATGGGTCGTGCGTCGCTGCGAACGGGGGTAGCATGGGTATCGTGGGTCAGGTGGATGCTAAGATATCTATTGGGGATGTGTCGGCCTCGGGTGTTGTGTTGATATCGAGATCTTTGGCGGTTCCTTGTTTGTTAGGCACCGATTTTTTGGCTAAGATGCCCATTTTGATCAAAATCAATGAGAATTGTATTGAACTGCCGGGGGGCCGTCAAATCTCGTTTCTGCCGTCGCCCTGGGGGCGACCTGCTTCGGCCGTACAAGTGCAGGCGCTGTCCGTCGCATCTGTGGACATCCCACCTGGTACACAGATGCTTATACCCTTGCGGTATCGGAAGCCCCTGCCTGATCGGCTAGGAGCAGTAGGGGTCTTGTTGTCACCGTCCGCCACGATAACAACCGGGTTGGCGTTAGTGGGGGCACAGACCATCGTCCGGCCGGATCAATTACCGTTTTTACAGGTGCTTAATGCGGGGGGAGAAAACGTCCGTGTCCCGGCCGGTACGGTTGTGGCACATGCCACTACGGCGTTTGCGACCCATGATTGTCCACATAGCCGGGGAGTTGTTGCTGGGGTTTCCGAGCCAAGGAGTTCGGATGATCGTTGGGTTGCTCATTTATGTGACGAAAATTCTTCCCTGTCCATGGAGCAACGTGGTGCGCTGCGTAAATTGTTGTTGGCATATTCCGATGTGTTCAGCTCCGATGATTTGGATTTGGGCCGCACTTCCTTGCTTTACCATCACATTGAGACGGGCGATGCTGCCCCTATTCGATTAAATTCGCATCGGATGAGTCCTGCGGAGCGAGGACACGTACGGGGGGCAGTGGAAGACATGTTGGCTGCGGACATTATATCGCCATCTAACAGCCCATGGGGCGCTCCAGTCGTCTTGGTTAAGAAGAAGGATGGCAAATTGCGATTTTGTGTTGATTTCCGCAAATTGAATAAGATATCGGTGGCAGATGCGTACCCCCTGCCGCGTATGGATGACTCCCTCGACGCATTGTCGGGGGCTAAGTTCTTTTCCACACTGGACCTCTCTTCGGGATTTTGGCAGCTTCCCCTTGACGAGTCCTCACGGGAGAAAACCGCATTCCGTACGCCGCAGGGGTTATTTCAATTCAACTGTCTCCCGATGGGATTGAATGCGGCCCCTGCTACATTTCAAAGATTGATGGAGCTCGTTTTGACGGGGTTGCAGTGGGAGACATGTCTTATATATTTGGACGATATCATTGTCTTCAGCCGCACATTCGATGAACATTTGACGCGGCTGGAGACAGTGTTCACGAGGATGCGTTCTGCCAAATTGAAATTCAAACCAAAGAAATGTCACCTACTGCAACGGTCCGTCCGCTATTTGGGGCACATTGTGAGCGCTGAGGGAGTGTCCACGGATCCGGAAAAGACGGCGTGCGTCCGGGATTGGCCGACTCCGGCCACCGTGGGGGATGTTCGGCGGTTTTTGGGATTTGCCTCGTATTACCGAAGATTCGTGCCGGGTTTTGCGACGATTGCGAGGCCTTTGCATCTCCTTACGGGTAAAGGACGGAAGTTTGTTTGGGGACAGCCGGAGGAGGCGGCCTTTCGGAGTCTGCGTGATCTATTGGCCACGGCCCCAACATTGGATTATCCCGATTTCGATCACCCATTCATTCTTGATACGGACGCGAGTGACACAGGTATTGGGGCGGTGTTATCACAGTCTAAAGGGGGTGTAGAGCGTGTCGTGGCGTATGGTAGCCGAGTCTTGTCTCCTGCGGAAACCCGCTACTGTGTCACTCGCAGAGAACTATTGGCGGTTGTTTTTTTCCTACGGCAATTTCGACCATACCTCTACGGTCGTTCTTTTATTGTGCGTACGGATCATGCGGCCTTGCAATATGCCCTTAAAATTGACCAGCCATCCGGACAGTTGGCACGTTGGTTGGACACGCTACAGGAATTTTCCTTCCAAATTCAACTTCGGAAGGGAGTGCGCCATGCGAACGCTGACGCACTTTCCAGATTACCGCGGCGCGCCCCTTGTAAATGTGAGTCGGGGACGCATAGGTGTTCGCCGATTCCAAACCCCCCTCAGCCGCTCACGTTGGCCGTCGAGAAGTCGGACACTCCGATGGAACCGGGACCGGCTGACGGGGTTTTGAATCTGCCGCGGTCTGTCTGGATCCGGGAACAGATGATGGATGAGTCATTGGTGTCCTTGCGGAAGCGGTCTGCTAAGGACAATGGGAGTCCGAGTACGGCTGTGGGGCCGCAAACCGCTCTCCGAGATGGTCTGCTTATGTGGCGGGAGGGGTTCCAGGAACGTTGGCGCCTGGTGGTACCAACGTCCTTGCGGTTCGAGTTGATTAGAACCCTCCATTGTGACACTCTCTTACATTTAGGGGTGCAGAAGACCTTGTTGACGTTGCAACGTCATTATTTTTGGCACGGCATGGCGACAGATGTCGTAGGGCACGTGCGCGCGTGCCCTGCGTGTGCACAACGTAAGCCGCCGAAACATCCTTACGTGCCGCCTCTCCAGTCGATTCAGGTGTCTCGAGTCAATGAATTGGTGGCACTGGACATATTGGGACCTTTTCCATCATCGGCGAGGGGTAATAAATATTTGCTGGTAGGGGTTGAGTACCTCTCCCGTTG
Organism: Lampetra planeri; assembly: GCF_965212315.1. Classification (NCBI taxonomy): domain Eukaryota; kingdom Metazoa; phylum Chordata; class Hyperoartia; order Petromyzontiformes; family Petromyzontidae; genus Lampetra; species Lampetra planeri. The sequence continues at coordinate 5,616,043 of NC_136155.1, read as the reverse complement.
GCCGATGGCCTGGCCGTTGCCCGATCAGTCGGCCGCGGCCATTACCGACGCCTTTTTGTTTGGGTATATTATGGATAAGGGGGCGCCTGAGAGACTCCTCACGGACCAGGGCAGGAATTTCTCTTCTAAATTATTGGCGGAAGTGTGCGCGGGCCTTGGGACTAAGAAAGTACGGACATCCCCATACCATCCGCAGACGGATGGTATGGTTGAACGGCTGAACAGGACATTGTCTGCCATGCTTTGCCATACCGTGAGTGAACAACAATCAGATTGGGATCTGCACATCCCCGGGGTGCTTTCGGCGTACAGGATGACGCCTCATGCGGCTACAGGATATTCGCCGTTTTACCTTATGTATGGTCGGGAAAACGTGCCGCCGGTGGATGTGCAATTGGGAACTGGGGTGAAGGGACCTCGGAAACCACTTCCTGAATACATTCAGGACACGGTTCGCCGAGTCACGGAGGCGCGGGAGAATGCCCGCGTGGCTACGGCCAAAGCCCAGGCCCGGAACGAGCGATATGCGCGACGGTCTGAGGGGGAGTGCCCTTGGAAGGTTGGGGACCTAGCCTGGCTTCATTGTCCACAGGTACGTCCGGGGACCTCGCCGAAATTGCACAAACCCTGGCATGGTCCCGTACGCCTCATTGCGGTTCCCAACCCACAGTCAGCACGCGTCCAGATTGGGTCTCGTCGCTGGGTTGTGCATACGTCGCGCTTGAAACCATATGTTGCTCCCTTACATGATGCGTCATCCCCCAATGTTGCCTTGCCGGGGTCTGTTGCTGCTGACTCTCCCCTGCCTGCGTCCATTGATCTTGCTAGAGAGCCTGTCGTACCTGTTCCAGACAGGCCGGCCGTGACATTGCGGGGGACGAGGGGCCCTGCTCGGAGGACGCCTGCCAGGTCTGCGGGACCTTCGAGCCCTGCAGCCCTTCCGACCCAGCTGCGGGCACGGTCACAGGACAAGCCCAAGACTAACTCTTTAGAGACACGGGACGGCGGTGGACTTCCAGCTGCGACAGGGGGATTACCCCCTGTCGTTCCTCGACTTTCATCGCGTTCCCGTTCTGCGAGTGGGCCGCCGACCGTCCGGGACGGGCCGGCGACCCGCACACGTTCCAAATCGCTTACGTTTCGTTGATTGTTGTTGTCTTGTTATTTTTTTCTTACAGTTGTATTTATTGCATGCTTTTTGTACGTTCGTTGATGTTAATTGCGTTGTTGTTGTTGTTCTTGCTGTTACATTGTATGCTTAGTGTCCTTTAGGGGGGGAAGCTCGGTTCGCCGCATTACGATTTGCTATTGGTCAGCCGAGGTCGGCTGGGATTTTTCTACGGGGGAGGGTGGTGTAATGCGGGCGTAAGCGACCTTCCGGATGTGACGTCACGGGGGGTGGAGTCATGTGACGTGGGGGGAAGGTTCGGGGCTTTAAGCGGGTAAACCGGAAGGGGAAGTCAGTCGGGGTATGAGCGGAAAAGAGTGAGGCCACGCGGGCAAGTGTGGAGAGGGGGGGCGCCGACGGCCATCGGGAGCCAACCCCGAAGATAAGAGGAAGCTGCGGAGTGGTGTGCAGCTGCAGAGGAGACAGCCAGGAGGGCTGCGTGTTAGAGGCAGCGGTGTGGCTGCCAGGAGGAGCTGCGGAGAGAGAGAGAGAGGGGGCTGCTTGTTAGAGGCAGCGGTGTGGCTGCCAGGAGGAGCTGCGGAGAGAGAGAGAGAGAGCAAGAAGCTGTCAGAGCTGCGGAGGGAGAAGAGCAGCAGCGAGTACAGCCAAGGGGGGCTGTGTGAGAGAAACAGCAGCGGAGCTGCTGTTGTGGATCGGGCCGACATTGGGGTCAGCACCGTGGAGAAGCTACAGAGTAAAGACAGCCGTGTGGGTGTACAGCACGAACCGAATAATAAAGGACACTGAGCCAGACATCGTGGTCCAGTCGTTTATTACACTAGCATGAGTGCTTTGTTTGGAACGTTGGCATTTATAGTTTTGAGGAAATACATGTTATATTTAAAGCTTACTTTTACAGCATCCAATAAAGTTGTTGTCTATAATCCAGTCCAGTAAATAACCAGACACACACGCGAAACAAGTGCCCTCCATAAAGCCGATAACAGACTTCAGGGGCTACTGCCATTATCAAGCACCTATTAATACCATGCCCGGCTGCTTTCGTCTTCACGGTGCTCATGTATTTCATATCTACCACACCCGGTACTCGTTTAAAAGCTGAGTCGATCCAGGAGATGCAGGTACCCGTTCAGATGACTTGCCACTCAAATTAGCCATAGCGACGAATCAAACCTGGATCCGTTTAACACGTAGGCTTTCGCGACCAATATTATTCATAATCAACATTTTTGGGTTTAGATCGCGTTATTTATAAATGTGTCGTAACCCTCCACCACCCGACACGGCCAATCAGTAAAATTTCTGGCGAATTGCCCGATGATGCTGGATGCAATTACCTGCGAAACGTCGTACTCAAAAATTGAAAATGTTGTGGTTTCACGCTTCAACACACCGGTGGGCTAAAGCAGTGAACTATTTGTCTTTTGTCAACGTGACACTTTTTTACTGATTGGCCGTGTCGGGTGGTGGAGGGTTACGACACATTTATAAATAACGCGATCTAAACCCAAAAATGTTGATTATGAACAAACCTGGATCGTCTGCTTTAGGGTGCAGTATATTGCACCACCTGTACACACATATACATGATTCAAATAAGCAATCTACTTAATATCATTGGGACCAAAATGCAAATATTTTTTTAATATTATCTACTCATTCTTGGGCTCATTATATGCAGCGCATTTAGTTTATTGCATCATCAAATAAAAGACAAATAAAGCGATACAAAATAACATTTTCATCATCTGATGGGATACTGTTTTGATTTAGTTTTTGCTGCTCTGGGTTGTGCTTATCTGAGAGCTGAGACCCAGCATTGAAGCGGTGAAGTTGTTCTTCAGAAGTAAGCATCAGTCTGTCGCCACGTTAAAATACGATTCGTGGCAAAGTTCAGCTCCATTGGTGGTCCTCAACGTATTGATGTACATTCCACGTTGCTATGCCAGGGTTGATTCCATCAAAAACATTGCTTTTCACAAAACAAGTCTTTCTTTAGTCCACCTTTTGGGAATGATGGGCTGAACTGATCTCCCCAACTAGAATCAAAGTCAACTACTGTTTTATAGTGAATCTAGTACTCTTGCCACAATGCCACCAGACAGACAAATGTGAGTGCAATTTAAGCATAGCCTCGATTTACCGTATTGTTATAAGTGTTATTGCAGCTTCATTCGGCAATGCATTTCACTTGTATTTACACCCTCTTGAGAATAAAACATATATATATGCTATCAGCTCTCTGCTATTCTAATTTGCAGTTGTGCAAGCAAGGGTACATCTATCGTGAATTACAATACATCTGCCATTCAGTGGTAAAGTCTGAAAGAAACAGAGGGAGGCCCGATTCACCAAAAGATGTTTACTGCAGTGGCACTTGCATGGCTTACAGAATTATTAACTTTCTTGCTCAAATACGCTTGCATATGTTAAAGCATTTGTAAGTATAGACTCGGATCTGTGTCTCCACGTGTGATATTTTATATGTTTAATCCATTAGCCCATTGGTTTTCCAGACCAATAATATCAAAGCAGCATTTAAGTAATCAAACTCTGGACTGGCTTTGACCTTCTGGCTCTTATCACCTGTCATGCAATGTGATACATCAGTACACGCACAGCGGTGTTCACTAGCCTTCCATTTTGCTGCGAAGGTGCAGAAATATTAACGTATACCTTTAATTATCATTATCGCATCGAAGCGTGCATGAAACAACGTTCACACTGTGAGGGAGAGAATAAAAGTCAACGTATAGAAAAGCATTATATTGTTGTTGTTTTTTTTTACGTGCATTTGAAGAATGGGTCTTAAACCGCCAATGACTAAATAGGCCCTCTGAGGTTTTCCGGCCACGAGTGATGCATTGCGCGATGGGGAATTCACTACTCCGCAAATGAATGAGGCCTCGCTCGCAAGATGGCCGGTCCCTGTGCTTATTTTTTTGTCGTTTTAAGCGCGCGGTTTTTTTTTAATTTCGAGAAGATTTTTTTCTTTTGTTCCACGCGAGTTCGCGGGCCAAGCGCGAGCCGCGGGGGGGGGGGGGAGCGAATGAGACGGATAATAAGGTCACCGTTCATCACGTCTCATCGGAAAGCGCTGTGTTTTAATTTTCATTGAAAATTACAAGTGTTCCCGACGTGAAAATCAATGGACGTACAGAAAGAGGCCCTCCGAGCCATGACTTCTGGGGTCACGTGAATGCCCCCTGTGAGGGTTGTTGCCGTGTTTGGATGGATATTTTATTTTGCTGGCCAGCGATCGCGTTCACTTCATCATTCCCGCCTCTCCACTCTGACGTAGCGGAGTGATCCGAGCAAGACGAATGTGCTCCCATACACTGCATACGCAGCTGTAGTTAGTACTGTTATTACTATTGTTACTATTATGATTGTTTATCCGGGAAAGCCTCATTGACACTCATAACTATATTTCTGGAGGGTCTTGCCAAGTTTTTTGCAGTAGGGGGCAATTGAGTAATTGACAGATACATTTTCAGCGGTGGGATGGTTTGGCCAATGCCAGCCACATTGGTTTTTTTTTAGCTATGAGAGGGAACCAGTGAATTCGGAGGAAACCCATGCAGAACAGGTGGAAGGACATCCGCCGTGGCTGACCATTGCTATAACGCTGTGGGCTCTCATGATATTGTTTTTTCCGAGACCAAGGTGCTCTCCAAACCTTCTGGCGACCATCAAAGGTTTGTTCATGAAGCCATCCAGATATATAAACATATACATAGCTTCAACCGGGAAGATGGATACATATTGAGCAATCATTGGAAGGATGTTATTAACCAGGTAAAACCATAACTGCTGTTGGCCTGCCTTCATATCCACATCTCCAGTTACCTAACCCTCGCACTCCCAGCCCCGCCCACTTCCCCACCCCGGCATTTTTTGCCGTGCTTGTGTCTAACTTGTAGCCTCCACTCCCCCTACCGCACACCCCCACCCTCCCTGTCTCTCCTCCCTGGCTCCCCCCCCCCTTCTCTTGCCTATATGGCCTCTTGTTGCAGCAGCCCCTTTTGCCCACTTCAGCAATTGTTTCTTGCTGCGGTTGTCCCACCTGATGACGGACGCTTGCGCAACGTCGTGATTTAATTTATTTTATACCTACGTGACTTTACCGAAAGAACCAAAGACTATAGGACGTACAAACTGCACACAGAAAATCCACTGAGTTGGGATTCTTGCATAGGCCCTTCTTCCTGCGAGACATACGTTTAACCACTGGCACCTCAAGGTTTTGCTTACCCAATGACGTTGGTACTCAATACGGTTGTAATAACCCATTAATCGTCAGTCTGAACAAGATTATATCACGAAGATCACCATCCATGGTCAATCTACCGCTGGACGAAGGCCTCCACAAGTCGTCAGCATCTTTCATGAAAAATAAGCTGGCTCGGGCAGGACACATCACCACTCGAACGTATGATTGCCAGTGGTCTAGAGAAAGTATGATGTGGGAGCCAAGGAATGCATAACATTCCAGAGGCCGTGCGCTGAGGAGATGGAGCAATTACATCGGTCCGTGTGGAGGCGCTCGGTGGATTACACTATGTAACATTTTTTGTTCTTGGGTAGTAAGTGTTATTTCGTAATTGCTTATGCCTAAAAAGTATTGAAAACGGCTATTATTCCCCACAAACTTTGCTTTTGTAACCAGGACAATGATATTTAGAAATGTACATATTTTCAATGAGAAAACGGGCGAATTTGTGTCTTTTCGTTCACATGAAGTCAGAAAAAAAACAACATATGAATCAAAATGAACATATATTTATACTAAAGTAATACATAAATGACTACAAAAGATTTAGAAGTGAGTAGTTTTTTCGAGATTTACAATTATACTTTAAATCACTTTCACGAATCAGCCCCCAAATGTAGTCTCCCATCATGTTCTCGTTATACTGTCCTTGGTAGCGGCGTTCAAAGTTAGAAAATAACACTTACAACCCAGGAACAATAAATAAATACATATTTGCTCCACAGTGTTATCACAACACCGGATCGTGACAGATGGCAGTGGCTTGGGGAAGCCCTCACCCAGCAGTGGATTGCCCACGGCTCGCGCTCATGATGATGGGAACAAACGTGTTGAGAGAATTAACGACTGAACGAGGATAAAAATGCCTAACGATATCATCAGAGGCGATTACATGACTATGCCAGTAGATAAGGGGGAGCAGCGATTGGGAGGGTGATCAGAAAGTTCGTTGCTGGAGAGAGGATCTGAAAGAGATCAGAATCTATATCAGAGATCGCAACACCACCACCAACAACAACACCACCAACAACACCAACAACACCACCAACACCACCAACAACACCAACACCACCACCAACACCACCACCAACACCACCACCACCATCAACACCACCACCAACAACACCACCACCAACAACACCAACAACACCAACACCACCACCAACACCAACACGACCACCACCACCTACACCATGAAAATAATGAACTTTTTTTTCGTCAAAAGGTACTTCAGCTACAGCTGCCATGATGACATTAAGGCTCTCAAGCCGCCGAATACCGAAGGCAATTCGAATTGCCTTCGGTATTCGGTGGCTTTGGAAATAGGCGGCGGCGTACGATGAAATTGAGCGACTTTTAAACGAGCTGAACAAAAAAAAAGGACCCAGGCTGCGTCATCGTAAATGGGAGCATCAGTGCGGAAGAAGCTCGAAATGAGCGGTGGTGAGAGGACGAGTGGCGAGTTTGGCATTGGAGTGAAGAATGAGAGAAACGAGGCTTTGTTCGATTGCCCAGCCATGAAGGACATCAAGATAATGAAAACAAACCTTTTTTCGAATAGGAAGGAATCTCTGAAATGCGTGTGTGAGAAGCCCATATAATTCAATTATAAATGATATTGACTTTGAGTCTAATGGACAAACCTCACATTGTTGAAGACATCTGTCCAACTGATTCAACGCAGGAAGCGATCATTTGGCGTAGATAATTACAGGGGGAAAAACCAGAGGATTTGTTGAAGTAAAAAAAAATCTGGGTCAGGATGTAGCCGATTTCAGATCAACCCTTTAAGCAACGATTTCGAACGCATGGAGCAGAATTATTATTCAATGGATGTTTTAATAATGAATCGACTGACAGAGCAAAGGTTAAAGATTGTTTTGGTTATGCTGCATCACCAGTTGGGGTGCACAAGCACAAATAACAAAAGCAAAACTCGGCACATTCCTCGGTAGCACCGTGGCCTTAAAAACAGACAAGACAAATACAATTAGCTATGGTTCAGACGATGGTCCCATTGCATCGCACATGAAACGATTGCCAAAACTGTCACCGATTATGTACGTTTCCTTTTTAAGACCACAACATTATTGAATTGATGGTAATGGTTATTCCATTGAATGTGGTGGGGGGGAAGCTAAAAAACAAGTTGAGAAAATGATCTGACACCACAAAAAAGGGAGAAATTTGAAAAGAAAAGCGAGATGTGAAGCCGAGGACTGAACACATAACACGGCAAAACGATTATTAAAGAATTAAAAAGGCATCGTAGCAAGCAATGAGTGAATGAAAGCAGCAAAATTGAAAGTTGATGATTGGTGATGAACAAATGGTTAAGCTTTTGAGGAAAGATGGAATACTCTTTTATTTATTTATTTATAATTTAGTCATTACACTTGTTTACCCAGGAAAGCCTCACTTGAGTGTCGAGTTTTTTTTCAGCCGGGTCCTGCCAAGTCTTTTTTTGCGCAGTAGCCGCGGGAATGATTTGCCCTGTACGAATCCCAGTTGTGTAAATTTTGCGGACAAGTTTTCAAACGTGCCAAATGTGGGCCATGACGCTGGCACGCAGAGGCCCACCCCTTGCAAATGGCATCACGGGATCTTCAACATCCGCTGTGATTGAGGCAGCGTTTCTTTTTTTGACGGTTACTACACCCAAATAACAATTCGTGATAGAGATACACAAAAACAAAACATTCGAGGAGGATAAATTTTGATTTAAAGCTTTCGTGACTGCAGGGATTCATATTCTTGGTTCTTTCGGTAAAGTCACGTAGAAGGGAAATAATACAATAATATAAATATAAAACAATAAACATTCTCACGACGTTTCGACTGCAACACCAGCAATCATCATCAGGTGTGAAATCCACATGAGGCTATTCACATATACTAACACAGAGACAATTTCAACCTAGCAGATGGATTCTGGCTTAGCAATCATTGGAAGGATTTGATAAACCATTTCGGGTCTTAATTGATTGTGTTCACGCTTACGGTGACTTTCAGACCGCATTCCATTTTCTGCTCCCACCTCCTCTTTTTCGAACATAGATGGACTCGTCCATCTGGCCAACTGCCAAATCGCTGTCTATGGTGCTGACGTCAGAAAAAACCGCCACTTAAAAAAAAAATTCTGTGGATTTCACACCTGATGATGATTGCTTGTGTTGCAGTCGAAACGTCGTAATAATTGTTATTGTTTTATATTTATATTATTTTATTATTTCCCTTCTACGTGACTTTACCGAAAGAACCAAGAATATTAGAGGAGGAATATTCTGACGATCTGTGTCGTCAAAAATAGATAGTTTTTCCTCGCTTCATGCACATTCAGTTTGTATGATTTTGCTTATAAGCGGCAAACCTATTCCCCAAATTTTGCTATTTGCGATTTGAATTCACTCGTATGCGGCTACGTGGCCGGACGTGGAAAACATGTTGTGTACTGTATGCGAGTATACTCAGCAGGCTTTCTCGTGCAGTTTCGTTGCATGCACCCATTTTGTTGGAATGCATCTCCTACCGCATAATGCGACGGAAACGTGTATCTCAGGGCTCAAAACATATTTTCCGATGAAGAAGAGAAACCAATCTTGATTTGAAGCTTTCGTGACTGCAGGAATCCATACTCTTTGGTTCTGTCGGTAAAGTCACGTAGGTATAAAAATAATAGATCACGACGTTTCGATCTCAACGCAAGCAATCGTCATCAGGTGGGACAACCACAGCAAGAAACAACTGCTGAAGTAGGCGAAGAGATCTGCCGTGGGGTGGAGAGAGAAGGGTGGGGGGGAAGAAAGCGACATCTCTTCAGAAAGTTGAGACCCCGATCAGGTGAGCCGTCTTGTCTCGTAGTCTGTTAAAAGCTCTAATAGTTGCGTGGAAACCCTCCCCATAGAGGCAGTTGAACAATGGCTCGCTTGAAGAAGCAAAGACTGCCCCACGCGGCATGAGAATAAGAAAACTCCTGGACAAGATGGCATTACTGTGAAAATCATCAAAGAAGTAGAGATACATTTACGAAGCGTTCACACAGAAATGAGACACCTCGATTGTGGAATGATGGCTCCAATCATTCTTCTATTCAAAAAGGGCGAATCTACTGATATAAATAATTGCAGAGCCATTATCGCGTGAAGAATGGGGGCCACTTCCCGAAACGTTGCCTATTATATACTTGTATTGCGTTTAAGGCCACAGTGTTATTGACGAATGTGAGCTTTCATTTTCCAGCGGCTCTGTTATTCCACGCGTGTATAAATCGTGCACGAAGGTCATTGGGGGACGGGATAATGAAAGATTTTGAGGCCAAACGGTCACATGAGCAAGCTCGCTTTAGGGATACCATCGCCCAAATAAACACTGTCAATATGATTCTGGTCCAGGATTAATGAATATCAAATGCCATTGTGCTGAGCCTTCATAGGACAATGAAAAGGGCATTCGACTCTGTGAAAAAAATCGATTCAAGCATTCACAATTTCACAACCCATGACCCAAATTAAATAAATGTGTAGAAATATGAAGATAATTTTTTTTTTACGAATATGGTTTGAAAAAAAAACCCCATCTACGTTTGAGATTGCACGAGGAAAGAAATAAAATATAACAAGATGAATCGAACAAGGAGACACGCTCTCACAACATTTATTCACGGTGAATTTAGATTGTTTTTAGAGTAAAACTCGAGTTGACAAATAAAGGCGTAACCACGAAGGGAGCAACTATGAAACGTCTCTAGTTAGTTGATAACATGTTCATGATAACAAGTCGTGGAAATGAACTGCAAAAAATTATTGAAGAACTTAATCAACAAAAAGAGTGGCTGTGCAGTTGGGCTCGAGCAAATACGAGGAAACCAAAAGTTAGCTGAAGATATCCGTTGGAAGGATACAACTCGAAGACACACTGCACATCTGTGAAAAAGAGCTTCATAGCTCATCGGATTCCTCCGGTATAAATAAAGATTCTGATTCTGAAGGCGAACTGGGAGCAATATTGACACGTACGCTTTCGCGACCACTATTATTCATCATAAAGGTTTTTTTGGGGGGTTATATCGCGTAAGTATACATGTGATGACGTCACCTTGCTCTATTTAAAACCGGAAGCAGGTAGATCTCTTCACAATTATAGCAAAATTGCCCGATGATGCTGGATGTAGCTAACAGCAAAACGTCCTACTCAAATTGTAAATGTTGTGGTGGGGTGAAGTAGCAACTAATTGGTACGTTTTATTTACGTGACAAACTTTACTAATTGGCCGTGTCGGGTGGTGGCGGGTTAACGACACATTTACGCTGACGCGATCAAACCCAAAACACCGTTATCATGGGAGCAAGATTAGCAAGCAAATACGTGGACCAGACGAGGTTGGAGTGATTGTGAAAGAACGCAACTTAACACGATGAAAAGCGACATAAGCAGTTGTCCCCGTCGAAGACGCCTTAACACACGCCGAAAGAGCGCACGACGAAGCATTGCCGAGGCGCACACTTGAGAGTCCACCGAGAGACAGAAAAAATTAACCCGTAAAAACAAAGTTTTTCACTATAAATCCTTTATATGCGTGGCGGCTAAAGTCATCTTGTCCTCTGGCTTGAGATGGCTGCCACCTATGGGTCAGATGATTGCCTGCCACCATTAAGCAATTGGTAATTAAATATAATTTATTTTTTCCTAAAAAGTGTACAATTTTGGAAAAAAAATTTCACGAAAATAAATTGTCACGCAAAACGAGTCTGTGTGCAAAATGTCAGCTCGATTGGATCACGGGAAATGGGTTTAAAAACGACCGAAAGATTTGCACGGTCGTAAGCGCGCAAGCAAGCAAGCAAGTGAACTTAATATAAATGATTTTAAAAAGGGGAACGCCTCGATCGGAGAGCGTCCTCCGGTTTTAGAGGCGTCGTGTTGACCGGTGAGAAAAAGCGAATGGACTTGGCCAAGACGCGTCACTAGAAGGGACGATGGCCCCGCGGGGTCGAGGTTGGCAACGGAGTTGCAGCTAAAGGAGAACGGGGGGGGGGGGGGTGCACGTGCTAGAGAGGACGTCGGACATGAAGGTGGAGTGATGAGATTAGCTCGTGCACCACTGGGGCTAGATTTGAATGTTGCGTTTCGTAACCATGCTCATTTGAGCAGATTGACACGGTGATTGTTTAAACTTCAGAGCTACAGTGTCACCTTTTTAATGCGGCGATTTAACAGGAGATTGCGCTTTCACTGCTTTCTCCCGTTGTCTGGAATTCCATCCCTGAATTCCATCCCTATGACCATCCACAAGACTGAGAACCTTGCCCTATCCAAGTTCAGGCTCTAGACTTTCTCCTCTACTGCTTATGACTGGTCGCTCCCGATGAAGTCTTCTCCATGAACACATTTCCCGTTTTTTTTGTTCTACACCAGAGATGCAATCCCAATAATTACGCAACGCGTTGGACCAACATCGGCACACGGTTCAAAACATTGGACCGCCGTTGGCCCAGCGTCCCACCGTTTACTGCGATGGCATTTCAGCCTGCAAACCTGTCACTGCTGAGCAAAGGGCCTCTCCCATCTGCTTCAATTTTTTCCTTGGTTCACGTGTTTCCTGTTCCAGGAGTGGCGGCTTCGTACGTGCAGCGTACTCGTTGCATGAGCGCCACGGTGGGGAGATGTTAACTACCTCGCCTGCTATACAGAAAGTCGTGGGTTCGATCTTGACGCTTGCATATTTGTAGTTTGCGTGTTCTCCCCGCGGTCGCGTGGATTTTTCTCCAGGCCCTCCGGGTTTTCCCTGCACATTTAGAAACATGGTGCGTTTAGAGAGTATTTGGCTGATATAAAATTCCACATGATAAGCCACTTTGAGCGATTGTTTGTGACCCAGGTCTCTTCAGAGAAAAATCTAAATGTCTCAGTGGGCCTTACCTGGTAAAATAAAAACATATATAGTGTATTGTTTAATTTAGCATTATATTATTCCTAATAATAAAGGTTTTTGGGTTAGATCGCGTAAGTAGAAATGTGTCGTAACCCTCCACCACGTAAACAACGCGCTAAGTAGTTGCTCCTTCAGCCCACTGGTGTGTTGGAGAGCAATGCAACACCACACATGTGGCCTGAAGTAGTAACTAATTTTCGCGTTGTTCACGTGACAAACCTTACCGGCTGTTTCCGGTGGTGTAGGCTCACGACACATTTACACGATCTAACCCGCAAAAACACCTTTATTGCGAACAATATTGGTCACTATAGCCTACTGCGTGATGAACTCAGCATTATATCGCACGGCGAAAACCAACGCTCCCGGCCCACGGCAGGGCAAACAATCGTTACCCGTGACCGGTTCGTCCGATGAACGGGCACCATCGCGGTTCGGCGCAAAGCGCTCGCCTTCAATCTGCGCGAGGAGGACGAGAAATCGTCGCCTTGCGCTCCAGCTGACAGGCTGGGCCACTGGACTCGTCGGTGGCTCATCTTGCCTCCGTGCGGCAAAGGTGAATAACCCGGCGCAGAGGGGGCTCACACTGCTTGGGCTCCACACTCTCCCCACACCGCCACCGTCACCCCTGCCGTCCTCTCCGTGACAGCCAGCCATCCACTCGGGCGGGCGGGCAGGCAGGCGGGCGGGGGGTGGGAATTGCTTGCGTGAGTGATTATTTCCAGGGTCCTTGTTTGGTGACGGCAAAGCGGGGCGCCCATAAATCCCAGGCAGCCATCCGGCACCCACTCAAAGTCAAGGTGTTCACATCAGCTGCCTAAATAAACCCAGCACCAGCTCTCCCGAGTGCTCGTAAAAAAAAGACAAAGATAAAGGGTCCCCCCACACAACCACCCTCTCTCTCCCCTCCCTCCCTCCCTCATCCGTGTGCAGCCTGCACAGTCTGTTGGGGGCAAGTGTTGCCGGCGAGGATCGGTGGTGGCCGAAACGGTGCACGAGGTGGTGGCATGGCCAGGCACCACGCTTGGCCGCCTCTTTGTCTCCCACGCGCTGGTGTTTACACACCGCACCAGCAGGTATTCGTTTAAGGCTGAGTTAACCTAGGGGAGGTACAGCACTTGGTTTGAGGCAATCCCCGCTGATGTCAGATTTGGCTGGGAATCTGGCCCTGGTGTCCGGGTTTCCGTACGCAGTGCGCCAACTGCTGTACCACCATTCCAACCACAACAACAACAACAGCTTCGATTTGCCACGAACTGAACGATGTGACATGACCAGAGTACTTGTGCCAGGCTAGGTCCACTTTAATGCCTTGTGAAGTGTGGAAGGCTCTCTACTGGCAGGAGGTCACGGGACAGTATCAGGTGCCATGGGTTGACTGACTAAGATGACTGGCAGACGCACCACCTTCGCCCCCTACTGCGCAAACTTGCCTCATTTTATACGCCCGGCGCTCCGCTCGTTGTTGTGAGCGTCGCTCCTTCTGCCCTCCGTTGTTGCTGCAGGGCGACTGCCTCCAACTGCCCAGCAGCGTCCTTCACGAGCCTCCTCCACAGAGGCTGACCTTGACACCGCCGGTACCGGTCATCGGCAAGTCCACATCGTTCCAGATCCTCCCATAAGGCAGCAACGCATCCCTCCTGAGTAGCGCACCGTGCACGCTTTCCCGTCAGACTGCCGTCACGCTGTGTTGCAGTGGTGTAAAACATCTGCAGTGTGGCCAGCGTCGCTTGCACAGCTGATGTAAATATAATTAAGATGCGCAGCGCACACTTTCTAAGGCCCAACAGACGCTGTCTCCACCCATATGCGCAAGCAACTCCCCTCCTATTCATGCAAGTTAATTCAATTAACCCTTGCTAACCCCGACAATAAATAGGCATGCCACAGGGAGCAGGATCATTATTATTATTCTACTCATAAGGAGCTTTAAAGTATAATCCATTTGGGTAAAGTTAGTGGAACAAATCAGCTGTGTGCGAAGTCGTATACTGTATCTGCATGTCTCCGAGTTAAATTAATTGGACAAAGTAAACACAGTGCTGTGTTCTGTTTATGTTACGGTTATTTTCATCTCCTTTGATATTGTAGCTGTTTGATTACGCCCGCGCGCGCGCGCGTGTGTGTGTGTGCTTGCTTATCATTTTTGATCCATTTCAATGCCGGCTTGGCGTCAATTTTAATTTGTTTTTCGGATGCATTTGCGGCAATAACTCGCCCAGCTCCTCTCGCCCATCTACTCCCGCCGCCCTTGAGTCTACATCCACGGGATGGCTTCGCTTGTCTTTAGTTTTCGTTGTTAAAAGGGGGTTTTCTTCTGAAAGATATCCCGCGACTTGACTTCAATAACGAACGGCGCCCATAAAAGATCCCTCCTTACGGCGTCTTAGCCTTTTGTGCTCCGTTTATCTCCTTCTCATTTCCGTCCACATCTTATCTTTTTACCTTTATATATAGAATTTTTTTTAGATTGAGAGCGCTCATTGATTTCTCAAGTCATGATCTCCCGTCGTCACATTCGCTCTCTCCCCCTCGCCGTATCCCCTTGCCCATCATTTGATGCCTATTTGCCGGGGTTGGCATTCCCCTCGGAGGTGAAAAATCGAATTAGGACAGTGGCTAACTCGATCATCTCAACCTCGGGCGGAATGGGTTGGGCAGCCGTAACCGAATTATCACCAAGAAGTGATGCAAAGTCATTATATGCATATATATACAGTCGCAAACTCGATTTAAATAGAAGTGCGGTACAAGTCAAGCCCATCCAAGTAACAACCCTCTTTGCACCTCCGATTAGCACGGTTGGTTACATACGGTGCTAAAGAAGTTCATCATACATTCATACACCCTCTCTGTGTGGCTCTTGCACTTGCCACGGGGCTTCTTAAGTGTTTTGTTTGCTTTGGAGAGAGGTGCGTTGGGAGGGCTGATGCCGAAAGCCCATCAATGATAGGTGTAGGGTACATGACGTGCCCCAACATGTGCAGCCCATGTGTATGCCCAGCCCTTCCTAGCGTATGACCCAGCCCTTCCTAGCGTATGACCCAGCCCTTCCTAGCGTATGACCCAGCCCTTCCTAGCGTATCACCCAGCCCTTCCTCGCGTACGGCCCAGCCCTTCCTAGCGTATGACCCAGCCCTTCCTAGCGTATGACCCAGCCCTTCCTAGCGTACGGCCAGCCCTTCCTAGTGTATGACCCAGCCCTTCCTAGTGTATGACCCAGCCCTTCCTAGTGTATGACCCAGCCCTTCCTAGCGTATGGCCCAGCCCTTCCTAGCGTATGGCCCAGCCCTTCCTCGCTAGCTCGCTCGCCTGCCCGCACGATGTCCACCGGTGCGCACGCGCGCGTGGGGATGAACGAGGAGGCGCAAATATGTGCGCCCCTTCCCCCCCGCCCCCGTTCATATTTTATTAACATTTGCTTCGTCACCCTCCATCAAGTGTCCTCTTGAGTGTAAAACCAAAATAAACGTGCAGCTCTGAAATTGCCTGCTAGCACCACTACTGCTTGTAAAGGGGCCAGCACTAGAGGGAGCTGAAGAGAGCCTCTCTGGAGGGTGTTTGGCCTGCTATTCCACTCTGGCCAGACGTAACGAAATAGGTGATAGTACCCACACTTTTACCCCACTACCACGTGACCTAACTGTGGCGCACTCATTGTATACTGCGGCTAGGCACTGCGGATTCCACTTCCATCTGGCCTTAATCTAAGTTGTCTTGTGGTTGTTGTTGTTTGACTTGCATCCCACTGGGATGTTTGCACACAGTGTTGGTGTACGGTGCTTTTTCTGCAATATTTTGCTGTCTTTTCTTAGATTTTCTGTTTGCACATAGTCACTTTGAGATGTTTTCTTGTTCATGTTTTAGTTTTTTTGTTTGTTGCGGTTGCACCCGATTCAAGAGCCGAATGGCTCACAGGGCTATACCTAATAAATGAAAACTTGAAAAACTTGAATCTGGGACCACGTGCCCATAGTAGCCCAAATACCTGCGGATCCGTAATTAGACTCCTCGGCCACCTCAAGAGCCACCACCAAACCTGATGGACGTCATCCTCGAACCCCGAGGGACTGCCGATGACGACGACGACTGGTGGATATAATTTCAGGGGTGAGGGGTTTAAGAAACATGCTCTTTGCTTCGACTGCCCCACCAGGAGATTGAGAAACACCGAGTGCCTCTGGATTGCAAGTCCAATGTGCCAACCCCGTGACACCGCTGTAGAGAACCCCTTGAGTAGAAGTCATTGCAACAACAACAACAAAAACAGTTTGGATATAGACGCGCGAAACGTGGAATGGTTGTGCTATCAAGCCGATGTCCCTGGGCTGTTTTTTTTTACCGTGCGAGAAACAGCAAGATTCCTGTTAGCAAATAAATATATTTTTAAAAAAAAGGCAATCTTGCCGTCCTGCAATTGGGCCAATAAAATAACAACACTACTTTGTGTGTTTTTAATTTTGTTTTGGCTCGCGAAAACTCTGCGCTCCGCAGTGTTCAAGTTAAAGCCATGAACTTCGGGCTTTTGTTCGTATTCCTGGAGCAGGTTGTGGTTGTGGTGGTGGAGGCGGTGGCTCTAAAACCCGCAAATGGCCAGACTGCGAACAAATGGGCCGTCGGTGATCCGGTGATGTCTACATACAACCTTTGGCTGCCCTCACTGCATGCTCCTTCCGTAGTAATTCGTCTTGCCTATGGTTTAGTGAATAGCAACTTGAGGATCAATATCCAACTTTGAAAGGCACGCGACTGCTTCGGGTGATGCCGAATGAATTGCAGCTGGTGCCGACGCCTCCGTTGAATTTGCAAACTTGGCAGTGGTCGTTCTCAACGTGCTCTGTATGTGTGTACGCGTGTTGAACGTCTTTCGCATTGTACGTCACCAACGTGCTGATCGGAGGTGCGGGGGAAGGACAACAAACTAAACACAAAAAATCAGTTCAAAATAAATTAGTTTTCAATCCAGCTTTAAAAGTGCTTAGCTCCAGTGGCTTCCTAATATCGGAAGGAAGGGCGTTCCAGATGGCCACAGAAGCACATCGGAAAGCGTGATGCAGTGTGTGAGTACACGGGTCTCTGCGTAATGGGTCTATGGGGTTCTGTACTATTATATGGGTCTCTAATGTACGTTGAACTTCTTTCGCACTGTTCCTAGCCAACCGTGTTAATCGGAGGTGTGGAGTAAGGGCAATAAACTAAACACAAAAAGCAGTTCTAACGAAATTAATTTTAATTCTAGACTTAACAGTGCATAGCTCCAGTGGCTTCCTCATATCGGACGGAACAGCGTTCCAGACGGCCGCGGAAAGCGCGCATCTCAAAGCTCGCGATGCAGTGAGACCATCTTTGTTCGATGGCTCGCCAAAAAGCTGCCTTTACGAGGGCCTCCACCGTCACAAATTCGAGACATCCTTCGATTCGCCACTCACGTCTGACGCGATGGGTCACGTGCAATGGCGGAGCCAGTAGTTTTTAGGAAAGGGGGGCAACCCCTCCAGCAATGAAAAATGATAGGAGTTGTTAGTAAGTAAGGACTTGTTCCTTGTTTTTTTTTCGACGCGTGTGCGGCGATGGCACAGCCATCAATCGAGGGTCGAATTCGAACCGTGTGTGATCGGCATCGCGCTCGCTGAAGGTGTTTGCCTTCAGGGATGTCGTGGACTGTATACGCAACTGCGCACAATTCTGAGTCACTTATAACTGCTTTTCCGTTACTTATTGCCAATTATGGATTCAGACTATTGTCATATTATCTCATAAAGTCCCTGGCACGTAATAATATGCTACACAGTGGCAGTGGGGATCGTAAAAAGACGATTTATTACTAATAAACCCCAATGATCCGATCGAAATTAGGGATTTCGATCGAATCATAGGGAAGGGGGGGGGCACGTGCCACCTCCACCCCCCCCCCCGTTTGGGTCATGTTGCTCCGCCGTTTTGGGGGAAAAAGGTCCTGCACGAGGTGGTTTCGTGGTAATTAAAATGGATATTGCAAGGGCCAGACTGTGCACTGAAGTAATCTTGCATCAAGCTCATAGGACAGCTCACTCGATCACGTGGAAGGCTGTGTTGGTCTTTTGCTTCAGTCACGTTTGTACCTGCTGGGGAAATTAATTTAAGTGGAATATTGCCTGGATATCATCTAGGTCAGGGGTCGGCAACCAAAATAACAAGAAGAGCCATTTCTTTCCAATTCGGTACAAAATTCAGTATTTCAAGAGCCGCAATGCATCTGAGTACATACTGTACATACGTACATATCGTCAAGAAGCAGCCCGCAAAGAGCCGCATGCGGCTCCGGAGCCGTAGGTTGCCGACCCCTGATCTAGGTGGTTCTGGGCTTAACTAACTCGTGCTAAGTTCTCACCAGGTTTTTTTGTTTAGATTTTTTTAAATTGACTGGTTGAAAATGCATGATTAAAATATGTCCACGTAAGATCCGAAAATTGTCAGTTCTATCTGATGCTAATTTGGCACTGGTCCCATATGACAGCAGTGAGTCAATTCGCAGCTGATGACATTTCTTTGATTTGGTGATTGACATAGTACAAGTTGTGGCTTTTACCGAATGCCCGGATTGCACCCGACCTCGACATATCTCAAGCTAAACTGGGGTTGAGTCTGTGTAGTGCTTTGATGAGCGACCACCACGCGTAGCAGGTGCTGTGGACTTTGGGGCTTACAGCGTGGGCAGTAGAGGGCAGTTTCGCAAAATTCACTCCCAGTAATCCACTCTCACCAGAGGCAATTGTCATATAACTCCGACAACCTACGCATGGACTGACACAAGTGTTGTCCATCTATATGATTAGTTAATGAATGACAATGGTTCTTATGCATTGTGAACCTGTAACTGTATTGTCAATATTGGGCAGCAATTGAGAACAAATCATTATTTTCAGATGTTTTAAATTGCATATCCCAACATTACAAGATATGAATACACCACAGACACCTATAATAGCAAAATGCTTTAAAACTTCTATCACCTCCACGGTAACACCGGGAAAAAACTCAAATTTATGCCAAACCTCTCTCGATGATTTATGTTAATGGTTTATTGCATCTTAAATGGTTACATGCAATGGCCATTAATAGCAGGAAAGCCTGCCATGCAGTGCCGAGGTTAGGGGTTTAGAACTGGGCGGACGATGATTTATGAAAAATGCAGGGACTTGCAAAAATGCCTGTTTCAGCAGCGCAATCTGGGATTCTAGATTTGAAGCTTATATAAATAATAAAATTATAGAACTAATAATAGAAATTAAATAATAAATCACGACGTTTCGGGCGCAACACAAGCGTCCGTCATCAGGTGGGACAACCACAGCAAGAAACAAATTCTGAAGTGGGCAAAAGAGCTGCTGTAACAAGGGGCTATATAGGTGTAATAAAGAACTCGGACGCTTCTCTCTGACTCCGTGTCCTTTATTTGGGTTCTCAGCTTTTCCCTCACGGCACTCCCCTAGAGACCCTCTGCTTGCAGCCCCAGGCTGCTGTCACTATTGCAGCCTCCTTCCTCTCCTTGCAGACCCGCTGCTGAACTCTGTGGGCAGCTCTCGCTGCCGAACTCCCCTTGCAGACCCGCTGCTGTTTGCAGCCTCCTCGCTGCTCCGGGGTCGGTCACCGTTGGCCGACGGTGCCGAACCTCGTTCTCTGCGTATGTGGCGATCTCGCCACTCACCCCTTCTCCGCCCTGCGTGGCCTCACTCTTTCCCAGTCTCCAATCACTCCCCCTCCTCTTCCGGTTTCTCCCCTTATAGACCTGAGCGTCTGCCATTTCGTCGAACACACCTCGCAGTGTTTTCTTCTTCGAGGCCTTTATAGAGCGAAAGAATCTAACCGACTCGTCATCGAGAAGGGTCGGCAGAACTTCTAATGCCTCCGCGTCAGTCCACCTCACCGAGCGCACCGCCGCCAAAAATCTGCAGGCGAATGCACTCCAATCGCCCCCGATGGAGAATTCTTTGACAGTTGTTAAGTGACGACTGCGACTTCTTGGCGCGCTCTCTTCAGCCGATGACTCTTCTGGTGGCATGTTCAACATGGCGTCGCAATGTGGTGTAGACAAGATGGTGGCGTTTCGCCGCGGAGGGCGCATATTGGCGGCTTCCCGCCTTTCTTCGCCAGCCACGCCCAAGATGGCATCTTCGTGCCGCGTGGCTGATGGCGTTGACAGCGAAGGCAAAGCGGAGTCCTGCGGCCCACCAACGTCTCCTCCCGACGCCGTCTTCGACGTGACGAGATCGCACAACTGCGCCACCACGTTTTTCAGCGCCTCGAGTTGCTCCGCCATCTGACTCCATCTGAAATCCGCGTCCTTCGGTGCAGAAGGGTCCGCCGACGCGGCGACATCTTGGACCCCCGGACCCGCACTTGTCCCAGCACGCATCTCCTCCTCCATCGGAGTCAGGTCCACCGCTGGAGGAAGGTCGTCGTCATCGGAAGATGAAGCAGATGCTGGAGACGGAACATTCTTTTTCCTCAGTTGTTTTGCCATGCCGTTACACTTCCGACACCAGTGTAATAAAGAACTCGGACGCTTCTCTCTGACTCCGTGTCCTTTATTTGGGTTCTCAGCTTTTCCCTCATGGCACTCCCCTAGAGACCCTCTGCTTGCAGCCCCAGGCTGCTGTCACTATTACAGCCTTCTTCCTCTCCTTGCAGACCCGCTGCTGAACTCTGTAGGCAGCTCTTGCTGCCGAACTCCCCTTGCAGACCCGCTGCTGTTTGCAGCCTCCTCGCTGCTCCGGGGTCGGTCACCATTGGCCGACGGTGCCGAACCTCGTTCTCTGCGTATGTGGCGATCTCGCCACTCACCCCTTCTCCGCCCTGCGTGGCCTCACTCTTTCGCAGTCTCCAATCACTCCCCCTCCTCTTCCGGTTTCTCCCCTTATAGACCTGAACCCTCTCCCCCATGTGACGTAACTCCTCCCCTCATGACGTCACTTCCGGAAGGTCGTTTACGCCCGCATTACACCACCCTCCCCCGTAGAGAAAATCCAGCCGACCTCGGCTGAACAACAACTCCAACAAGTAATGCGAGTGAAAAAGACCGAATACGTTAAAGGACACGAAGCATACAACAACAATACAGAACAAGAACACAACACAAAAGTTAACGAAATGTGAGGGATTTCGAGCGAGTGCGGGTCGCCGGGCCGTCCCGGACGTCGGCGGCCCTCCCGCCGAGCGGGAACGTGGCAGGGTTTTGAGAGCGACAGGATAAAGTTCGTCTGTCGCTATTGGAGGCCTGCCACCGTCCCGGTCCCGTATTCCTGACGGCCCAGCGTCAGAGGTGTCCCGCAATCGCGTCCGCGGCGGGGTAGGAAGGGCTGCAGGTCTCGGAGATTCCGCAGCCGTGGTAGGCACCCCCCCGAGCGGAGCCTCCTCCCTCCTGCGGCGTCACGGCCGGCTTGTCTGTAAAGGGTACGACAGGCGCTCTTGCAAGGTCAGCAGGCACAGGCAAGGGCGAGTCGGCAGCAACAAACCCCGGCAAGGCAACCTCAGGAAATGACACATCAGGTCGAGGGGCCACGTATGGTTTCAACCGAGATGTGTGTATGAACCAACGCCGAGATCCAACCCGAACACGCGCCGACTGTGGGTTGGGAACCTCGATGAGGCGAACCGGCCCTTGCCATGGTTTATGTAATTTAGGAGAGGTACCTGGCCGCACCTGTGGGCAATGGAGCCAGGCCAGGTCCCCCGTTTTCCAGGGGCACTCCCCCATTGAACGTCGAGCACACCGCTCGTTCCGGGCCTGGGCTTTGGCCGTAGCCATGCGGGCCCCTTCCCGCACCTCAGTGACACGGCGAACGTTGTCCTGAATATAATCAGGAAGAGGCTTAGCAGGTCCCCTCGCTCCGGTTCCCAACTGCACATTAATTGGCGGCACGTTTTCACGACCGTACATAAGAAAAAACGGCGAATATCCAGTAGCCGCGTGCGGCGTCATCCGATACGCCGAAAGCACCTCAGGGATATGCAAATCCCAATCTGATTGTTTTTCACTGACCGTGTGACACAGCATGGCGGACAGGGTCCGATTTAGCCATTCAACCATACCATCCGTTTGTGGGTGGTAGGGGGATGTCCGTATCTTCTTAGTTCCGAGAGCCGCACACACTTCCCCCAGCAATTTTGGAGAGAAATTTCGGCCCTGATCCGTGAGAAGCCTCTCCGGCGCCCCCTTGTCCATAACGTACCCAAATAGAAAGGCGTCTGTAATGGACGCCGCTGGCTGGTCGGGCAAGGGCCAAGCCATTGGCCAGCGGGAGAGGTACTCCACGCCTACTAGCAAATACTTATTTCCCCTAGCGGATGGCGGAAAGGGTCCAAAAATATCTAACACCACCAATTCATTAACTCAAGATACCTGAATAGATTGTATCGGCGGCACATATGGATGTTTAGGTGGCTTCCGGCGGGCACAATCGGGACACGCGCGAACGTGACCGATGACATCTGTCGTCATGCCGTGCCAATAGTAATCTCGCAGCAGCGTCAATAGGGTCTTCTGCACCCCCAGATGTAAAAGTGTGTCGCAATGCAGAGTCCTAATCAATTCGTACCGCAATGATGCCGGTACAACAAGACGCCAGCGTTCCTGTATCCCTTCCCTCCACATCAGCAATCCATCACGGAGAGCGGTTTCCGGCACACCCCCCGCACCGAGTCTCCCACTTGCCTTCACAGGTCGCTTACGTAACGTCACCAAGGAATCGTCCAACATTTGTTCCCGAATCCACACAGACCTCGGGAGACGCAAAATCCCATCAGCCGGTCCCCCATCAACCGGTCCCGGCTCAAGCGGAGCTTCAGGCACTTCAACTGCCAGCGCGACAGGCTGAGGGGGGTGCTGAATCGGTCCACACCTATGCGTCCCCGACGCACACGTGCAAGGGGATCGCTGCGGCAACCTGGAAAGCGCGTCCGCATTAGCGTGACGCACACCCTTCCGATGGTGAATTTGGAAGGAAAATTCTTGCAGCGTGTCCAACCACCGCGCCAACTGGCCAGATGGTTGGTCCATCTTAAGAGCATACTGCAAGGCCGCATGATCCGTGCGAACAATAAACGACCGACCGTACAGATACGGTCGAAATTGGCGGAGAAAAAAAACAATAGCCAAAAGTTCCCTGCGAGTGACGCAGTAGCGGGTTTCAGCGGGAGACAAAACCCGACTACCATATGCCACCACGCGTTCCACACCACCTTTTGACTGAGACAACACCGCCCCAATGCCAGTGTCACTCGCATCCGTATCCAGAATGAAGGGATGTTCAAAATCCGGATAATCCAACGTCGGTGCTGTAGCCAATAGATCGCGCAGGCTTCGAAACGCCGCCTCCTCTGGCGGTCCCCAAGCAAATTTGTGTCCTTTTCCCGTAAGGAGATGCAAAGGCCTCGCGATCGTAGCAAAATTTGGAACAAACCTCCGATAATATGAGGCGAACCCCAAAAACCGACGCACATCCCCCACCGTGGCCGGGGTTGGCCAGTCACGGACGCACGCTGTTTTTTCCGGATCCGTGGCCACCCCGTCCGCACTAACAATGTGCCCCAAGTATCGTACGGAGTGTTGTAGTAGGTGACATTTTTTTGCCTTGAATTTCAAATTAGCAGAACGCATCCTGGTGAATACAGCCTCCAACCGCAGTAAATGCTCGTCAAATGTGCGGCTGAAGACGATAATATCGTCTAAATATATCAGACATGTCTCCCACTGCAACCCCGTTAATACCAACTCCATCAACCTCTGAAAGTGGCAGGGGCCGCATTCAACCCCATCGGAAGACAGTTGAATTGGAATAACCCCTGCGGCGTACGGAAAGCAGTCTTCTCCCATGAAGACTCGTCAAGGGGAAGCTGCCAAAAGCCCGAAGAGAGATCTAGCGTTGAAAAGAACTTCGCCCCCGACAAGGCATCGAGAGAATCGTCCATACGCGGCAGGGGGTACGCATCAGCTACCGATACTTTATTTAATTTACGAAAATCTACACAAAATCGCAATTTGCCGTCCTTCTTCTTAACCAAAACAACAGGCGCGCCCCATGGGCTGTTATCCACTGCCCCTCGAACATGCTCAGCCGGACTCATCCGATGCGAGTTTAACCGAATAGGGGCAGCGTCCCCTGTGTCGATATGATGATAAAGCAACGAGGTGCGTCCCAAGTCCAAATCGTCAGAGCTAAACACATCAGAATAACTCGATAATAATTTACGAATCGCACAACGTTGTTCGCCGGAAAGGGCAGAATTCTCCCCACACAATTCAGCGATCCAGCGATCATCTGCAGCTCCAGGGTGTGAAACACCTCCAACAACACCCCGGCTGGACAGATCATCATGAGCCGTAAACGCCGTAGTGGCATGTGCCACAACGGTACCGGCCGGCACACACACGCTTTCGGTACTCGCATTAAGCACCTGCAAAAACGGCTGCTGATCTGGCCGGACAATAGTTTGCGCCCCAACCAGCGCCGAACCGCCTGTAATAGTGGCGGACGGCGACAACAAAACCCCAATAGCTCCTTGCCGACCAGGCACCGGCTTCCGACAGATACTTCGGACAACACCTGCACCTGGGCGACAGGAGCAGGTCGCCCCCAGGGCGATGGTAGAAATGCAATTTTACGGCCCTCCGGTAATTCAATGCAGCTTTCATTGATTCGAATTAGAATGGGCATTTTGGCCAGAAAATCAGTTCCCAACAAACAAGAAACCGCAAGGGACCTCGAAATTAACACAATTCCCGAGGCCGACACTCCCCCGATAGATATGTTAGCGTCCACCTGGCCCACAATGCCCATGCTACCCCCGTTCGCAGCGACGCAGGAAGCGTAAGCCGGACTCACGTCCCCTGGTGGGATGTTCAAAAGATGGAATATTACATCCGAAATAATGGTCGCGGACGCACCGGAATCCACCAAAATACGTACGTCCACCCCTTGGATTAACCCAGGTACAGTGGACGAACCGGTAGCGGCCGCAACAACCCGCCGAGCCAACTTGCGCCACTGTGTTACCGAGCGACAAGGCGCAGTCAATGGCCTCCCGTAATGAACAACACCCGGATCGCATGACAACGGTGATGAGTGAGGTGTCAAGCCTTGCCGGGTGTCTGGTGCGCACCGACTTGCCTGTGCTGGAGAATCCTTCCTTGGAGCGTCCGCTATCGAGGCCTCCTGCTGGGGCGGACCAGGAACGCGGGCCCAGCAGTCCCTGGCATAATGGCCCTTACGCCCACAGCGGAAACAATCGATGTCGTTGCGGCGCGCGGCGGGCACCCCGTCCCGACGCGGCCGTATCGGCGGCGCAGCCCGCGGCCCCGGCCCACCGCGGGCCGGCCACGGAGCAGAGGCGGCTGACAGCTCCTGCGGGCTGCTCTCGTCAGGCACGTACACTGCCTTCTTGGGGTCCCACCCCAAGGCTCCCCCCTCGACGATGGGCCCACCCGTCCACGCCGTAACTTGTTTCCAGCGGCGAAGGCTAAACTGAGCGTCCAGACATTTAGCTGCAGCCCGGGATGTGAGCTTCTCATGACCACACACCGGCATAGGAATGCCGAGATCCCGGGACAACTCCAGCATCTTCCCCAGGATGAGAGGTTCCAGAAGGTCAGGCTCCGTGCCGGGTAAGCGGCCATAGCCAGCTCCAGCACCGCGCCCCTATATGCAACCGGTGACTCCTCGGGTGCTCGTTGTCGTTGAACAAACCGGCGATGGGCATCATCCGGCGGCTCGTAAGCGTCTGCCATTTCGTCGAACACACCTCGCAGTGTTTTCTTCTTCGAGGCCTTTATAGAGCGAAAGAATCTAACCGACTCGTCATCGAGAAGGGTCGGCAGAACTTCTAATGCCTCCGCGTCAGTCCACCTCGCCGAGCGCACCGCCGCCAAAAATCTGCAGGCGAACGCACTCCAATCGCCCCCGATGGAGAATTCTTTGACAGTTGTTAAGTGACGACTGCGACTTCTTGGCGCGCTCTCTTCAGCCGATGACTCTTCTGGTGGCATGTTCAACATGGCGTCGCAACGTGGTGTAGACAAGATGGCGGCGTTTCGCCGCGGAGGGCGCAAAATGGCGGCTTCCCGCCTTTCTTCGCCAGCCACGCCCAAGATGGCGTCTTCGTGCTGCGTGGCTGATGGCGTTGACAGCGAAGGCAAAGCGGAGTCCTGCGGCCCACCAACGTCTCCTCCCGACGCCGTCTTCGGCGTGACGAGATCGCACAACTGCGCCACCACGTTTTTCAGTGCCTCGAGTTGCTCCGCCATCTGACTCCATCTGAAATCCGCGTCCTTCGGTGCAGAAGGGTCCGCCGACGCGGCGACATCTTGGACCCCCGGACCCGCACTTGTCCCAGCACGCATCTCCTCCTCCTCCTCCATCGGAGTCAGGTCCACCACTGGAGGAAGGTCGTCGTCGTCGAAAGATGAAGCAGATGCTGGAGACGGAACATTATTTTTCCTCAGTTGTTTTGCCATGCCGTTACACTTCCGACACCAGTGTAATAAAGAACTCGGACGCTTCTCTCTGACTCCGTGTCCTTTATTTGGGTTCTCAGCTTTTCCCTCACGGCACTCCCCTAGAGACCCTCTGCTTGCAGCCCCAGGCTGCTGTCACTATTGCAGCCTCCTTCCTCTCCTTGCAGACCCGCTGCTGAACTCTGTGGGCAGCTCTCGCTGCCGAACTCCCCTTGCAGACCCGCTGCTGTTTGCAGCCTCCTCGCTGCTCCGGGGTCGGTCACCATTGGCCGACGGTGCCGAACTCGTTCTCTGCGTATGTGGCGATCTCGCCACTCACCCCTTCTCCGCCCTGCGTGGCCTCACTCTTTCCCAGTCTCCAATCACTCCCCCTCCTCTTCCGGTTTCTCCCCTTATAGACCTGAACCCTCTCCCCCACGTGACGTAACTCCTCCCCTCATGACGTCACATCCGGAAGGTCGTTTACGCCCGCATTACATAGGTAAGAGACGGGGGAGGAGCCAGGGAGGAGAGATAGAGGAGGGGGGGGGGGAAGTGGGCAGGGCTGGGAGTGGGAGGAGGAAGACACTGGAGATGCGGATATGAAGGGGGCTTTTGGCTGAGTTTAGGGGGGGGGCTGAGTTTAAGGGGGTTTTGGCTGAGTTTAGGGGGGCACTCTGGGATGTTGTCGCAGTGTAACGTTTCGCGGTGGAACAGTTAGCGGTGGAACACCTTACAGTGAGCAAAATGTCTGTTTCAGAAACGCTATCCGGGGTGCTGCCGCGGTGTAAGGGTCAGCACGCTGGACTTAACGATTTCGAGGTCATCGGCTCGTGTCTGTACTTCGAGCATCTTTCGCACCCTGTGTATCCAACCGTGCTAATCGGAGGTGGGGGAGGGCAGCAAACTACGGGTCTCTGTGTGAGTCAATGGGCCACTGTGTGACTACTGTATGTATGTCGGTATGCTGAACTTCGTTCACACCGTACGTTGCCGACGGTGCTATTCGGAGCACTTGTTTGATAGTGAGGACATCCTCGAGATGGCCTTTGTATGTCTTGAACCATTTTTTGAGTTTTTTTTTTAAAATAATCATTAGACGTGGTTAATCTACTGCTGGATGAATAATGAACCTAAGAGTGTGATTTGTAATGCGAACAATATTTTGCACACATCATAAATAACCGGAGCCAAGCTTCGAGTTACTTGACATCCAGGCAAAAGACGGGAGGCCTTTAAGAAAGAGCTGGAGCTTTGTAAGTGTCTCTGAAAAGCCCGTGTACGTATGCATGTATGTTGAACTTCTTTCACACCCTATGTTGCCAACCGTGTTAATCGGAGGTGCCGGGGAACGCCAACAAACTAAATACAAAAAAATAAGTTCTAGAGAAATGGGTTTTAAATCTAGATTTACAAGTGCACAGCTCCAGTGGCTTCCTAATATCTGAAGGCAGAGCGTTCCAGACGGCCGCAGAAAGCGCCGCGCGATGCGGTGACCGTGTTTGTTCGATGGCGAGCCAAAAGCCGCTGCGAGAACGACCGGAGTTTGCGCGATGGTTTACGCTCCTTGCCGAGACCAGCAAGGTACCGTGTGGTTCATTTGTGGCGAGCACTTAATGAGTGTGAAAAGTTCCATCGGACCATCAGCTGTCGTATAAATGGGCACGTGTGGTGGGGTCAAAGGTGAGCATTCCCTCACCTTCTGAGACGTCTGGGTCAGCACTGGAAGGGCTCTTTAGAGGTCAATCTTCACTGGAGGCCCTTCCACCAACAGACGCGTCAGCGAGCAGTTTCGGGGGCTGCACATTTAACGCCCTAATGCTACGCGGCGGCAATTGTTGACAGCGCTGGTCAATGTGGTGCATACGCTGCACACTTAAATTCCGCGCGTTTAGCGATGTGAATTGAAAGATGAATTAACCTAATTTAGCACGCTCCACCTATGTGGGCCTCGCAGTCTGAAAAGTGAAGGCTTCATTGCAGACGCTGCCGTTCTGCCAACTCACTGCAATTAACAAGGACGCATACGTTGGGGGGATGGGGGGGAGGTGGGTCGTTGTGCCATAATGCAATTTTATTTTATTTCATTATATTTATTTTTTTCTCTCCACGGGCAATTAATATCGATCGGTTACACGCAAGGCCATTTCAAATTCTCGAAATGGGTTTGAATTCCCCGTGTGCCCGCGAGCGCTGGATGGTAACGGAACGCGGAGGTAAATGACCTACAGGGCGGATATATACACCGCGTCCCCCTGTCGCACCCCCCCCCCCGTCCTCTCTAACTAAATACACTAGTGCATGAATAGAGATAGACGAAAATCCCCTCTTTAGCCTTGATTGCTGTTTGAGGAAAGGGCCGTTTGCAAAATTGCACTTTGGGGTTCCTTCGCACTGTGCGGGTTCGCTTTGTGCGATTTCTTGCTGCGTATATGCGGCTAACCTTTCTACTCCCCCTCCCCCCACAATTCGCTCTGCGTGGTTTCAATTCACTCTAATGCGCGGCTATGCGGTCGGACGTGGAACAACACTGCGTGGGCTACTCGGCACGCAGCTGCCTCGTGCACTGCGCTGTGGGTTCGGTGGCCTGTGCGGTCCATGCTACGCGATTTTGCTTTGTTGGCCCCTTTTGTTTCTTTGGAATGCATCTACCGCTACAGATCGTCTTCGTCTCACTATGGCCGAGCCGATTTAGAGGAGGGACAGGTCAAGTTCGGATACGTAATGCCCTTAGTCTTGTTACCGTGACGAGGTATTAAGCACGGGTCAAATGGATTTCAGGATACAAAGACAAAGATTCCTCCATATAGCCTTAACAGACTGTTGGGGCAAATGCTGTTAGCGAGCACCTATGAAGGCCGACACGGCACACGAGGGGGAGATTGGTCAGCACCACGCCCGCCGTCTTTGTCTCTCCATTGGCGAGAGACAGAGGCACCAGGCACAAAACTCATTTGAGGCTGCGTCGACCTAAGGGGAGGCCCAGAACCGGTTCAGATAATAATTTGCTCGTGCTGGCCCTGAGCAGGTGTCGAACTCGGGTGGCCAGGTTGGTAAACAAGCGCGCGCATGCAATAAAACATAGCCAGGAATTGGCCCATCCCGTGGATTGGACAGGACTGCACCACGGGACTAATGTGTAGAAATCCACATCTCATACATCAGCACGTGATCTGAGGGAGCCCCCCCCACCCCCCATCGTTGGCTCGTTATTTATTTATTTACTTACGGGGGCTTTAAATCATCGTGGCAATTGTTACACGCGCCGCAAATGAAACGCGTGCACAAAGTTGGAAGTGTGAGAGAGACGGGGCGGGGGTGGGGGGGGGCAAGAACCCACCGCGCATTGTAAAAGCGAATTCATTTTTTTTTTCTTGAAAGCCAACGTACGGAAAGCTTTTGAGCTGACCTTCCGAGTTCTAAAGAGGGCTGTGCATTACTCCTGCTGAGATTGAACTCTGACATTTAACCGTGTAAGGCATCCAAAATCCATTACACAAAGGTCTCCAGTTTCGGCCGGTGGCATTGAACCTTGTCGCTCGTCGGGTTTTTTTTTTCCACTTTTTTTTTCCGCCTTGTTCATTTAACGCTCGATTTTTTCTCTCTCTTTTGTTGTTGTGTTTTGTGTCTGTGGTTTCTCTCCCACCCCTCCCCTCCCTCCCCTATCTCCCCCTCCCTCCCTCCCCTCCCCCCTCTCCCCGAGGTTGAAGGGGTTCAGGAGTTTGACAAAATCCCCTTCCCAAATGTACACAGCCCTCGGGCGTCTATCGATAACCTCTTGTGCGCTTGAGCAGCCAAGGCGACGTTGCGCGTCATACATGCGGCGAACTTCTTTCGCGCCGTACGTAGCCGGCCGTGCTAATCGGAGTCGCTATCGTCGGAGCAGTTGTTTGACAGCGAGGGCATCTGTAGATGACATCTGCACGTCATAGACCATTTTATTTTGCAGGTTTTTCCATCGTCATTAGACATACATGGCCAATCTACTGCTGGACGAAATCATTAAACCGAGAATGCGATTAGAGACGCGGACGGATATTTTTGTTCACGCGCATCACGAATGACCGCGACTCGGAGGCACGCAGCCACGCTCAGTGTTGCGTGAAAGCCTGAACAGAGGCGGGGGATGTCCGTACGCATGTTGACCTTTCGCACCGCGCGTAGCCTACCGTGCCAAACGGAGGTGCGTCGTTGCCACGTCTCCGACGATCCGCTCCCCTCGGCCCGCGTGCACCTTGTTGTCTGTCAGCGGCGCCGTTTGGCAAGGGCCGCAGGTGGCCGCATCAACGGAGGAAGGGCCCGCGCAGACATACAGACACACAGACAGACACACAGACAGCCATTCAGAGAGTCAAACAGACAGACACATAGAGAGAGACACAGACACACAGACAGCCATTCAGACAGACAAACAGACAGACACATAGACAGACATACAGACACACAGACAGCCATTCAGAGAGACAAACAGACAGACACATAGAGAGACACACAGACACACATAGAAACACACAGACACAGACACTCATACAGCCATTCAGACAGACATACAGACAAACAGACAGACACATAGAGAGACACACAGACAGGTATACAGACATACATACAGACAGACATATAGAGAGACACACAGACAGGCATACAGACACATAGACAGACACACAGACAGACATACAGAGAGCCATTCAGACAGACATAGAGACACACAGACACATATAAAGACACACAGACAGGCATACAGACATACATACATACAGACAGACATATAGAGAGACACATAGAGAGACACACAGACAGACATACACACATACAGACATACATACAGCCAGACATATAGAGAGACACACAGACAGACACATAGAGAGACACACAGACAGAGATACAGACAGACACACAGACATACATATAGACAGACAAACAAACACACAGACATACATATAGACAGACAAACAAAAACACAGACAGACACAGAGAGACACACACACCAGCAGACAGACACATAAAGAGACACACAGACAGAGACACAAATGCTTGCACGGGGCGTGTGCAGTCAGTGCAGTACTTCGATATTCGAGTACCTTTACCTCACCATCATCCATCCACTGCTGGTTGAAGGCCTCCCATGCCGGCCCCACTTCTCGCTGGTCCTCCGATACCAATCTCCTTCTCTTTACAGCTTAGCGACTGCTCTCTTTATTTCTTCTCTGCGGTGGTCAACCTCTTTCGGTGCATTCTCTCCTTTGTAGCTAAAGCACAATAATTCATTGGACATCTGGTGCATGAGCGTGTGTGTGTCTTTTGTTGTTGTTGTTGTGATTATTGACAAACACCCAGCGGCATCAATGGATACTGCGCCGTTACACGAACGGCCGTGGCGCTCTCGAGCTCCGTCTAGTGGAGGCCCTTCCACCAGCAGTGGCATGAGCAAGCAATTGCAGGGCTGCGCTTTGATAATTTGAACTACCCGTACATTTGGAAGTGTCTTGTATTATTTATATATATTTTTTATGTAGAAAACGTTCAAGCTTTAACATATGCGTGCGTGTTACAACGTGAACATGCCGCCCTTAACGCGCACGATCTCGTCACATCTCGGAGGCTCAGCGGCGTTGAACGCGGACAGCGCTCGGGATGGGCGACGTCCACCGTCCATGGAAGTCAGGCGCGGTCGGCTTTGTGGGCGACAGAGGGCCGTGCAGAGATGTGTCTGCAGCGAAATACAACGTGCACTGAACCCAGCATGGTGAGGTATGGTCAGATATGTATATGTACTAGCTTTACTACCCGGCTTCGCCCGGGACTTGGATTCACCACGCCCGGCCGCCTTTGTCTCCCCAGTGGCGATGTTCACACAGCGCACCAGTTACTCGTTTGAGGCTGAGTCGACCTAGGAGAGGCCCAGGACCGGTTCAAATAATCGTCACCGGTGGTAGGCGGTGAGCGGGTTCGCCGGGTTCGTAGCGCGGCGCGCTACTCGATACACTACAATGCGTTACGCTTCCACATGCGCGGGTCACGTGACAGATTTGACGTCACAGCTCACTTGCCGTGCAAAAAATATGCATTCTTGAGCCCCCCCCCCCCAAAAAAAAAATTCTAAAGTGTATTTTTATAATGTTTGCATGGTGTACAATCTGGAAAGTACCCACATGACAAATTTCAAGTTTGTTGCATGTCGGGAAGTACGCTAAACATTTTGAACAGACACACATATTCACAACTTTGCCTTTTATATATATGGAGATGTCTCTTGTGGGCACACAGGGTGCGGACCGGGGGGGGGGGGCTCGTACAGCAGTGGATTGACAAAAGACGTCCTGAGTGCACACGCAGGAACCTATATTCACAGGTTGCATGTCGACAAAGACCTGATGATGCAGCCGGTGATAAGAAGGACACGGTCACTGACAGCAGGACATATTTGAAAGTGTGTTCTTTGGAAAAATGTAAGGAACCGAAAAGCGAGGAAGCCCTAACGGAGAGTGGCTCGATAATCGACGAGATTGGAGCCAGAACAATGTGGCGCTACGTGGGCATGTTGGCACAAGGCAGAGGAGAGTGGAAATAAATGACCAAAGGCGCAGTGGACGCTTACCACACGGATCGTGTGGTGATGACGACGGTGATGTGAACGGTAAGAGAAGCTAAAGGTGCAGCTCTGCAATTGCCTTCTCGTTCGTTCGTGGAATTGCAAAATCGTACCACCGGCTGAGCGTTCAAATCAAATACGGACTCCCAAAGACGCTTCGCGGCACAAACGGGAAATACAAAAAAGCAGCAGCAACGGAAATCGTGGACGCGAATACAAAGATGACGGCGAAACCCACGCTCGCGCAGGCGTCTTGCCGCGTGCGCTATTAAGTGTGTTTTGTTCAGCAGGGCATTACGCTGATAAACAGAAGAAAAAAAAAAATTTTTAGACGTTTGACCGATCGTTCTAAATTGGTCATAAGTTTTTTTGTCAGTCTACCACGCTGGCTTCGTGTGAGAGATTGGGACCGTGCTCTGGGATGTCACTTTAGTGCACCCACTGCCCATGCTGACGTGGCGGGGAAGCTAAATACGTTGAACTTCTTTCACACCGTACGTAGCCACTCATCGGAGGTGCGGAAATGGCTGGCTCAGAGCTAGACATTTGTACCATACGTAATTGTATATTCTTATGTTGTGATAACTTTGAGATTTTTTGTTTCCATAACATTTATTGATTTGTTTATTTTTTCTTATTTTTGTTTTACCGTTTAACTTACTTTAATTGCTATGAATAGGATTCAGCGCCTAATGTGATTATGCATTTAATCATTGTAAAACGTTGTGAGATGCAATTACCCTGAATGATGTTGTGTAGAACTGAAATTATTATGCGTGCTACTTTATTATATTTTAATAATGCATTGTTGTGTTTGTAAATTCGAAGTGTAAATTACGTCCTGTTGCCATCTTATCAGAGAACCCCATTCGGAAACGAGATGTGCATCTCAAAGTTTGAACACCAGTTCAGTGAGGAAAAATAGAAACGAAACGAATTCCAAGCATGAAGTCCGATTCACAGATTTTATTAAAGGCCAGTCCAGTCCCATCACCACCATCTGGTTGCTCAACCACAACACTCGCACCAACCACCTTGACACCGCAAACCACCAAGTCTAGTTGAAGCGTGACGATACCGTGAGTTTTTACTTTTAAGATACATGTGACTCTACTCATACGTAATTATTCACACGCCTATTTGACAAATGGTCATCGGAAATAATTTTTTTAATTCTCATAAGTACCCACGGTGTAAACTCCTTATTATCCTCGCAATTTGTATGACCTCTCTATGTGCTACGATACCGTGAGCATAACTTTCTGATACCTGTAATTATTAATACGTAATTATTCAGACAACTATTTGACAAACGTTGATTGGAATTTTTTTATTTTTTTATTCTCATAATTCCCCACGGTGTAAACTCTTTACTATGCTCGCAATTTTCCTGGCCTCTCTATGTGCTATGAAGTTGGGCCAGAACCCGAAATGTCACGTGTACATTTTAGTTTTCTTCCTTAGAAAGCCAAAGATTTCTTGTCGAAAACGTCAATAAATGTTCCATTAGCTTCCGACCAAAATTAGAGAGGCGTTCTCCGGCTTGGGTTTTTCACGCGCCCTGCTGTGTCGCCCTGCGATGTCTTTTTCGGGTGTTGCCGCGCGTCGTTTAGCACGTCTGATGATTTCGCTCCACGCCTTCCAGTTCCCGGAGAAGCTCCCGGCGTGCGTGGAGCGACACGTCAGGACGTAGTGCCAGACGACACGCGGCATGACCTGAAAACGACATCGGGGAGAGCTCTTAAGAGAGAGGCATGAAGGGGAGGTGTCCGTCAGACACCCTTGAAGATTGTGGTGCATTCACCAAATTACCAGCGCCTTACGGCTCCGAGACTAGAAGTCACTGCTACAATCTTGTCCCTTGAGGACATATTTTCGAGCACAATAGCAATAAATGGGCGCTCGCTCGGGTTGTTAAGCCTGGCCTCTCATCCTCTTAACGTGCAAAACACTGCACGCCACATTTCACAAGAGTAAAACATTTTTCTTTTTTGCACGGCGTATTTGGAGTCTGTAGAGGGGAAAATATGCTCTGGATCAAATTCAGAGTCTGTAGACTACACTGCAAGCTCCACACATAGTAGTAATACTCTTTGGGTATTTCGGTAAAGTCACGTAGGTAGAAAAATAAAATAAACAATAATATTTCTCGACGTTTCGATCGCAACACAAGCGATCTTCCTCAGGCGGAAAAAAATTAGAATAATGATGATATCAATAAATAATGAAATGTATTTCCCCAGGATAGATTAAATTGAGCTTCAAGAGGGTCCTGCTCTGGGATGTTTGGCCAATGTCATTAATACGTGTTCGGCTACGTGTGGGAAGACACTGGCGTACAGTACCTGGAGAAAGCCTTACCATGTGGCACAGAAACTTCACAACTAATTTATTTTTATTTTTACCAGACAAAGCCCACTGAGCTAAGTAGCTCTTTTTTCAGAAGCGACCTGGCCACAAATGACGGCTCAACGAAAGTGGCTTATCGCGTGGACATTCATATCAGCAGACAAGCAACTCTAAAGATCCCATCGCTGTGCTGTCATCTTCTGGTACCACCTCGCGTCCCACGTCTACAGCACCTGGTTAGTCTTCGACGGGCAGTCTGCCGTCCAAGAACTAACCAGACTCAACCTTGCTGAGCTACTGAGATTTGCTGCGTTTCAGGATGATGTGGTTGTAGGCGGCCCTCTCGTAAATGTAAAACTCGTTTCGCTTTTTAACTTTTAATTTTGAACAAAAAATTGCAAAAAACTTGCACAAATTAAGTTAGTAAATGGGACGGACGCGACCCTGCACTTACTTTCTCACGTCGCTCCTGGCAGTAGAGTCTCCACCTGCATCTCTACAGAGTCCCTGTAGAATATATATATGTTTGGCCTGCTCTTCAACATCAGCCAGACATTTTGCAAGAGTCCCGGAGGACCCACACTTCACCCATCACACGTGACCTGCTGATCGACTAACTGTGGTGTTGTTATGCATTTAAAGCTTTCGTGACTGCAGGGATTCATCTTCTTGGTTCTTTCGGTAAAGTCACGTAGAAGGGAAATAATAAATAATAAAAATAAAACATAATAAAATATTCTATTATTTTATATTATTATGTTTTATGTTTATTCTTTTATTATTTCATAATAAAATATTCTATTATTTTATATTATTATGTTTTATTATTATTTTATTATTTCCCTTCTTCGTGACTTTACCGAAAGAACCAAGAAGATGTGGTGTTGTTATGCATTTACACTGCCGGGGCGGATAGAGGTGGCAGGGGAGGATTTTAGAAAGCTGCCTTAGTCGTTGCAACTGCCACACCGGGAGATCGAACCGAACTGGCGACCTCTGGATCACAACTTCGGTTGCGTTGACCGTTACACCAACCATGGCAGCAACATCCCAAGTAAAGCTACCGCTTGAGTTAGTGCCTAACAGAGCTTGAGCACGTGGACTTAGTGACCGATTGCATCATGTATGCTGAACTTTTTTCGCACCGTACGTAGACACCCACGCTAATCGGAGGTGCGGGGGAAGGATGACAAACAGCGAGGATCGTCTCAGTGTGGAATACTTCGATGATTCTCTGCTCGTGCGTTCTGGATGTGGGTTACGTTACAGGGACGAGACATACCCTGGATCAATAGTGGTACATTTTGTGGTTTTAAAGGTGATTTTTCATTTAATCTTTTTAATTCTACTTCTTCTTCATAAAACCGAGCCAAAGTCTGTCGCTGACTTGAAACCTGTTTCTGAAAACATGCGCTTTTAATTATACTTTTTTAAAGAAATACATTTTGAATGGTGAAACTCACCAGTGGCTAAACCAAAAATGTGATTTGCGCATGAATAATTAAAGGTAATGAAATATTAAGCGTGGTTCATTCAGGTGCCATCAATTCGCAGCACTTGCTGGGTACAGCTTGTCTGTGCCGATGCCACGCGTCTCATTGCATTCATGTTTAGCTGGGAATTTCATATATATTCACGTGCATTATCACCCTTTGTGTATGAGGTTATCCAGCAACGCACGCCTACGGGACAGGAGAAGATAACGCAATTTCTGTCAATGAGCACTTTTAATTTTTGCTCTGTGATGCATCTGTCTGTCTGTGATGTGCTGCAACAACTTGAAGCAAGCCAGGCATAAAAAAAGGACATCCTAATTGCTCCTGGTAATCTCTGTGGTGCATCGCGTTATTTGCCAAGTGATGGGCAAAAGCACCACATCGCCCCGTGAGTTTGTGTCCCGTTGGGGCTCATTTTTGTTTCAAACCGCAGGCTTGCTCAGCACAAAGACAAAGATCCCACAAAATATAGCCTTTAACGGATCGTTTAGGGCAAGTGCCGTTCACGAGCGCCTATTAAGATCGGTCACGGCACACGATGGGGTGGGTGTGGCCAAGGCCGTACCCGGCCGTATTTGTTTCCCCAGTGGGAATGTTTACGCACCCACACCAGGATACCCGTTTGAGGCTGAGTCGACCTACGGGATTCCCGGCACCCGTTTAAACATTTGCCTCTCTGACTACGCTGGAGTCGTGGTCGCTAACCCGCCGCTCCCCTCGCGCAGGACACACACAAAAGACAAAGATCCCCCATATAGCCTTTACCAGACTGTTGGGGCAAGTGCTGTTAGCGAGCACCAATGGAGGGCAGAACGGCACACAACGGGGGGTGGGGGGACAGCAACCACAGTGGTCGATGTTTTGCACACCGCGCCAGAAACTCAATTGAGGCCGAGTCGACCTAGGGGAGGCCCAGGACCGGTTCAGATAATCGTCACCGATGTTGGCCCGTGAGCGGGAATCGAACTCAGGGTTCGCACCGGATTTGTAGCGCAGCGGCCACAAGCGAGGCACCACTGCTCCCCACACACGCACGAACACTGACACACACAGAAACCCACACACACACGCGAACACTTACACACACACACGGTAACCCACGCGCAGAAAACACACCGTGGACACACGGGAATATGGTCACTAATAGCCCAAACCTGCATACATCAGCAGACGCGTTCTGCAAACACGTCCTTCGTGAAGAATGTCCCTGTGCATGTGATTCACGGATTTTAAACCAATTAAAATGCATTAATACTGAGTAAGTACGCAGCTGTATACACAGACGGACATCGGAGGTGAACGCGTGCGTGTTTCTGAAGCATTACGTCGTGGCCATCTAAATGCTCCAATTTATTTACTCTTTGAGGATTCGGCTGTGGTGGAGCGGTGTGCACGCTGGACTTGAAACACGGAGGATTCTGGTTACATTCGATCTCCAGGAGCGGCAGTTGAAACGATGTGCAAAGTGCGTTCAATGCCTCCTTGCCTCCATCCACACAGCAGTGTGCGTGGGTACACAACAGTTCGTCGATCAGCAAGACGCATGTGGTGGGTTAAAGTGTGGGTTACTCTCACCGCCTCCAATGGCCAGTGTGGAAAAGTAGACCAATTACACTCTCATGAGGCTGCATTGAGCTCTTTCTGGTGGGTAATGTCACGTTGTCACTTTGCCACGTTCAGCTCTTCAACTAAGCCACGTTATAATTATTTTGTGTTTAATGTATTAGAGAATTTGTGCCCAACTAGGTTTCAAGTTTCAAGTTTTCAAGTTTCATTTATTAGGTAAAGCCCTGTGAGCCATTCGGCTCTTGAATCGGGTGCAACCGCAACAAACAAAAAAACAAAAACATGAACAAGAAAACATCTTAAAGTGACTATGTGCAAACAGAAAATCCAAGAAAAGACAGCAAAATATTCCAGAAAAAGCACCGTACACCAACACTGTGTAGGACCCATCACCATAAAAAGAAATCATCCTTGCCTGTAAGATCTTTAGTTCCCCAGCATTGACGCAGGCGAGCCTGACTCTGCTCATGGGACGATATATGTCAAAACCAGTCCAGAGGTTGCTTATCTTGAACGAAATGCTGCTGGGATCATGCACTCCCTACGGCTGATAGCTTGTGTCAAAAAAATATTTTTATTATTTTCACGTGGAAAGAGAGACACATTGTCTGCTTATGTATTTTGTGGTTTATAATCGGTGATGGTGGATAGTGCAAAGAAGGACACCTGTTAAAACAAAGTAAAGGTGCAGCCTTGCTGTTGTTTGTTAAACACCACTGCTGGTGGAAGGGCCTCCACTAGAGGGAGCTCTAGATCAGTGCTACTCACAAATTTTCGGACGGGGAGGTGGGGGGTGGCCCTTTCGCCCATAAGACATCATCAGTGTCAGGGCCCCCACAAACGCATTGTCGGGTGGCCGCATGTCAGAGGCCCGCAACCAAAGGCTACTAGGGGCCTGACAGTGGCTCGCGATCCTTGCATTGAAGAACACTGCTTACTATCGTCACTCAACAGGGTTTACTATTGCATATTTATTCTATATTTCTTGCACATGACGACGTTGACCAATTTGTCTTATAGCCCCGCCCACCACCCCCACGTTCCATTCCCTGGTTACCACATTCAGATAAGCCCCTCCCCCCTTAACTTGTATTTAAGGGCTGGTCTTTTGTATTTTTCCTCACTTGATGCAGTAATTTTATCTGTGACGGTCCCACCTGATGACGGAGACTTGTGTTGCCTCTGAAACGTCGTGATTTATTATTTTATTTTATTTCCATTATTACTTTTATTAACTTTTAATTTTAATTTTTTACCTACGTGGCTTTACCGAAAAAAACCTAAGAGTATGAATTTACTATTGCATGTTGGGCAGCCGTCTTGGAAGAGGCTGGCATGGCCACGCACTTTGTCTCACTGCACGCGACCTTACCCATCGACGAACCCTGATGGGTGGATAGAGATGGCATATGGCGAGGGGTGTTAACGGATTAACCTGCAAACTCTGGATTTGCACGACACCGGCTTGCTTCACTTAACCACGACACTTCGGCAGCATTCCAAAACAATGTAATTTGTAACACATGCTAAAATGTTACGGTGTATGAATGCAAAGCGTTCACTATCATTGGAATAAGGTAGGAGGCAGTGCAGCAAGTAGGTTCAATTCATATTTTCTTTCTCCCCTGGAAATCTGATTTGCACCGATTTCTGGATACGTCGTGTTTATCCAGAAAAGCCTCGACCGTCACGTTCAGTACGGTCTCACACTTAGGATGTTTTGCCATTTCCAATGCAGAGTGGCATATGTAAGAATATTAAACAAAAGCCCAGTTTTAGCAAATCGTTCCAACACAAATGAAGGCTTTTGCTGCGTAAAAAACACGACGACGCTGTCCAAAAAAACGAACAGCTGAATAAGTAACGCGACATTATGCTGTGAAGAGAATTGGGAAAAAAGTATGTTACAAACAGTGAAGCTGTATTATTAATAGCCGATGGTATTTTAATTACCGTCACATTATTGTGGAGGGTAATTATTGGAGCCCGAGGCACATCGGAGGCCCCAGAGCCGGGCTTTCTCTAGCAGCTGTGGAACTGGCTGAGACCCAACCTCCAACTTGTGTGCCACGCAAAAAGAAAAAGATTAATGATTATTTTTCAGAAAAGTAATTGTCCATTAAATTACATTACGCATGTTTTGAATTGTTTGGTATCGTATTTTTGTCTGCTATTTTTTCAGGCTTATATTTCAAAGTCCAATTTAAATATCAGCGCGGTATTTCTAATAAAAAAAAAAATAGTTTACTGTGTGAATGTTATAACTTCACTGGCGAGTTGTGTGAATCGCTACAGGCTCGGCGTTTACATGGTGAGGTGCCACCCCTAAGTTCAGTTTCAGTTTAGTTTTCTTGAACCAGGTGAGATCTCAAAGGGAATGGTGCAGGTGCCATGACTCGACTTCGATACGATGTAAAGTCCACGATATCCGTATCGTCCCTTTTGCAAAATACAGCTATTTCGTGATTATCCATAGCCCATTGTGTTTTTTTCCACAAACAGTTTCTTTCCCGACGAAACAGTTACATAATTACATGTGCAATCTTCTTAGTTCTTTCAGTAAAGTCGCGTAGAAGGTAAATAATAAAATAATAAAATAAAACATTATAAAATAATTCTCACGACGTTTCGGCCACAACGCAAGCAGCCATCCTCAGGTGAAGACCAGGTGTGTCGGGAAGACAGCGTCTGAATGAAACACCCCAGGCTTGGAGCGTATATTTAAGCTGGGTTGGAAGGGGAAGAGCGCCTTGACAAAACAATTTGCATATCAAGAAGAATTTAGCATATTTATGGGAAATGCAGATATGGGATTAGTACTACTTGTGAAATGCGTAGGAGGTGGGCGGGGGGTTTCAAAGTCATACATGTGCAATGTTTAAACGTTGTAAATAAATAGCTGTTATGAAATTAATTTGTTCCCGTGCACTGCAAACATTTATTTCGGAGTAACTGATGGCATAGCAATTCAAATTGTATATTCTGTGGGTTTACTCTCTAATCTACCGGTGTGCGGAACTAGTAACGATTTTTAATCTATTGTTTACATGACAAACCGTACTAATTGGCTGTGTCGGGTTTCAGGACACGTTTATATTTACGCGATCTAACCCAAAAAACTATATGATGAGCAATTCTATGATGCCATAATTTTCGTTAATTACGTGTCATGGTTTTTTATTTTAAAAATATAAATGTTGTAACTGACGTCAAGTATTTGCGTTGCACGGATTGTGACGTCGCGATTATTGGCCGGCTTACCCGAAGGCTGTTTGGTAACGTTACGTAAATCATCGCGCAGTGCGATTTGACAAAGTGCAGCATCGCGAATTTTTATTTTTTATTTTGCATGCAACTCGAGCTTAGCTGTGACCGCTACTCTCGCTCGCGAGGGTCTCGCATCATCCGGGACGCGTTGTCCCATTGTAAATAATACACGAGCGAGAGCATTGTTTGGATTCTAAGTGGATTTAAGCAAAGCCCTGAATAATACAATTAGAAAATAATGGCACGAAGAGGTGGACTCGATGGAATTTAAGATGCCAGACATGGCCAGTTTCGCTCAAGGGCTGTTAAGCATTGGCAACATTTCTCTGCCAAGTAATTTTGG
This sequence comes from Lampetra planeri, assembly GCF_965212315.1. Lineage (NCBI taxonomy): Eukaryota > Metazoa > Chordata > Hyperoartia > Petromyzontiformes > Petromyzontidae > Lampetra > Lampetra planeri. Next base: position 5,573,630 of record NC_136155.1, on the reverse strand, counting down.
AAACTTATTCTTGGGGGCCAAGTCCCAATTTGTTTTGATTAGCAGAAGAACAACAGATTGCACGGGAATGTAGTGTGTTGCATTTTTAATGATTTGAGGTCGCATTAATATGTATGCGTCTATTAAAAGATGCATTTCTCGAAATATCTCTCTTTTGATCAATAACACCCCCCCCCATCTCCGCCCCCTTGCAAATGCGTAATTAAATTAATGAAGTATCTTTATCCGTTCGTTCGTTTCTCAATCCGCTTCTCCTGGTGAGGATCGCAGCGGCAGCGTGTAGAGTAGTGGCGGTCCAGACCTCCCTTTCCCTGGCGACAGACTCCAGCACTACACTACTATACACTACACTATACACTACTATACACTACATTATACACTACTATACACTACACTATACACTACCACACACTACACTATACACTACTATACACTACACTATACACTACCATACACGACACTATACACTACTATACACTATTATACACTACACTATACACTACACTATACATTACTATACACTACACTATACACTACTATACACTACACTAATACACTACACTATAAACTACACTATACACTACACCATACACTATTATACACTACACTATACACTACTACACTATACACTACTATACACTACACTATACACTACTATACACGACAACACTATACATACACTACGATACACTGCACTACACACTACTATACATGACTACACTATACACTACTATACAGTACTATACACTACTACACTATATACTACATTATACACCGCTATGCGCTATACACTACTACACTACTATACACTACACTATACACTACTATACACAGACTTTAGCACTTCCTGGGAAATTTCCAGGCGTTCCCAGGCCAGCCGAGTGGCATCGTCCCACCGCAAAATACACCCGTCCTAGCAAAAAATATAGTATGTTAAATTTTAACTTGCATAGTAAAGTAATTGTATTTTTTCTTTTTCTATACAGCCAGATAATACGACAAATCGCTAACCTTAAACACCAAGTCGTTCATAAAAGTTGAAGGTAGTATAGTACTATAGTAATAGAGCAAGTGCATAATCACTGAACCGGAATTGATAGCTTGAAAGCATTTAGCGCGGGGCCCTTGAAAGTGCGGGGCCCGTAGCTACTACATATATGTAGCTACTTGTGCTACTAGGATAATCCGGCATTCCCTGCTGGTTACGTGAATGTTTGTTTATTCTAACATTTAATCCATTCAGGCATTTGAACTGGAGTTGCAACTCAAGGTTTATATGCGATTTGGGTTGAAACTATAATCATCACAATTGTAATGCTGCAGTGGTCTCACAGTTTGCAGACGAGATTTGCAGTCTAGAAGTCATCGGTTAGATGCCCCCAGCAGTTGAAGTATTGGGCAAGTTTGCTAAAGTCCCCCCCAACGTGTGTCCACTCAGCAGTATTAATGGGAACGCCACAATCGGTCGATCGGCAGGTCGCAAATGGTGGGGTAAAGTGTGATGATTCCCACCTCTGCCCAAGACGTCTGGACAATGGGGGAGAGTAGACCAAAATCACTCCCTAGAGGGGCATTCTGGAGCTCCCCCTAGTGGAGGCCCTTCCACGAGTGGTGGCGTTAACAAGCAATTGCAGGGCTGCACCTTTACCATTGCCATCTCAACTATCATAATGTTAAACTGGCTTGGTTGTTTGACTGAACTTTCTCAAACTCCCGCAAAAGTTATATTTCTTATTTCCTTTTATCATCACTACACATAACTCTTGACGGGTCTGGGTTCGATGCTAAATTAGTTTGTATTGACTCTTCTATCTTCACGCACATTTGTTACCGGATATGAATTCGGAACCTGTCATCTCCATGCGGCTGTCGAGACGAAACGCATTTTTCTGCTCCGATGCCACATCCCCACGTTGTGTTGGCACAATAGATTGTGATATGATATGGAAAAACCCATAACGCATTCATCACTAACACCGCGGCCTTTAAATGCAAGATATATAATAAGTAAGTACATTTTTAAATCACGAGTGTGAAATCTTCATGTATCATGAGCTCTCTTTAACAGTTCTGTCTCTCACGTTCTATTGAACTGGCTCAATGTCTGTAAAGAATCTGGAACATCCAGCGACAGTAAGTTCCAGGCCTCTGGACCGGTGAGTCAGTGAGTGGGTGGATGAATAGGTGAGTGAGTGGGTGGATGAGTTCAAGTTCAAGTTCATTTATTAGGTATGGCCCTGTGAGCCATTCGGCTATTGAATCGGGTGCAACCGCAACAAACAAAAAACAAAACATGAACAAGAAAACATCTTATAGTGACAATGTGCAAACAGAAAATCCAAGAAAAGACAGCAAAATATTGCAGAAAAATCACCGTACACCAACACTGTGTGCAAATATCCCAGTAGGTGAGTGAGTGGGTGGTTGAGTAGGTGAGTGAGTGGGTGGATGAGTAGGTGAGTGAATTAGTGGTTGAGTAGGTGAGTGAGTGAGTGGTTGAGTGGGAGAGTGAGTGGGTAGGTGAGTTCCAAGCCGGTGGACAGCTGAGTCGGTAAGTGGGTGTATGAGTAGGTGAGTGAGTGGGTGGTTGAGTAGGTGAGTGAGTGGTTGAGTAGGTGACTGAGTGGGTAGGTGAGTTCCAAGCCGGTGGACAGCTGAATCGGTAAGTGGGTGTATGAGTAGGTGAGTGAGTGGGTGGTTGAGTAGGTGAGTGAGTGGTTGAGTAGGTGACTGAGTGGGTAGGTGAGTTCCAAGTCGGTGGACAGCTGAGTCGGTAAGTGGGTGAATGAGTGGGTGAGTGAGTGGGTGGTTGAGTAGGTGAGTGAGTGAGTGAGTGGTTGAGTAGGTGACTGAGTGGGTAGGTGAGTTCCAAGCCGGTGAACAGCTGAGTCGGTAAGTGGGTGAATGAGTGGGTGAGTGAGTGGGTGGTTGAGTAGGTGAGTGAGTGGTTGAGTAGGTGACTGAGTGGGTAGGTGAGTTCCAAGTCGGTGGACAGCTAAGTCGGTAAGTGGGTGAATGAGTGGGTGAGTGAGTGGGTGGTTGAGTAGGTGAGTGAGTGAGTGGTTGAGTAGGTGACTGAGTGGGTAGGTGAGTTCCAAGCCGGTGGACAGCTGAATCGGTAAGTGGGTGTATGAGTAGGTGAGTGAGTGGGTGGTTGAGTAGGTGAGTGAGTGGTTGAGTAGTTGACTGAGTGGGTAGGTGAGTTCCAAGTCGGTGGACAGCTGAGTCGGTAAGTGGGTGAATGAGTGGGTGAGTGAGTGGGTGGTTGAGTAGGTGAGTGAGTGAGTGAGTGGTTGAGTAGGTGAGTGAGTGGGTAGGTGAGTTCCAAGCCGGTGGACAGTTGAGTCGGTAAGTGGGTGTATGAGTAGGTGAGTGAGTGGGTGGTTGAGTAGGTGAGTGAGTGGTTGAGTAGGTGACTGAGTAGGTAGGTGAGTTCCAAGTCGGTGGACAGCTAAGTCGGTAAGTGGGTGAATGAGTGGGTGAGTGAGTGGGTGGTTGAGTAGGTGAGTGAGTGAGTGAGTGGTTGAGTAGGTGACTGAGTGGGTAGGTGAGTTCCAAGCCGGTGGACAGCTGAATCGGTAAGTGGGTGTATGAGTAGGTGAGTGAGTGGGTGGTTGAGTAGGTGAGTGAGTGGTTGAGTAGGTGACTGAGTGGGTAGGTGAGTTCCAAGTCGGTGGACAGCTGAGTCGGTAAGTGGGTGAATGAGTGGGTGAGTGAGTGGGTGGTTGAGTAGGTGAGTGAGTGAGTGAGTGGTTGAGTAGGTGAGTGAGTGGGTAGGTGAGTTCCAAGCCGGTGGACAGCTGAGTCGGTAAGTGGGTGAATGAGTGGGTGAGTGAGTGGGTGGTTGAGTAGGTGAGTGAGTGGTTGAGTAGGTGACTGAGTGGGTAGGTGAGTTCCAAGTCGGTGGACAGCTGAGTCGGTAAGTGGGTGTTTGAGTAGGTGAGAAGGTGAGTGAGCAGGTAGGTGAGTTCCAGGCCGGTGGACCGCTGACAGCAAAGCTCTGAGGTCCAAATCTCGTTGTCTGAGTGTGCGCGGAATGATCAGGTCACAAGCCTGAGCTGATCATTCAGCACACATATTTATTTTTGTTTATGTCCTATGAAAAAGGGCCATTGCCGGAAAACATCGCCGAAAATATTCAACATTATTTAAGGCCACTGGTGTAGCTGACAAATGTGTTGGGTTATTTTCTTAATTGCGTTTGTGCACCACTGTCAACGCAGCAGCAGCACCTGATACATTGGTTAATCAGTTGAACACGTAGCATAGGCTTTCGCGACCAATATTATTCTTAATGGAGGATTTTTTGGGTTAGATTGCGTAAGTATAAATGTGTCGTTAAACCCGCCACCGCTAGATACAGCCAAATATTAAGGTTTGTCATTTAAACAAAACATCCTGCGCTCGTAACGAACTGACAAATTTTATTTACGTGACAAACCTTAGAACTTGACTGTGGCGGGTTTAACGACACATTTATATTTACGCGATCTCACCCCAAAAAAAAAAAAACTCAATTTTATCTAAATTGGTTATGGTTAATGATGGTGTGCTTTAAAGGTGGTTGAGTCTGCGTGTCGATGAGACGTTCCCTTTGTATGAGAACTCTGCACGGATGTTCTCTTGGGCGCGTTCTCTCCTTCAGCTGCCACTCTACCACCACCGCCGCGCACCATCCGTGTCTCGATGTGTCTTGCTCAAGCCCACTTGACGTTTAACGCGTCAAAAGTATGTCTCCCCCTGGCCTATGTTCTTTCATCCACTTGTTCATCTTTCTGACGCTCTGAAATCATTCCAAGGTCACGTGTGCTTCTTCATGCGCTTTTCAGCTTTTACACTTTTTTTAGGGGCAACGTGGATATTTCCCATCCGTATTTTTTGTTATCGCATTCTGCGTACGAAATAATCCTATAACATCGCGTGAGTAAAATGTGTGGACAATTCCCTTTCCCGGAAAGGCTCCCAGCGCATCCCGTCACATTTGTCAGTCTACCTGAGTGTTTGATTGACACTCGTGTGGGAATTGACGTTTTGATTATGGGTCTGTCTTGGCAAGTCGCATGTTCAGAATTTCACTGCTGTCAATTGGAGTAGAGTATTTGCAGCGGTCGTGCTATATGTATGTTGAACTTCTTTCGCACCGTACGTAACCAACCGTGCTAATGCAGAGGTGCAGAGGAAGGACAACAAACTCGACACAACAAGCAGTTTCAAAGAAATGAGTTTCCAAACTCGATTTGGAGGCGCAAAGCTCCAGTGGCTTCCTAATATCGGAAGGAAGAGCGTTCCAGGCGGCCGAAGAGACCCATCCGATTGGCAGATGTACTTGTTTTTTGATGGAAAGCGCACAGCCTGGGCATATGCGTCACGTGTTCCTCTTGTCACCTTACTGTAGTACACCAATACATTTTGACTTAACACTTTCGTGACTGCAGGAATTCATATTCTTTGGTTCTTTCGGTAAAGTCACGTAGGTAGAAAAATAAATAAAATACAAATAAAAACTACGACTCGATCACAACACAAGGGATCTGAATTACTTTACCGAAGAAAACCAAAGAATACTACACCGTTACAATCAGCTGATTGCGCCACACTCACAAATAAATACTGGCGAAGGATACACAGGACAGGGATGGTCGTGACAGGCATTGGCCGTTGCCTTGCCGAAGACTTATCTCACGAATGTCGGTTTAACCACGTAATAAATGGCACTTTGCATAATGCACACCTGCGGCACGGGCAAAATAAATCCGGATTGTTGATAAGCAACTCAATTTAATTATCGCCTCGTATGGAAGGAGGGGTGGGCAGGCAAGCGAACGGCTGATGAGTGCGGCGTTTCTGAGCTTTCACGGAGCTCTGCTGGAGTCGTGCTGCTAGAAGCTGGGCATTTTAAGCCTGGTAGGAACCCACTGGTTCCACCAGCCCGCAGGGGATTATTGTGTCCGTCCGTCCATCGTGCAGGGAGGGGCTGGGTGGGGAGAGAGGGGCTGGGTGAGGAGGGGAGGGTGGGGAGGGGCTGGTTGGGGAGGGTGGGGCTGGGTGAGGAGGGGCTGGGTGGGGAGGGGCTGGGTGGGGACGGTGGGGAGGGGCTGGGTGGGGAGGGTGGGGCTGGGTGTGGGGTGGGAGGGGTGGGGCTGGGTGGGGACGGGCTGGTCACCCCGTGGTGCCCTTATGCAACTCAACGTTTAACCTACTCACGCCGGCTTGTGCCCGCCCTCACAGTCGGGCATATATGCGAAATACACCACGCTGCCGTTGACCCTGGCCATTGACCGAGCAACCCAACGTTCCTACCAGCTCCCTCCGCAGGAATGTGTTAAGCCTGGTAGATGTCACCCCCCCCAACCCACCCGCCCACCCATCTCTACCACCTCCACTCCTCACTAGCGATTTGATGAATTGTTAAGAATCGGGTGCTGTGATTTTATTTGATGATCGACTTGACACTCGCAGCAAGTGATTCACAATTGATTGTTTGCGTGAGCACGCCACACATTACTTGCCCAGTTGTATACCTAGCAGAGGTGTGGACTCGAGTCATGTGACTTGGACTCGAGTCAGACTCGAGTCATGAATTTGATGACTTGCGACTCGACTTGGACTTGCATAACAATGACTTTGTCCCACCTATGAGATGTGGACTCGAGTCATGTGACTTGGACTCGAGTCAGACTCGAGTCATGAATTTGATGACTTGCGACTCGACTTGGAGTTGCATAACAATGACTTTGTCCCACCTCTGATACCTAGTGTGGGCAAAGTGACACGTTCACAGTTACATTTTGCCCCCAACTGTATTCACACGAGTCCGTGCTACATCTTGGAGTCCATCGGCTGGAGTGGCTGGGAAAGTGAATGGGGCTGGCTGCAGTGCTGGATTAAGCTAGTGCAAGGCCTGCAGCATATCTTAACACATTCCTGCGGAGGGAGCTGGTAGGAACGTTGGGTTGCTCGGTCAATGGCCAGGGTCAATGGCGGCGTGGTGTATTCCGCAAATATGGCCGACTGTGAGGGCGGGCACAAGCCGGCGCGAGTAGGTTAAACGTTGAGTTTCATAAGGGCACCACGGGGTGACCAGCCCCTCCCCACCCAGCCCCACCCCTCCCTCAGCCGCACCCTCCCCACCCTCCCCACCCTCCCCTCTCCACTCAGCCCCACCCCTCCCATTTTTGTATGCACGACGGACGGACAAAATAATCCCCTGTGGGCTGGTGTAAACAGGAGGTTCCCAACAGTATAAAGGGGCCCTAAATTAAAAAAATACATCAATATTAAAACACGTTTTTTTACTTGCATAGTAAAGTTATTGCATTGTTTCAATTGCTATACAGCCAGATAATACGACAAATCGCTAACCTTAAACACCCAGTCGTTCATAAAAGTTGAAGGCGGTATAGTACTGTAGTAATAGAGCAAGTGCAGAGTAACTGAACCGGAATTGATAGCTTGAACGCATTTAGCGCGGGGCCCTTGAAAGTGCGGGGCCCGTAGCATGTGCAGCTACGAGGCTAATCCGGCACTGGGTGGCTGTGCGGCTGATGAGTTGGTGGGTGGGTGTAACTGGGTCCGTCAATGCAGCTGCACTGGAGCTGCGCCGCGAAGTGGCTGGTCATTGGGCCTGCTATGATTTAGCCACCCCACCAGCGAGTTTGACGATGATTTTTATGTTTTTAATGTTAAGTTCACTATTTCAATTTAATAAAAAAAAACATTCGGTCCCATTTCTACCGTCCCGTTAAATATTGTTTCTCATTTGATTACGTCTCCTTCGGACGGGTTTCCACCGTTAACCTAAGTGGAATATTTGCATGTAATTTGCATAGCTAAATGCGTTGTTTATTAGCGCAGGCAGCATTCTATGTGTGTGTCTCGTGAGTGTGAATATAAATTTTAATTTATGAATCGATACATTGTTACATGCCTGCTGGAGTTATAGTGCTGTGGTGTTGACTGTCTGGTTTCTAATTTAAATCCGGTTAATTTCAGTCTAACCTGGCATAGGAATTCTAGATTTGAAGCTTTCGTGACTGCAAGGATTCATATTCTTAAGTTTTTTTTTTCGGTAAAGTCACGTAGGTAAAACATAAAAATTAATAAAAGTAAAATAAAATAAACTACACTTATTTGACCAATCTTATTTGACAGACAACTATTACAGGTTTACCATGTTTTTCCTTTTCACACTATTGTTAGGTAGGCCAGGTTGAGTCACAAACCGTACCTCTCCATAACAAAGGCTCACCCTCTTAAGCCTCACCTTACCATATGAATAAAGAGTGTGCTGCACTTGCCCCTTCCCCCCTCTCCAACCATTATATAAACGGAGTGGTAGCTCTTGTAATCTCTCATTTACTTGATACAGCTGTCGTGGCTGTGACGGTTCCACCTGAAGACGGAGGCTTGTGTTGCCTCCGAAACGTCGTGATTTTTATTTTATTTTACTTTGATTAATTTTAATGTTTTACCTACGTGACTTTACCGAAAAAAAACCTAAGAATATGGCATAGGAATGTGGTTTTTTCAACACTGGTTCAGGACCACCAATTAAAATGAGCATCTCTGCCAAATGGGTACAGTGTATGAGCAGCGATACACTTGTGGATTTGACTTTTACCACGATCTAAATTGCAAACGGATATATCAGTCGAGGCACATGGAGCTTAATTACAACGGCTTTTATACGGTGTTTAATTAAACATGTCTGGTTAATCGTCAGTTATTTCCACGATCAATTAATTACCACTCTCTTTGGCCTCGAGTAAAAGTGGCAGATACAGAAAACGCTTCCCTAATCCCAGGTGTTTATACATTTTTTATGAATAATTTACATTCCTTTGTCAAGTCACTGCTGAATGAAGAAGGCCTTGCCATGCTAAGTTGGTCATGGGGGATTGTTTGACCATACTTCACCACGCTGCTCAGTGTAGGTTGGTACAGGGATTGGGGGTCCCAGAACCAGTTCAGATGTTACCAGCCAGTGGGGTGAGCTGCGAGGTCCGGATTCGAACTCGGGTCTGCTGTGTCCGGAGCACAGATCGCTGACTGCTGTGGCCACCGCTACATTGTGCCCATCATTGTTGACGTTAATTTGTGACCCAGAGGCAATTTATATTGCGCCGATCACTCCACCACCATATCGGGTGGGGAAAACATTTCAAAGCTGCTGAATGCATATGGCTGTTGTTACCTTGCATTTATTTATGAATGGGCTGACACAATCACACTAGTTGACAATGAGTCTCATGCGCAGCAGCTCAAGACTTGTGATGTCTGACGGCAATATCATTGAATCAATAATGAAGCAACCACTGGCAGATCATTTAAACATGAATGTCGCTCAAGGTCCCTCCTCCAGAAAGGAATTGAGCCACATTGATGATTTACGCGTGTCAGATTGTTGAATGTTTTATTTTCAGAGATGCAGCGTATACAATAAAAGACTGACAATTGCATTGTAATAGCAATGCTTTGTTGTTGATAAACACGAGGGCAGGGCTCGGCGCTCGAATTAACAACAAGAAGAACCAATTTTTTCGAATTCGGTAAATTAAAAAAAACTTCAATATTTCAAGAACCGCAATGCACTGTGGTGGTGAACACGTGACGGGCGAGTCCCTCAATAAATAACGTCACGAGGCCGGTCCTTGAAGATCGGCATGCCGCTCCAGAGGCGCGGGTTTTGCCGACCCATACACTCGGGTGTCTCCAATGGCGGAGCCAGGATTTTCAGGTAGGGGGGGGGGCAACCCCTCCAGCAATGAGAAATGATAGAGGAGTTGTTAGTAAGTGAGGACTTGTCCCTTGCTTTTGATTCGACGCGTGTGCGGCGATGGCGCAGCCATCGATCGAGGGTCGAATTCGAACCGCGTTGTGTGATCGGCATCGCGCTCGCTGAAGGTGTTTGCCTTCAGGGATGTCGTGGACTGTATACGCAACTGCGCACAATTTTGTGAGTCACTTATAACTGCTTTGCCGTTAGTTATTGCCAATTATCGACTCGGACTATTGTCTTATCATCTCATAGAGTCCCTGGCACATAATAATATGCTACACAGTGGCAGTGGGGGTCGCAAAATGCCGATTTATTACTAACTTGCTTTACTACCCAGCCGCCTTTGTCCCCCCAGTGGCGATGTTCACACACCACACCAATTACTCATTTGAGGCCGAGCCGACCTATGGGAGGCCCAGGACCGGTTCAGATAATCGTCACCGGTGGCGGCCGTGAGCGAGTCCATAGGTACACATACACGCGCTTGCTGCACACACACACAACTTTCAGGGTGCGTACGGCAGTAAACGACTGAAATAATAAACCAACACTGTGCGAAGAACGCCTGAGACCTGCAACACATTTGTATTTCACTTTACCCGCGGAGGGTTGGGGTGCGTGACATGAGCAGGCACACTGCGTTACGCTTCCGCATACGGGTCACATGACAGATGTGACGTCACAGCTCACTTGCCGTGCAAAATATATGCATTATTGCGGCCTCCCCCCACACACAAAAAATACAAAAGTCTATTTTTATCATTTTTGTATGGTGTAGTCTGGAAAGTACCCACATGGCAAATTTCAAGTTTGTTGCATCTCGAGAAGTACGCTCAACAGACACACATATTCACAAATTTATCTTTTATATATAGATTCCCTTTTATATATATATAAATAAACCCCAAAAACCCCAATGATCCGATCGAAATTAGGGATTTCGATCGAATCATAGGGGGGGCACGTGCCACCTCCCCCCCCCCCACTGGCTCCGCCAGTGGGTGTCTCGGAGCGCTTTACATTGGCGTCTCACCTCAACACAATTTCAAAGGGCACCCCCAGTAGCAGCCATCCCTGTGGGTGCAAGATGCCTCATCGCCTGGCCTGCAAATGGACATGAGTCTTCCACCATGCATGATCGGCATTGTGTAATTATATACAACACAAAAATGCAAGCAGTGGCGAGATGTTAACTACCTCGCCTGGTATACAGGAGGGTCGTGGGTTTGATCCCCACCGTAATGCCTGCTGTATATTTGGAGTTTGCCTGACTCTCTCCCTGTGGTCGTATGGATTTTTCTCTGGGTCCTCCGGCACATTTAGAAATGACACGCGTTCGGAGTGATTGACCGCTGTAAATGTCCACGTGATTACCCACTTCATTGGGCTATCATTTGTGATAGCCAGATCGCTTCTGAAAAAGAGCTATATAGCTCAGTGAGGCTATATGAAATAAAAAAGTTTAATAGTTTATTAATATTAACGTGCGCTTTTATCTCTGAAAAGAATGGGGATTAAAACACATTTAGAACTTTCAGTAACGATAATTTTCCGCCAAAACGGGATTCAGTCGGCAATTAATCACAGAATGTTTGTTTAGGCTGGAGCCTTGAAGCGCCCTTTTTATGATTTTATTTAACTCACTCTGTCTGTTGTTGTCGTTGTTGTATCCTCAAATATTTTAACTCAATTTTAACCCACTTCCCAATGTGGTATCGACTGCAAACTTGGTAAACTTATGTCATACTGATGACAATACTATATTCTATCATAAAAAATAAAATAACATTTTACCATAATTTTTATGTTATGTTTCGGCTTGGGTCTAATTGTCCACGCTCAACTGACGTTGGCTGTAATTGGCCACGGTCCCTTACGTTATGGCATGCTTCGGGACCACTTCATGGAGTCATGGAGTTCTGCCATTACTCGTACGGTACATTTCATTAAAGCGTGTTTTTAATAAATGTTACTTATTTTTCTATTTGGCTGATATAAGCGATGAAGAACGTGGCAGGGAGTGGTACCCATCTTGGACACGCTGAGAGAACGGGTTGACTCAAGTGGTTCAGGGAATATGTCTCGTTATGGTTCGGGGCGAGGGGATCGTGTTGCCCATCTCAGTCGAGTTGAAAGAAAGTTGATTACAGGCCACGCGCATAGGGGCCGTTCATAAATGACGTCACGCGCCTAGGGGGGGGGGGGTCAGACATTTGTGACGATGTGTGACGAGCGGTGGGGGGGTTTGAGAAATGTGACGTCACATCAAAATGCGCAACTTTAAATAAATATAGACAAAACGTTCTACTTAATTAAATAGACTTTTTAATCAATGTTTTTTCTTACAACATCAGAGTGCAGCGCCACATTAAATACGCACTACAACGACAATAGTTTAAAGAGATTTGAAGCATGTTTTTTTTGGGGGGGCGGGGCAGAGCTTTGTGACGTCATATTTGCGGGGGGGTCTGACTTTTGGTGACGTCGTGTGACAAAGGGGGGGGGGGCAAAAGTCCTCTAAAATCGCGTGACGTCATTTATGGACGACCCCATATCCACCACAGCTCGGCATAGGTAACTGATGTCACGCCTCACCAGTGTCCGAAACGTGCCGGTGTGTACGTACGTACGTTTGTACGTTTAACTTCTTTCGCACCGTACGTAGCCAACCGCGCGAATCGGATTACCGTGGACGAGCGTGTGGCCGGACCAGGACACGTCGTAAGAAGAGAGGACGACCACATCGGGGAGCAAAGGAAGGACACGCACGCGGAAGCACCCGAGGCAAGGCCTTGAGAAAAGGTGGTTCTAAGAGGTGGGCCGGGCTAGGAAGGAATGTGGAGTGGACGTGGAGCTGAGGGTCCGGGGGACCGGAAAAAAGTGGAGAACGATCGAGTCGGGTGGAAGGCAGCCCCTCCCCACGTGACAAAAAAAAATCAGGAAAAAAGAGTAACGGATAATGTACAACACCAACAACGCATCTCTTTTGTTCTTTAATGGCGCAGTGTGTTCATGGCAATGGCCAGAGCGGTGGGGTTTTTTGTTGTTGCACATTATTTGTGCTTATCGCCAGAGCAGCACACGCACGAGGCAGCACACCGATATGCCGTGCGCACCGCCCACCCCACCCACTCCTTTTCCCCGCACCTCCAAACGCAGCACGCGCCGGTTAACAATTGTGTCGCGAAATTTCGATTTAAAGCTTTTCGTGACTGCAGGAATTCATCTTATTGGTTCTTTCGGTAAAGTCACGTAGAAGGGAAATAATAAGATAATACAAATAAAACATAATAAAATACAATTGTCAGTGAGAATACAATTCTCAGTGAAAATAAAACATAATAAAATACCATTCTCAGTGAGAATTGTATTTTATTATGTTGTAATTTTATTATTTCCCTTCTACGTGACTTTACCGAAAGAACCAAGAAGATGAATTGTGTCGCGTTCTTCGAGGTGGGTGTCTCCAATCACTCTCGCTCCGTGTGCTACCCGGGCTCCGTTGCCATATCTGACACGGGCAGACAGTGCAGATGTCCTCGTCATCATCTCTCCGCCTCCTCCTCCTGCCTCCTCGTTAATATTTAAAATCGTGTTTACATTTAATTGCGAACAAAGTAATTGGCAAGTCGCGATTTACACGCATTCGTGACTGCAAACGCTGCATTTCTCCCCCCCCTTATGAAATGGAAGCACATTTCTTCAGACGCGTGTCTGTGTTTAAATATTGGGGGGGGGGGGGCGGAGCGGTGGCGCAGTGGTTAGCCCGCTGCGCTCTGAACTCGCCGATCCGAGTTCGATTCCCGCTCACGACCACCAACCCCTACGACAATTATCGGAACCTGTCATGGGCCTCCCCTGGGTCGACTCAGCCTTAAAATGCGTACCTGGTGTAATGTGGTAACGCGAGCATTGGGGAGACAAAGACGACCGTGCTTTGTGCTGGCAACACACCCCGTCTTCCATAGGTGCTCGCGAACAACACTCGCCTTTTGACGTCATCTGGTCCAACACCATGTGAGACTAGGCTCTAAGGAAAGCTGTCTCGGGTGTGGACCAATCAACTTCAAGGACAGTGCATACATTATCAGAGTTATGTTTTTTGTTTGCATTATGACTGCAGGTATTGTGGTCTATGCAAACATGACTCCTCGTAAAAAAGGTGTCAGTTTTGTTGCCAGATTAAAGGGTAAAAAAACAATTATCATATTTTTTACTGGCAAATGAGGTACCAATGGTGTAAATGCTTACCCCGAGCTCTCATACTCTGATGGTGCATTGTCTTTGAGTTGTGCGCCTTTTGGCGTCATCTGGTCCAACACCATGTGAGACTAGGCTCTAAGGAAAGCTGTCTCGGGTGTGGACCAATCAACTTCAAGGACAGTGCATACATTATCAGAGTTATGTTTTTGGTTTGAATTATGACTGCAGGTATTGTGGTCTATGCAAACATGACTCCTCGTAAAAAAGGTGTCAGTTTTGTTGCCAGATAGAAGGGTAAAAAACAAATTATCATATTTTTTACTGGCAAATGAGGTACCAATGTTGTAAATGCTTACCCCGAGCTCTCATACTCTGATGGTGCATTGTCTTTGAGTTGTGCGCCTTTTGGCGTCATCTGGTCCAACACCATGTGAGACTAGGCTCTGAGAAAAGCTGTCTTGGGTGTAGACCAATCAACTTCAAGGACAGTGCATACATTATCAGAGTTATGTTTTTGTTTGCATTATGACTGCAGGTATTGTGGTCTATGCAAACATGACTCCTTGTTAAAAAAAGGTATCAGTTTTGTTGCCAGATAAAAGGGTGAAAAAACAATTATCACTTGCCCCAAGAGTCTGTTAAAGGCGACACGGGGGAATCGTCGTCTCCGTTGCAGATACCGCCTGTGTGCATCTATACACGTTTTAAACCGGGAATGAAAAGGTGGAAAACACGTGACATTAATGGCACAATTTATATCGGCGTCCAGCGGTGTCAGGGCCGCCACTTCCCCGGTGTAGACGGGGGTAGGGGTGGGGAGGGGAGAGAAAAGGTGACTTCAATCCATCCTTATTACCACGCGTGCCCCACAAACGTCTGGCCAAGTTAAGCAGCGCGCCCAACCCGTGCCACCGTGATGAACGCCCGCGGCCTTGGGGCGCTGGCAGCGAGGTGATTTACGCTCGGCTCAAAGGGAAGCCGTGCCTCCTGTGAGAAAACCAGCGACCGATTGGTTCAACTGACACTCGACCTCTGAATGAGAGGAAACAAAACTAATTCAAGACATTCGCCAATGACACCGTGGCATAAAAAAAAAATACATAAATATACAATAGGCGACGTTTTAGGTAATGACCCTTGACCATCGTACACAAATGAGAAAGGGTCGTAGCCAAAACATTTATGTTTTTTTTAAGGCCACAGTGTTATTGACAAATGTGTTGTTTCGATTTAAAGCTTTCGTGACTGCAGGGATGCATCTTCTTGGTTCTTTTGGTAAAGTCACATAGAAGGGAAGTAATAAAATAATACAAATAAAACATAATAAAATAATTCTCACGACGTTTCGGCCACAACGCAAGCAGCCGTCCTCAGGTGAAGAACAGGTCTGTCGGGGAGACAGCGTCTGAATGAAACAGACCTGTTCTTCACCTGAGGACGGCTGCTTGCGTTGTGTCCGAAACGTCGTGAGAATTATTTTATTATGTTTTATTTTTATTATTTTATTACTTCCCTTCTACGTGACTACCGAAAGAACCAAGAAAATGTGTTGTTGTTGTTGTTAGTTGTGGTTGTGCACCGCTTCGAAGTCAACACCGCGAACGCAGTGGCAGCGGCGTCACCAGAGAGTTCCTCTCGATCAGGATCCGTGTATTTGGCGGGGGGATGATGCAGGTGTCATCTTTTGATGGAACTGCTTTCGCTGGGGCGGGGCACGACCTTTCGTCTTCAACGTGGGCCCGCAAGGAGATTAAACGATTCAACAATTCAGCCTCATTTCGGCCACTTAAAAAAAAACATGTATTTTACCAAGACGGAAGAGGTGGTTTCTGCGTGTGTGTGTGTGTGGGGTAAAGAAGCTTGAGAGAGGTGGGGTTATTTTTGCCGCTGGTGCGCGCGATGATATTTTGCTGTCTTTTCTTGGATTTTCTGTTTGCACTCAGTCACATATTCACTTTAAGATGTTTTTTTGTTCATGTTTTTGTTTTTTGTTTGTTGCGGTTGCACCCGATTCAAGAGCCGAATGGCTCACAGGGCTATACCTAATAATTGAAACTTGAAAACTTGAGTTATTTTTTTTCTTCCCGTGTCGTTTTTAAAAGTCGGACGCAGCCGTTGTGGTCGATGCGGCAATGTGACGAGAGCTGGGGATTAAAGCAACGAGTGAAGGAACAGACGTTGACGATGTCAGGAAATGTCTCTTGACAAGAAATGCATTAACTGCATCGCCGCACGATATGCATCACCCATCTGAACGCATTTTAATGGAATGGCTCGAATGTGCGTACCAACCCGGCCGGGTGTTTGAAAAGTCAACGTCGTTAATGGGAAAAAGAACGTCATGTGCCATCCTTTTATCCGCCCACTGCTAGATCACTAAATTGAAATTGGTGCTTGTTCACCAGATGTCGTTGGGAAGCACACTCCATGTAATGTTAAGGCCCCTTGCTAATGCAGTACCATTTGTTTAACAAGCACTGATGAAACTGAGAAGTTTGAAACCGGTCCAGAGTTTGCTTGTTGAAACCAATGCTGTGTGATAATATATTGGGCTAGAAAGCCAATGGGCTTGTGTTTTTTTTGTTCATTATCTTTGTGGAAACAAAAACAATAAAGTTCGGCTCGTGTTTTTATTAACCAATACTGCTGCACGGAAATGCATAATGAGTTTGTGTACTTCATTTCTAATGTGGTTGGTTATCTCATTAATGTCTCATTTATGTTGTTTAAAAATAAATTTCTCATTTGTAAAAAATGTGTTCACGCCATTAGTCTAAATACAACATTACCATGAACTTTACATACAATTTGCATGCATTGAGAAATAATGACACATTATTCTACGCATGTATCCCGAGTGGTGGCGTTTATAAATATTAATCAATGACTCAATGCATCGTTACACCCCTAAAAATATGTATTTTGCATAGAAGACAAACACTGGACACAGACCATCATTATCAATCTTGACCAATCCACTGCTGGATGAAGACGTCCACCAAGCCATCGCCATCTGGCACACGGAGCGATCCATTTCAGCCCCTGCAAACATTATGAAGCGACAACGAGTCGAGATTTTGTTTTGTATTGTCGTTGTAAATGTTTTATTCCCTCATTAGCATTCCTCTGAAGAACGCCTCCGCCGGGGAGTAAATATGCAGCTCCGCAAACGGATGTCTCGCAGACTCCCCCCCCCCCCCCTTATCGGTTAGTGTCCATGTCTCGCAACGACAACGGGCGCTCGCTTAGGCCACAGGAGTGTTGATTTATTGCGCTTTGGCGAGGCAAGTCCTACTTGGGCACTCGGGGAGGGAAGGGGGGGGGCACCTGCGTGTGAAATGCTGAGACGCTGGACTTTTGTTTATGCCCCCCAGACCCAACGGTCCTCTGCTGACTCCGTGGAAAGCAAAAATGCCGCCAAGGCTGGGGTGATGCATTGCAGGGCGCGATGCGATTTTGGACTTTTGTTTGGAGCCTCGAGAAAACAAGCCGCTTTCTCGGAATGCCGGGAAAAAAATTGAATGGGACCGCCATGGGCGTACTGCGGGGACGGGGAAACGGAGGCGTTGATATATTTAAAGATGTTGTGCAAGTTTAAAACTACTTTCACGGTTTCGGGGAGACCTTGCCGTGCCACGTCGGTTTAGCGCGCTGGACTTTGCAATCCAGAGGTCGCTGGCGAGTGCGTGTTGTGGTGTGGTGGTCTTAAGTGTGGGTATGCTCTCCATCTCTTCCAAGACGTTTTGCCAGCAGGGAGGAGTAGGCCACATACCTCCTTAAAAGAGCCCCTCCTCCTAGGCAGAAGACCCCTCTCAGCAGCAGTGGCAAGACCAAGCAGTTTTTTCAACTCAGGATTTCAAATCCAGCGCTCTAAGCATCGCAAGCGAGGCAGCGTTCCATAATGAATGAAATTAATAATGAATTCATCGCTCTTGATTATTAATTGAATAATGCATTCGGTCTTAAGTTGCTGAGAAACGGGCTAATAGCCATAGGGGAGGTCCAGGGGGCACTGCCCATCACCGTGTCCCCCCTCTTACTTGCCTTGCCCTCTCCCGCCCCACCGGGATCTAATTAAGCAGGCGCCCTGGTTAATTAGATGGCCCATTCCTTCCCTCTCAGCCGGCTTTGGAGCTGTCACGTAAAATCATTGCGTTGGGGGGCACCTCGAGGTCGCAGACCAAGGAGAAGGGGAAACTCAAAAGTCGGATGATGGGAGGCTTCCTAGGGGCAACGCGTGGGAGTGGGGTGACCCCTGTCAAGTGTCGACTGTGCAGCAGCAGAAGCAGCAACAACGACAGTTGCCTTATCTGGCAGAAGGAAAGGAAAATCAATTGATGGTACCTTTGTGATGGCATTGATTATGCGTGTCGAATTTCTTTCGCACCGTACGTAGCCAGACGTGCTAATCGCAGGTGCAGGGACAGGACAACGAAACCGGCATTTGACCTCGTGACTTTCATTGTCATTTAAAATTTTGACTTTAAACTTTCGTGACTGCAGGAATTCACATTCTTTGGTTCTGTCGGTAAAGTCACGTAGATAGAAACAAAATTTAAGAAAACCAAAAAACTCGCGACGTTTCGATCGCAACACAGGTGTTCGTCATCAGGTGAGAGAGAGAAAACTACTGAGACAAGGTCTTATATAGGCCTGAGATGGGTGGGTACAGCCTCAAGGTAAGAGGGCGAGGCTAGAGATGGTCTGCCTGAGGCTGTGTAAGTGTATATTGAATGGTGAGATAGCGTGTCAATGCACCAGCTTAGAATGCCGCAGCATCGGTGACTGAGCGAAGAGGACATCCAGCCCGTCGATACAAAGACATCCAACGCAACTCAGAGAGTCAGCTAAAATCGCAGGAGGGATGGAAACATCACAGCAGGTTAAGACTTTACCTGGTTAATCACGTCCTTCCAATGATTACTCAATTTGTACCCACCTTCTCGGTTGAAGTTGTGTCTGTGTTTATATATCTGGATGGATTCATGAACAAATCTCTGATGATAGCCGGTAGGTTTGCAGAGTACCTTCGTCTTGGAAAAATCAATGTCGTGTGAGCCCACAGCGTTGAAACAATGATCAGCCACGGCAGAGGAATTGGTCCTACCGTGCTCCAGATCTGCTTTGTCTTCACGAACACGGTCCGCGACATGCCGTTTCGAGAGACGTGTCCTGTCTCTCTTCATTTCAACTTCCTGGATCGAAATTATAGCAGGTGGGGAGGGGGGGCGGCGAGGGGGTTGGGGGGGGTGAGCAGGGGTTCATGAAGGGGGGGGGGCACTGCCCCATAGTGTCACGATCGTCACGTCCAAGTCACACAGCGTGCGGGTTTCAAATAATGCGTCAGCGGAGTTCTGTTTCTGCTCTGGGTCCTCCTCCTCATTCCCTTCAGCTCGGTCTCACTCGCCCACTTTGGCAATTTGCACCGCTGCCAAAAGTGAAATGTCCCGCCTCCACAACTCGTTTGTATGTGTGTGCAGTGTGTGTCCACACACACTGCACTTGCCCCTATTGTCTGTTACAGGCTATACGGGGGGTCTTTGTATTTGTGTCCACGTAACGTTGGGAGCGGTAGTGTCGCGGTTAGCTCACTGCGCTACGAACCCGACGCCACCCAAGTTCAATTCCCGCTCACGGCCAACGCCAGTGACGATTCTCTGAACCGGTCCTGAGCCTCCCCTAGGTCGACTCAGCCTCAAATGAGTACCTGGTGCGGTGTGTACACGTCGCCACTGGAAAGACAAAGGAGGTCGGGTGTAGTGCTGGCCACTCACTCCCTCGTGTGCCGTGCCGGCCTTCATAGGTGCTCGCTAACAGCACTTGCCCCGACAGTCTGTTAAGGCTCCACGGGGGATCTTCGTCTTTGCTTGTCCGCGGAACACGAAGATGACACCGAGCCAAGGCACTTTGAGACTCCGTGACACACACACAAAAAATGCAGACTTGCGCAACACCAACAATGCGACAAAGCAAGAATAATTGGACGCAATCGTTTATCGCCAGCAGCTAAAATGCAACGAATGGCCTTGTGAGTGTGCCTCAACATTTCGCGGCGTGGGAGTATATCTCAACAAACCCCCCCCCCCCACCCTAAACTCACGGCGCAATCATTCACAATGAACGTTTAAGCGGCGTCTGATGGACTATTTGCGTGACTCCTCGCGGCGAATGAGCTGTCTCATCCGCCGCATCTGTAACGGAACGTATCGTAACGTGGATTGCATTCCACCGCCGTTAATTATTAATTTGTTAAGCGTCTCGGCGGTGATTGCGAGACGTGGGGAAATATATTCGCGGTTTGTCGCGTCGTGTTTCATTATTGGACGCGTCATTTGGGTGAGTCGAAAACGTTGACGCGTCTCGGGAAAAGCCGTCGTCGCTCCGTCTCTTTCCTAAGACGTCCTCTTGGGGCAAGTTCCCTCACTTTGTTTGCTCTGACCACTGGTCACCGGCTCCCTCCTAGCGCCGTATCCATCAAGGTGACGACACTAACCTTCGGTGCGTTCTCCAATTCCACGTCTTTCTCTCTCTCTCTTTTTGTTGTTACGATCAGAGGAAACAAGAAGATGCTCGGTGTAGTCGGCACTTTGCTTCGTTCATCATTTAGTTTTTTTATGCTTTGCTTCATGTAAACCCCCTTCACCCCCTTTTTAAATGAAATATTTCACAATAGATTTCACGCTTTCCTCTCCTTACCCCTTCCATCTCTCTCTACCCCCTCTCTCTACCCACCCCCCCCCCTTTCTCTCTACCCCCTCTCTCCCTACTCAATGTCTATGTTCCCCCTATGTTTTCTATGTAATATTTGTAAAAAAAAAAATACCCTCTCTCTGGGTGCCCTGTCGTTCCGAGCGTGCGCTTTTGGTTCGTGCACATTTCAGCTTTTAATCCATTCCCTTTGTCACTCGACACGTCCCTGTGCCATATGCATCGTCAAACAATGTAAGCCAATTTTAGTTGCATAACGTCATTTGCATTTCCCACGCCCTCCTCTAACTTGTGTATGTTTGCGACAAATCCATAGATCGATTGTGTTTGCAACGGAGTGTGTGTGTGTGTCAGCATGTGACAAATTTCGAAAATGTCCATGCGTCTTCCTTGGATTGACTTTTCCTTAAATATGTTCGTGGTGCAGTGCGTAAACATCGGCACTGGGGAGACACAGGCGGCCGGGCGTGGTGCTTGCCACACCACCTTCTCGTCTGCCACGTTAGCCTTAATTGGTGATCGCAAACAAGCCTTGCCTCACAGTCTGCTGAAGGCTCTATGGGGGATTCTAGATTTGAAGCTTTCGTGACTGTAAGGATTCATATTCTTAGGTTTTTTCAGTAAAGTCACGTAGGTAAAAAAATGTAAATTAATAAAAGTAAAATAAAACAAAATAAAAATAAAAAATCACGACGTTGCTTCCGAAACGTCGTGATTTTTTATTTTGTTTTATTTTACTTTTATTAATTTTTTTTTACCTACGTGACTTTACCGAAAAAATCTATGGGGGATTTTTGTGTCAGCCACGAGACGATTCGGACCACACGACATTTCCCGTTTGGTTAATAGGGGTGTAGTAAGACATTAGGCGATGACGCTGGGATGATATGGAAAAGGTTTGCCTTTTTCGGTGGCACACAAACGTATGCAGCAGCATCACAGCACCAGGCACACCGCTTTTGACAACTTCATTGTTACAGCTGCCACTGTCACGACTGATCTGTCTCGGAAAAAAAAAAAAGACACGTCCGTCAATAGCACTTGTGGCCTTAAAAGTAAATTAATATAATACGTGACGTTTCAGGCAATGTCCCTTCTTAGATAGGGCATGAATAGAGAGGCCAGATCTGTCAACCTCGCTGGCCTCTCAATTTTCGTGCTATGCAAAAGGGTCCCAAAACGTCGCCCACTGTACACGTGTTTCCTGTAAACGCTGACACAGTATTGTTATTGACGAATGTGTCAAGTTGTTGATGTTATTATATTTGCTTGTGCAGCACTGCCAATCCAAGCAGCAGGAGCAGCAGCATCGCCACCAATGCATTTGTCCCGGAGGCTCCAAAACATCCAACGGTCTGCAGGGCGATGTAGCACAAGTTGCTGCTGCACACAGGTGCATTCGAAATCGTCATTATACTTCACGTGTCAACAATGATCGCTAATTGGAAGCGCACAGCGACGATGATGATGATGATGATTAAGGGATGCATCTGCGTTCACTAATGTGTGCCAGCTCACTGTGGCGCTCAGACTCGATGAGTGTATCTCCGGAAGGCAACGAGGTTTATTAAAAAATAAAAATTACCGTTGAGGAAAATGCGCGTCGTATTCATAACATCTCCAGCATGCAAGCAAACAAACAAAGCGAAACGAAACAAACGGGACTTCCGCGGCAATCCGTCGTATCATGCATCTCGTTTAGACACACGATTACTGGCGGTGGGGGGCGGTGGGGGGGGGGGGGAAGAATTACGGAGTCAAAAAACGGAGGCACGCGCAAAGAAGCTTGGAGAGAAGCACGCTTGCGGTTACGTGCATAGACATGAATAGGAACACGTGGATGAGAGAAGGCGCGCAGGGTCGTCACTTCATTACAGCTGTTGAGGAACGCTGTGTTTTGTCGCCGGAAAGGAGGGCAGCCGATGGTACCGGAATAATGACCGAGTGACAGACAGGGAATACAATTGGGTCTTCGAGGATGTGCACCAAAGGTACGAAGCAAAATGTAAATCTGTTTCACTTGCAGTGGGGCCAGGTGGATTACTACGTGGCGGGATCGTGAGAGGTGGCGGCAGCTTGGGAGGCCTTCGATGAGCAGTGGATCGAGCATGGCTGATGACGATGAATAGAAAGGAACGTTAATTCCAATACCGCAGCTATCAGAGTGCAAACTCAACCTGGGAGCGGTTATCGTTTAAACTAATTTGCATATTCGGAAATTAAACGCTGGAGCTTTATATCATCCGGCACTATGTCACGGAGCTTGCGGTGCAAGGACAACAGACTATGAAGAAGAAAAACGCAGTTCTAAAGAAATTAGTTTTCAATCCAGATGTTAAAGTGCATAGCTCCAGCGGCTTCCTAATATTGAAAGGGAGAACGTTCCAGAGGGCCGCGGAAGCCCAGCGCAAAGCACGCGATGTAGTGACCGTCTCATCATTGGAACCTCATTTGCCAGTAGAAAAATATGATAATTGTTTTTTTAACCTTTTATCTGGCAACAAAACTGACACCGTTTTTACAAGGAGTCATGTTTGCATTGACCACAATACCTGCAGTCGGAATGCAAACAAAAAACACAACTCTGATAATGTATGCACTGTCCTTGAAGTTGATTGGTCCACACCCGAGACAGCGTTCTTTAGAGCCTAGTCACATATGGTGTTGGACCAGATGACGCCAATAGGCCTTTTAGCGTCATCTGTAAAAAAAATTAACCCTTAAAAACAAAGTTTTTCACTATAAATCCTTTATATGCGTGGCATCGGGGCGGCTAGAGTCCTCTCGTCCTCTGGCTTGAGATGGCTGCCACCTATGGGTCAAATGATTGTCTGGCAGCATTAAACAATTGGTAATTAAATATTTACATTTTTTTCCCTAAGCAGTGTAAAATTTTGGAAAATATTTTTCACGAAAATGCATTGTCACGCACAACGAGTCTGTGTGCAAAATGTCAGCTCGATTGGATCAATGGAAGTGGGTTAAAAAACGACCGAAAGATTTGCACGGTCCTAAGCAAGCAAGTGAACTTAATATAAAGGATTTAAAAAAGGTGTCAGTTTTGTTGCCAGATAAAAGGGTAAAAATACAATTAGTGACCGTCTTTGTTTGATGGCTAGCCAAAGGCCGCTGCGAGGATCAACAAACACAAGATCCAGGTCTGATTTAACGCAGTACGTAAAATTCGTGATCTGATCCCATCTGTGAAGGACAAGATTCCTGACATGCAATATCACGGCGTCTACAAACTAAGCTGTATCTGTGGTAGCAGTTATATTTGTGGAAACGAAGCAACATGTCTCGGACCATGTTCGTGAGCATGAGGCAGATTTGAAACACGGTAGGACCAATACTTCTGCCGTGGCTGATCATTACACGAAATTGATTTCTCTAAGACGATGGTACTTTACAAGCCGATTGGTTATCAACAAAGATTGTTCATGAAGCCTTCCATATATACAGACACAGACACAATTTCAACTGAGAGGAAGGTTATAGACTCAGCAATCATTGGAAAGATGTCATCAACCACTTTGGGTCATGACTTGATTTGTGTTTTCTTGTCAACCTCCACCATCAGCAGTGTGGGTATGTGGAGCGAGGTGCAATGATTGCCTGGCGGCCCTTTGATTGGTGTAGACCCGCTGCGTTGGCGTTGTTTTTTCTCCTACATTTACATTAGCTGCCCCGCCCATGCTGCTGACACACTTGGGCTACGCCCATCTCTAAACCTTTATAAACAGTTTGCCTTTAGAGGCTAACCCCCCTTTTCCTGATGACGACCGCTTGTGTTGCAATCGAAACATCGTGGTTTTTGTTTGTTATTTGTATTTTATTACTGAAAGAACCAGAATAAGTCTACATTATACTGGTAGGAACCTCCTGGTTACACCAGCCCACAGGGGATTATTGTGTCCGTCCGTCCGTCGTGCAGGGAGGGGCTGGGTGGGGAGGGAGGGGCTGGGTGGGGAGGGAGGGGCTGGGTGGAGAGGGGAGGGTGGGGAGGGGCTGGGTGGGGAGGCTGGGGCTGGGTGGGGAGGGTGGGGAGGGGCTAGGTGGGGAGGGTGGGGAGGGGCTGGGTGGGGAGGGAGGGTGGGGAGGGGCTGGGTGGGGAAGGTGGGGCTGGGTGGGGGATTGGAGGGGTGGGGTTGAGTGGGGAGGGGCTGGTCACCCCGTGGTGCCCTTATAAAACTCAACGTTTCACCTACTCACGCCGGCTTGTGCCCGCACTCACAGTCGGCCATATTTGCGGAATACACCACGCCGCCGTTGACCCTGGCCATTGACCGAGCAACCCAACGTTCCTACCATAACCATTGTTACAGTCTACATTATAGACTGCCAGTAAACTCACCGAGGTTAAGAACCAGGCTACAGTCTACATAAGTGTGTTTTTTATTAACTTTATTTATATTATTATTCTATCTATGTGACTTTACCGAAAGAACCAAAGAATATCGGGTAGCACTGCTCATTGGGCAGTGTACCAACCACTACATCGCCGCTCCAGCCCAGCAAAATTAAGGAAAACGTCATTCCGCGAGAGGCTTGATGGTTGGGAATCATTTTACCCACAAGGCTTGCTCATCCCATAAAAAAAAAAACTTCGATTTTATTTTTTTTTACCGGGTAAAGCCCACTGAATTATATAGCTCTATTTCAGAAGCGACCTGGCCACAAATTATGGCTCAACGAAATGGCTTATCGTGTCGAAATTTACAGCAGCTAAATACTCAGAACGCACGTCGATTCTAAATGTGGAGGGAAATAGCTGTAAGACCCGAAGAAAAATCCGCGCGACCACGTGGAGAGAGACGCGGAAACTCCAAATATACAGACGTCACGGGTCGGGATCGAACCCACGACCTCCTGCATACCAACATCATCATCGTCATTAGGCGTGATCTATCCCACAGGCTGGCAGAGGTCGCAAACGGGTTTTGATTCTTTACCCGTACCCGGCCGCACCAGGGTCGCAAACGGGTACCCGTACCCGGCCGTACCCGGGTATCGGGTACCTGATTGCGACCTCTAGGATGAAGCCATGTTGCAGGCGCGGGTGGGTTGATTCTAGGAACTTGAATTGTGAGAAGAGACAAGACGTTGGGAAATGAGTGACAAACGGTTACTCACCGGTGACTCACGGCCTACCCGTACCCGTACCCGGCCGCACCAGGGTCGCAAACGGGTACCCGTACCCGGCTGGGTACAGGTACCCGGGTATCGGGTAGGGTACGGGTATCGGGTACCCGGTTGCGACCTCTGCAGGCTGGACGAAGAGGGCACGGCTCACCAAGTCGTCGCTGTCTCTCGGCGTCTTGCGATACGGCCACGTGTCGAGCTGCGGTGGCGTGGGCCGATTTCACCACTTCGCCTGTCACGGTGGCCACGTTCAATTTCCATGGTGGCGTCAGTGTTCGTGGTTGTCAGCCGTGGTTCTATCCACTGCTGGATGAAGGCCTCGAAAGGGCTGTAAGCACGGGTCTTGCGATGTAATGACGCGTCTGGTTCCTACGCGCCAGCGAATCCCATTGCTCCATCTCCGCAGAGGACGTGACACTGCTACTCGTGTTGTTCGTTTCGATCACCGGCCATCATCGCTTCCGATGACGTGTCCTGCCCAAAGCCCACTTATACTTTTCCTAACAGTCGATAATATGTCCTCAGCCTGGGTGCATTCTCTACATTCTCTACATTATCTTACTGTCTCCCAGTGTAATTCGAAGCGTGATTCTTTGCATACTTTTTTACTGTGTTTAAGTGAATTTCGCATTCATCTTTATGCGCATTGTTAGGTTGTTTTTTTACGTTATCGAGTTCAAACATTCCATACGAAATCGAACAATCGCAATTTACCAGGCAAGGTGCACTTGGCTCTTAGCTCTTTTCAGAGGCAACACGGCCACAGATGACAGCTCATCGAAGTGGCTTAGAACAGGTATCACCAAGGTCTGGGATGGAACCCAGGGCTTAGAACAGGCGTCACCAAGGTCTGGGATGGAACCCAGGGCTTAGAACAGGCGTCACCAAGGTCTGGGATGGAACCCAGGGCTTAGAACAGGCGTCACCAAGGTCTGGGATGGAACCCAGGGCTTAGAACAGGCGTCACCAAGGTCTGGGATGGAACCCAGGACCTCCTGCGTGTCAGGGGAGGAAGATGACATCTTCTCTCCACCGCAGCATCGCCCCATACACATTTAACCTATCGTTTGCCTCTATACTTAATTTTGATCCCGGGCCGCCTTCAATAAACGCCCTAGGCATACACGAATGTACGGTACCCACATCTTGTTAATCGGAATGTATTTCAGCCTGGGAACCCCACCTCAAAGCTCCCTGGTGTGAAGTTTATCTATTTTTTTTTTGCTGGTGTCATTGCACGGTGTGCTGAGGCTTGAAACACTACATTTCTAAAGGGTATCAGCAGGGAGAAATTGAAAATCATCTATTCACCCTTAACTTGGCCACATATTGATTCGCACAAGCGTGTTTACAGCGCATGTCTATCTACGGCTTAAGCTGGTCGGGTGGCTCCGTTTTTTTTTACTGATTCGGAATCTGAAGTTTCTGAATTCAAAAATTTCCCCATGGGGGTTTCTGAGCAGTTCTGGGCCATTCCCATTGGGTCCCCTCCCACTCCTCTTCCACCTCCCTCCTCCTCCTTATTCCTCCACCCCTCCCTTTCACCTCTCTTTGTGGCCACAGGGAGTGCAGTCGCCGACTCGTATCCACTCAAATCTCTCTGGGCGCTCTGTGTATTCGATGAAGAAAGGCCATTGCCAAAAAAAACACATTGCCTTTTTCACGAACAAAAAAAATGCCTTTCAAGGCCGCAGTGTTATTGACGGATATGTGATTGTTGTTGTTTGTTTGTTGTTTGTTCTTGTGCACCACTGCCAATGAAGTATCACCAAAACAACGTGGTGTAATGTTTTTCACGCGTGTGTGTGTATATATATCTGCGTTATTTTGTGAGTTCATGCGGCCTCTTTGCCTTAGTCCATTGAGACGTGTGAGCATCTCCTTCACCGATACGGGTGGGGTAAAGTATGGGGGTACTATTCTTAGGTTTTTTCGGTAAAGTCACATACGTAAAAAAAATTAAATGAATACAAGTAAAATAAAATAAAAATAAAAAATCGTTTCGGAGGCAACACAAGCTTCCGTCTTCAGGTGGAACCGTCACAGCCCAACAGCTGTATCAAGTAAGTTAATTTTAATTTTTTTTACCTACGTGACTTTACCGATAAAACCTAAGAATATGAATCCTTGCAGTCACGAAAGCTTCAAATCTAGAATGATGGGGGTACTGCCCCCACATTTTTCAAGACGTATGACCGGCGTTGAAAAGTATTCCACCAAGCGCCCTGTTTGCAGGGCACCTCTAGAGCTCCCTCCAATGCAGATTGCAGGGCTGCACCTTTGCCTTGTTCATAGTCACTCCCACGGTTGATAGAGAGAAGGAAGAAAAACCAGTTCACATTCAGTGGGAAGTCAACGACAGCGGTCGTCCTGCGAGGATAGACTGGACCCTTTGCCTTACGAATGCGCTTTGCTTTAAAAAAAAAAATATCAGTCTTTATTGAGCAGGTTTAGATCATTAAATCCGGCGAACTTGCAGCTATTGAACCTGCTACGGCTGGAATAAGACGCATGGGGCTCGAACCAGGATCTCGGCGGTGCTAGCTCAGTTCCCCTGTGGCATGAAAATGTATCGACACTTTTTGAATCACGGCACACCGTAGAGAATCCCTTTTGCTGTTAACGTCCACCGCAAACAACCATGAATCCCGCTAGGAGCTGTGCTTTCATTGCGTCTAATCCTGGTTTGTTTGCAAACTGCAGTGTTGGCCTGCCCTTATCCACCAGGGCTTTTGCTCCCGGCCGATATGCAGATGCCCAAGATTCGCGGCGGTTTTGGTATTTCCAGCCACTGCAATTATTTTATTTGCTGCCAGCCACTACGGAAAAGCATCAGCACATACACAGCTCCGTGTGAACATCTAAGGGAGCAAGTAAATAAATAAGTAAAGCACAAAACCAGGGTCCTACCAAATGGCATTCCATCTGCAGGGAGGACAGGGGGAATACTTGATGAATTAGCTGACCTTCAGGCAGGACATTGTGGGCCCAGCTGTGTGAATGTCAGAACAGGACATGCGCCACTTTGCAAGTTTTATTGCAGTCAAAAAAGGTGATTTGCTGGCACATGTTGTGGCGCACAGTCCAGGCCGATCTGTCCCCAGAGCTGCTAGGGAGTGGCTGGTATTTTATAGGTGCCTTCCGTGTAACGTGCGCCCATGCCTGTGGTACACGCGGCGAAAATCCCTTCATCCAAGCACCGATTTCCCAATACTCGTAGTATATGGGCACCACGGTGGCGATGTTAACTACCTCGTCTGGTGTACAGGAGGTCGTGGGTTCGATCCCGGCCCTGACGCCTGCTGCTGTATATTTGGAGTTTACGCGTTCTCTCCCGTGGTTGTGTGGATTTTCTCCAGGTCCTCTGGTTTTTCCCTCCACATTTTTATAAACATGCGTTAAGGAGTATTTGGCTGCTGTGAATTTTCACACGATGATAAGCCATTTCGTTGAACTGATATTTGTGGCCAGGTCGCTTCTGAAAAAATAAATAGATAGCTCAATGGGGCTTACCTGGTAAAAAATAAAAAAACAATCGAGAAAAAATTATAATAGTATGAAAAAATCTTGTGGGCAAATGTTTTCCCAACCATCAAGCCACTTCCGGAATGACGTTTTCCTTCATCCTACTGGGTTGGAGAGGTGCTGCAGTGTTTGTTACACTGCACTATGAACCCTGATAACCGAGTTCAATCCTCGCATTGGATTTTGGTTAGGCATCGAAGAAAGACGGTCACCTGGTAAAATAAAAAAAGTTCATCTTATAAAAAAATATATATACCTCTGTATTTACGCAAGCAATACCCTGTTTAGGCATCAAAATTATCTACGGGCTATCGACTGGATCGTCGTTACCGTGTAGGTTTTGAGCGTTGCACTGAGATTTTTTTTTTTGCAACCGCGTGTTTTTCGTTGCGGAGTCCAACGTTCCACTCCGCGCGCAGGGGGCCTCTTCAGGTGCCGAATATTCAGTTATTTATCCGGTGCAGTTCAGCACGCCGAAGAAGCCACCCCCACAGCATGTGGAGCGAAACGTTGGACATCGTACAAACAACGGTGCGGTACAGCACAACCGCGAAGAGAAAAAAAAAATCCTACGCAGTCGTATTTATTGTTGAGTGTATGTGGGAGACTTGGAAGGGGATTTGTTCTCAATACAATTTCGCCGTAATACTTTAGTGCAGTACAAATATATGTATGGATCACCGTTGCAACATTTACGAACAAACAGAAATCTCTCTCTTGTGACGACCGCAGAGTGGTGAGACGGTGCTTTGGAAAATCGCAAATGAGCCTTGTGCCCCGTGGTCATTTGAGGTCTCTGTATGGGGCAAATGCACCTCGTAATGGCAGCACGATGCCTGCGCGATATAGCTTCATATTTATGTCGGAGTGAAACAGCATTTCCTTGGAAGCCCCATGTGGCTACATAGCTTTGTGTGTATAGGTAGCGCACGAAAAAAAACGTGAAGGCAAAAGCACAGCCGTGCAAATTCCTTGCTCTCACGCCGGCGCTTGTGGAAGGTAGCTCTGTAGAGCGACTCTAGAGGGTATTTGGCCTACTCTTCCACCCTTGTCAGATGTCTTGGATGAGGTCGGGGTGCCAACACTTTCCCCCACAGTAGGCAACTCGCCGACTTTCTGATTTATGCGTTTATTTGGATGAGTGGACGGATGTTTAGGTGGATATAATGAAAATTACGCCATTTATTTGTACTGCCACGCAGGGAGATCGAAATAGACATTTGGATTGTAAGTAGTGTGCAAACCGTTACAACACAGCAGTATGTAGTATGCAGCAAATTCAATCAATTTCGCAGACTAGAATATGATTATTAAATGAAAAATTATCTGAAAAAAAATTCTGCCAAGTGTGTTATTGGCATCGTGTGATGGCATGTAGAAATACATTTCCATTGGGAACTCCTGCGGTGTGTAGTGCGTTTGCCCTGTGTTTGAGGATTTCCACATATGTCATCACAGGACTATGTCTGAACTCACTACTGTAAAACAGGCCTTTTCATCCAAACTACGAGCCCACCTTTTATACGCCTTCCCTGGCAGCGTTCATCGCACGTCGGCCAAACTGAAATTTAAAATTCTCACCGCTGGAATAAGACAAATTACGTGACAAATCAAATTTAATATGACGGACGAATGTAATGCTAGTCATCCAGCCCCTCCAATAAATATGACTTTGATGGACATGTTATAGAGTGAACTGTGGTTGCTCGGATAGACAAGTGTTGGGTGCAACCCGCCAATGATGTCAGGGGTTCATGGATCAGTTCCTGAAGTCATCACAATGCCAAGTGTGTGGCCTTACCCAAGTGCACAGTCTGCTTAAGCATGAAAGGTTATAGCATTCACAGGGGTGGGCCATTGCATATCAAGCCCAAACAACGCAAACACCAATTTTGAAATGCCTACGGGGTGAAGATGAAGGTGCAGCAGTGACTTGCTCACTCCATATATTTTGTGGAAAGGCCTCCCACTCGAGGTAGCTTCTAGAAGGCCTCAGTAAAGGGTATTTATTTGTCAAGTAATCTCAATTAATTTTTCAGTAGAATGTGGCACAAATCTGCCACCCAAAGCGCCATGAAATCATTAAACGTAAAAAAAATTCTATAGATTTTAAACATAAATGAAAGCAACTTGTGGCTGTGAGTTAGTTGCATTGGTGAGAGTACCAGAACATTACCCCACCACGTGCAACCTTCTGGTCGACGAAACCACGGAGTCTCCGTTTTGTAATGCTGTTGCGAATAACTGCTGAAGAGTTTCACGAAGCTGGCCCATTGCTACTTCATCCGGCAGTTCACCAGCATCGGCTTGAGCAAGCGTGACCCTACTGATGGAACACTGTGCATCGAAAACTCGTCCAGATTATGCTTTGCATGAAACTAATACTGCTGAAATTATGCACTGCCAGAAGGCCTCGTGGCTTTGCAGTTGATGGGAAGTGTAAAACATATATTCATTCATATTTACGTGGAGAGACACATTTTTCAATGAGATATATTTTCTGCTTATTTGTGTTGTCAAATCATTTCAACCGCAATACAGGGACACCAAACCGGCGATCCGCTTGGATTGGATTGTAATTCCACTTTTGCGAACCGTCACGCCGCAGCAACTACGGTGGTTGTCGAACAACTTGTTTCGTGTAAAACTTCAATGAACCAGATGGCCCTTAACAACTATGAGATAATCTAGCTTTGAAGTTTTCGTGACTGCAGGGATACATACTCTTTGGTTATTTCGGTAAAGTCACGTAGAAGGGAAATAATAAAATAATAAAAATAAATTACATAATAAAATACAATTCTGACGACGTTTCGGCCACAATGCGTAGTTGTGGCCGAAATACGTTGTGGCCGAAACGTCGTGAGAATTGTTTTTTATTATGTTTGTGGGTTCGATATTGGCCAGCGCCTGTATCTCTGGAGTTTGCATGTTCTCCCCGCAGTCGCGTGGATTTCTCTCCTTGTCTTCCGTTTTTTTCCCTCCACATTGAGAATCAACACGCGTTTAGAGTCTTTGGCCGCGATACATTTCGACATGATGATAAGCCAGTTCGTTGAGCTATCATTTGTGGCCAGGTTGCTTCTTGAAAAAAGAAAGCTGTAGAGCTCAGTGGGCCTTACCTAATAAAATAATAATAATATATATCCAGTGCTGTGTGACAACTTTAAGAGGGTTTATCATCTTTGTTCTGCCACTAGAGGCACAGTATAAAAATGGGATTACATTTTGTTAACATGCGTAAAAAACACGAGTAAATAATTAAAGGTACCTTAAGTTGAATTGCTCGCTGAGGACGAGGAGCGTACGAGCGATTTGTAGACCCCACCACCTTGCATCAGCGGCACGCGTGCTCCTAGCTCAAGCGGGCCCGTTGGTGGCGGTCGTTGTTGTACCTCGAAGAAGTGACAAGGATTGTGAATAAGCGACACATTCAGAGCGCCTACGTGTTTTTTCTTTTCGCCTGGAGAATAAAACCAATAGTAAAACGTGCCCCCTTCCCCAACCCCCCCCCCCCCCCTCACGGCCTGGTCTGGCAGAATGGGGCTGGCACCCTTGGTGAAACGTGAAGTCTGTAATGTGTGAGATTTCACCCAGTCCCTCTCCTCCATCCACCCCCACCCCCTTCCCCAGCATTACACGAGGAATATTAAATATTACAGGTGAATCGCTCTCTCTCTCTCTCTCTGCCAGAATCGCTGCTTATTAATTTATGGCGTGGTTTTCACATTTCTGCAGCTGTGTGTTGTTTTTCGGAGCCTATCGTAAGTCTCTCTCTCTCTCTCCCCGTGCATCAGTCGTTTGTCAGATCTAAGTGTGTCGCGCGTTTGCAAGTAATCTGCCGGCGATGCTTAGCGATCATCTGACACTTTCTTTCATCCCCAAACGCCCCTCTCCCCACCCTCGCTGCTTTTTTTTCTCCATAGCTTGACATATTTCGAACACTTCACAATGACAGTGGTGTTTCCAAAATGTACGTTGGCTCTCCGCTGTGTGTCTTCGGGGTTGTGCCGCGCGGTGTCCGGCATGATATATGCGTGATGTTATCGCTCCACTTCTTGGGAATTTATTCAGGATTCTCAATTGAATTGAGAGTGTTCCTGAATTTGAGCCGCACTTTCAATTGCGTTCTTGAAGAAGCTTCTTCAAATCTTTACCACCGCGTAGGTTTTGCGATTGCGCCAAACAACTCTCCGATGTATGCACGTTTGCATGTTGAAGTTATTTTGCTCGTCATGGCGTCCGACGTTTCGTTGCACCATGCTGGGAGCTTCTTCAGGAAACATTTTTTTTCTAGAATGGGTTCTACCGTGTAGGTTTTTCGCGCTTGTGGCGTGTTGCCTTGCGATGTGTTGTCGGGACGTACCGCGCGTCGTTTAGCACATCTGGCGATTCCGCTCCACGTTTTTCAGCTCCTGCAGAAGCTCCCAGCACGTGGAAAGGAACGTCGGCCACCATGGCACAACCGTGAAAAAATCCTACGCAGTGCAAAATATTTTTCGATTTAAAGCTTTCGTGACTACAGGGATTCATATTCTTGGTTCTTTTGGTAAAGTCACGTAGAAGGGAAATAAAAAAATAAAATAAATGTTTTAATAAAAATATAACATTATGTTGAATTTTTATTATTTTATTATTTCCCTTCTACGTGACTTTACCGAAAGAACCAAGACTATAGTGCAAAAGATGTGCGTTTATTTTACGGGTTGAGTCTTCCACGGTATAAACTTATTTCCGGCAGATGTTGGCACTGTTATAGTGCAGGCTTCTCGGGGTTAGCGATTGGCGGACCGAGAATTTGTCCCACCTTAGCGGATTAACTTATCACGCGAGGTGCGCACCTATAAATGTGTGAGTGTGCACATTAATATTTTAATTTCGGGTCACAGATGTTGTGCGCGGTTAATTTAGCCACTATAAATCGGATGAATTAAACTCCACCTATTTAATTACCAAAGTTAATTAGGAGCCCGAGTTTCTAGGGTGCTATTTCCTTGGCAAAGATGAAGAGAGGATACTAAATTAACTTGAACCAGATGTAGTGGTAATTGTGTATAATTTAGGATAATAAAACGGATTGAAATTAAACAAAACAAATTCACGTTGCACATAAACGCACTGTTGTTCATATTTACTTAATAAAACAGGGTAATGTAATACTGATACTTCTAAAACTTAAATTCGTAATGCCCTTTATTCAGGAAATCTGACTCTTCTCACAAGGGTTCTGCTGCATTTGATTGTTTGGCCCATTCCATTCATCCGTGTTCGGTTTCATGTGCGAGAGAAGCGGTGAACTGAGGCATAGAAGCGAGTAACACTCGAAGCTCCACACGGATAGATTCAAGGATCCATTGCTAAATTGTAATATCCTTGTCACCCCGAAGGCCAAGCTGACGACACCTTGTGTTCGCAGGCAGCCTCCCATCCAATTACTATCCAGGCTCAACTGAGCTTAGCCTAAGAGATCTCGAGAACCCGGGAACATTGCCAGTGATTTGGTTGCAAGTCACCCGGTGCCGCGTCGTGGCTCGGCAAACACGAGATATACAAACACAGAGGGCTTCCACCGGAACGGCGAATCGGATTCTTCTTTGTCAGCGTGCGCCGCGTCATTTTTTATTACACGCTTTCATTTAACTCACTCTGTCTGTCGTTGTTGTCGTTGTCGTTGTTGTATCCTCAAATCTTGTAACTCAATTTGAACCCACTTCCCAATGTGGTATCGACCGCAAACTTGGTATACTTATGTCATACTGATGACAATACTATATTCTATCATTTAAAATAAAATAACATTTGTACCATCATTTTTATGTTATGTTTCGGCTTGGGTCTAATTGTCCACGCTCAACTGACGTTGGCTGTAATTGGCCACGCTCCCTTACGTTCTGGCAAGCTTCGGGGCCACTTCCTGGAGTCGTGGAGTTCTGCCATTACTAGTACATATAATAAAAGCGTGTTTAAAAAAAATGTTTTTTTCAATATTGCTTATTTTGCAAATTCGCGTCCCGGTAAAATTGTTGCGGGGGAGGGGAGGGGGCGGGGCAGATTTGCACAAATGCCCCTGAGGAAGGAGGCCAATGGGGAGAGGCAGGAAAGGGGATGGATCAGGAAAGCTCTTGGATTTTAGTTTTTGAACGAACTCGCTCATAGGGGGGAGAACTGCACGAAAAAGTAAAAACGACGACAAATAAATGAGCTCGTAATATCACCGAAATGCTATTTGTATATTTAACTCGCGGTAATAAGGACGTTAAGCGAACAATTTATAACAAGCCATTTAGGTTCCATTGAATCCAAAATAAAGGAAATAATCCACCATTAGTGGTGCTTTTAAACGGACGCAGTTTTAATTTAGGGAAATCCCAAGGGCTTGGTTTCCCATGAAATGCAATCGCCCTAAAATGGACAGTTTTAAAGGGGGGCGAGGGAGGGCTTTTTCACTCTTTTAATGAGCAACGATTTAACAACGCAACCTTCAGTAGGAATGCCCGAAGCCTTTACCGATCGGCCAGTGGGCACTCTGCCGCAGCCATCGCCGTGAGTAGATACCCATGCACCATCGCCGTGAGTAGATACCCATGGCTGTGACGCTCCCACCTGATGACGGAGACTAGTGTTGCCTCCGAAACGTCGTGATTTTTATTTTATTTTTATTAATTTTAATTTCATTTTTTACCTACGTGACTTTACCGAAAGAACTAAGAGTATAGATACCCATGCCCGCCTTTCGTTGATTCGCTCTCAGCTTCATCCCTCCTCCTCCATCAATGCGTGCCTTGCTGCAAGTCGGTCCACTCACCGAGAGAGGCACTACGAACCACAGACGAGCGGAAAAGGCAAGCAAAGGGCAGCCAAGCGGTGAGCCGATGCCAAATTCTACCCCTCCCCCCACACACACCCGCCTCCCCCCTCCCCGCATCGCCCCTCCCTCCCCCGTCCAAGCTCTGTGGTCCTCTATGCATGTGGCAGGGAAACCACGCGTGTGAGAGGACAACACTTTTTCTCATGCAGAAGGGGCAGGTGGGAGTCCACATTTGTGGTACCGCCTTCTCTTAGCAAGCCAGGGTACAGCGCCTCAATGCCCGCAGGGAGGGGGCCTCACAACAATTGTGTGGTCCACCAACCCCTGTGCTGGATTACCGGCCATGTGCATAGCCACCACCATCCTCAGATTCTCTCCCATCTGCTCCCCAAAAGCTTGCTCAGCTCTGCCTTTAATTTCCCCAGATCACGGACGGGGGAAAACAGCAGAATGGGTTCTTTTTTTTGTGCACTAACCCTCATATTTATGAATTCTGCTGGCTCTGTTGTGTCGCTATAGAGCGTCAATAAAAAATAAAAATATAAAAATTTGCAAATTGGCACCGGACTCCGGAGCGCGTGGCAATATTCTGCAAAGCAGCCGCGTGTGTGCACGTGCATGTGTTTGTGCGTGTGCACGTGCATGTGCGTGTGTGTGTGTGCATGTGCGCGTGTGTGCATGTGCGTGTGTGCATGTGCGCGTGTGTGCGTGCGCGTGTGTGCATGTGCGTCTGTGCATGTGTGTGTGTGCATGTGTGCGTGTGTGCATGTGTGTGTGTGTGTGCGGTCGGGCGTGGTGCTGGCTACCCACCCCCCTCGTGTGCCGTGCCGGCCTTCATAGGTGCCCGTTAACAGCACTTGTCCCAAAAGTATGTTAGGCTATTTGGGGATCTTTGTCTTTGTGTGCGTACGTACGCACGTGCGCGCGCGCGAGAGAATTCAGTGCCGGTGTGAATTCCCACCCCCAGGGAAGGAAAGCACGACCCGCGTCTGTAACGATGCGAGCGATACGCTGCGCTTGGGGATTGCGCATCTTGGCGAACGAGTAATGAATAGGCGACTGCATAAGTACGCGGATAGCGACGGTGGTTTCAGCTGGAACGCGCGAGCACGAGGAGTCAACGTGGATTTCCCCAAAAAACAAATGTGCGAATCTTCTTGGTTCTTTCGGTAAAGTCACGTAGAAGGGAAGTAATAAAATAATAAAAATGAAACATAATAAAATAATAATATAATAATGTTTTATTTTTATTATTTTATTACTTCCCTTCTACGTGACTTTACCGAAAGAGCCAAGAAGATGAATCCCTGCAGTCACGAAAGCTTTAAATCGAAATTTATATGTGCAAATGTCTCGTCGCGATTTAAAAACGTAATTTTTTTTATGTGGTCACACCGGTGGATGTTGGAGATCGCTTGCCCATGTTGTTGTTGTTGTTGTCAGGCGACTGTGGGGCTCACTGAGCCGTTGATGGATGACCCAGTGGGGGGGGGGACACATGGGACCAGTCGTGCGCCTGCGTCATCGTCGTCGTCAACTGACGACCGCGCGACGTTGGACACCCGGGAACGCCAAAGATGACGTTGCAGTGTGGCACCCGCAGCTGTGGGTGCTCGTGCCCTGCTGAGGAGCGGGCAAAACTGTCGGGGGCATCTCAGGAAGGGCCTCCAACAAGAATTTGACAGAAAACAGAACTATTGCAACTTTGTCCCTGTTCGAATTTTATCGAGTAACCAAAAGTAACTCCAACAGTTGCATAACCATCTCGTTCATGTTATCTTTGACTATAGATTACTTTACCTCCCTCCACTCCCTCCTCCACTGGCTTCCCTCCATCACCAGCAGGGCCAGCTCCAACATCTCCTGCCTCCACTCCCTCCTCCACTCGCTTCCCTCCATCACCAGCAGTGCCGGCTACAAGATCTCCTTCCTCCACTCCCTCCTCCACTGGCTAACCACCATCACCAGCAGGGCCAGCAACAAGATCTCCTGCCTCCACTCCCTCCTCCACTGGCTAACCACCATCACCAGCAGTGCCGGCTACAAGATCTCCTGCCTCCACTCCCTCCTCCACTGGCTTCCCACCATCACCAGCAGGGCCAGCAACAAGATATCCTGCCTCCACTCCCTCCTCCACTGGCTAACCACCATCACCAGCAGTGCCGGCTACAAGATCTCCTTCCTCCACTCCCTCCTCCACTGGCTAACCACCATCACCAGCAGTGCCGGCTACAAGATCTCCTGCTGCCTGTGCCACTGCGCCTCTACCTTCACTTTTCCACTGCACCTCTCTCCGCTGCTGTCACGCTACACTAAAGCTCACGCTGGAACTCTCAGCAGCACGACTCACAACCTCCTCTCTACACAGAGGACCGAAAAACCACCACAGACAGGCATCGTTTCTCCGTAGCAACACCCACACATCTGGAACAGAGCCATCATCGTCCCGCTGCTACTGCACTTTTGCAGCAGCAGCAGCAGCAGCATTCAATTGACACCGACTTCTAAGTGACACTTAAAGGCCCCAACCTACTCTCTCGCCTGGCTTTCCAGAGATGCTGATCTTGGCTCCACATTTCAGAGTCACGGTCTTTTATGTCTGTGGGATATTGTGCGCATCTTTCAACTGGGGAAGGCTTCCGTCTCGATCAGCATTTTGATGTCCGTGAGATTGAGGTTTTCCTCTTCCCCAAGCACCTCCCAGTGTTCCCTCCATCACCGTCCCCTGCAGCCGATCACCATTCACTCCGTGGTCACGTATTCATGGTATTTTTGTTTCCTGTACTTGATCTCAACTTCCTAGTCTCGGTTCTTTGTCTGTGCCTATTTTATCCAGGGTTTTCTTATTCATTTCACGTTCATAACACATTTCAATAATTCTCCTGAAGGCTTTCAATTTCGAGGGCATTGTTTACGATTTGTCCTCCTTGTTCAAAGTCCGTATTCACATTTGCTCATCAACTATTGAATATAACTTCACTGTTAATTAAGATGTCTGTAATTTGACATGCTTATTCAATTATGTAAATGCGTAATATTTCACCACTATTATTATAATATAATCTCGATGGCGAGATGTTAACTACCTCGCCTGATATACAGGATGTCGTGGGTTTGATCCCGATCCTGACCCTGTTCTATTGCATGTTTTCCCTGCGGTTGTGTGGATTTTTCTCCGGGTGCTCTGGTTTTTCCCTCCACATTTAGAATCAACACGCGTTTCGAGCATTTGGCTGCTCTAAATGCCCACGAGATAAGCCAATTATTTGAGCTATGATTTGTGGCCGGGTGGCTTCTGAATAAGAGATATATAGCTCAGCGGGACCTTACCTGGTAAAATAATAATATCGATATTTGGTTTTATAGTATGAGCAAACCATGTGGGCAAAATGTTTCTCAACCATCAAGTCACTTGTGGAATAACGCTTTCCTTCATTCTACTGGGTTGGAGTGGCGGTGAAGTGTTTGATACACTGCGCTATAAACCCTGATACCTGAGTTCGATATCCAGCTGTGACGACCAAGTTAAATCTGAAACTTCATGGGTCGCCCCCCATCCCCCTACACCAACCCGCACCAATCTGTGTGGTGAAGCATGGTCAAACAACCCTCATGGCAAACATGGTGTTGGGAGTCCATCAGTATTGGCTCGGCAAAGGGCTCTACAGTACATTGCAATTATTTAACCGACTGGTTTCATTGTAACTGTGTTGAACTTAGCCAACGCCATGAGCGAACCATAAGGAAGAGCCACGCGAGTTGCAACGCATGGTGGTGGCAAGAGTGGTCACAGCTGAAGCTTTGGAGGATCAAAGGGTGTTGACCGCCGTCTGCCGTGACGTGCAACGCCGCGGGTGACGCCGGTGCCGAGCCGAACGTGAGCGAGGGGGGATTTGAGAGCGGCTGAAAGGCTCCCCCTAGATATTACGACAAATATACGATGGGACCGATATCGCATCCATATGCAAAAGGCGTCTCGGAGACACGCCGTGGTCGTGACGACAATATGTAATGAGGGTGGAGTAAGAATCGTAGGTACACACCCGAATGCGCTGCGTGTGTGCGTGTGTGTGCATAATAGACAAATGTGGAATACGGTCCTGGGCCACATTAATCCCGATGTGCCATGACTAATTTAATAGGCACTCACTATCAGCGCTTGCCCCAATAGTCTCTGCAGCTAAGCAGGGTCTTTTGTCATTGTGCTGTCTTGCGTTGGAGACACTGCACTCTTGCACATTGTTCGGGAGGGCCATTCCAATCATGAGAGCGACAGACGCTTTTAGGGAAAGCAATGTGCACGGCGCATTTCACGCAAATGGGGTTATAGCATTGGACGGAGAATCTCACGATGAGAAATGTTCAATTATATTTCTCTGTAATTGTTTTAACCACAAGTCCACCCTGGCCTGGATGTGCTCTCGGCAGAGTGTCCATGAGGATCTCTCGCAGAGCAGTGGCCATCCCTTCGTGCATTCGAGAATGGCCCACGGAAGCGGACATCACAGAGGTACCTCTGAGGTCTCTTTCTTCAAGTGGCTTCCGATCGACGGCAGTGCGATAACATTTCTCGCCCACCCCAATACGTAGAGTCACGCTTCTCACGTGACGGCCAACTCAGTGTTTGAATTACCAGAGTTGGAATTTATCCAAATTCAGAACCGAATTAAATGTCATGGCTTTAATTTTGGAGTCAGTGGTGACACGTGATGATAAAAATTATATATAACATAGGCACCATTTTGTTATTAATTTGTAAATGCTCTTGCACAGTAGGTTTGTGCTGCGGAACGCTAAATAACCCATTTATCCTGCTGGTGGTGGCTGTGCACGCTTGCAGTTCAGAACTGTAGAGGTAAGGGCTGGTGGATCGTACAAATGTTCCAAAACTCCCGTCCCGTGGGTGTTGAGGAGCCTGGTTTTGCCAGGCAAATGCAGTCAGGGAAATGTGGACTCCATCTGCTCCGTCTGTATGGAATCGAGTGTTTCCCCCTTCCATGCATTTGTTGTCTCCGGGTGCTGCAGTTTCCTCCCACATGTAAACGCCGATTGGTCGATAGTATCTTCATATAAAGAGAATCACAGAGCTTCGGTAATTGTTGGCACCAGCTCATCGTTTGGTTGCCTTTCTGTTTGTCTGTGGTTCCCCGTGCCTCTGAGCGGACTCTCTCCCTACGAGAGTGAGTGGATACTGTCTTGATTTGAAGCTTTCGTGACTGCAGGAATCCACACTCTCTGGTTATTTCGGTAAAGACGCGGAGATTGAAAAAATAACAAAAGAAAACACGACGTCTTGGGCACAATACAAGCGTCCGTCTTCAGGTGATTTCTGACCCGAAGACAAATTTCTCACCTGAAGACGGACGTTTGTGTTGCGACCGAAACGTCGTGTTTTCTTTGTTTTATCTACGTGACTTTACCGAAAGAACCAGAGCGTTTGAGTGAATACTGTTCGTCACATTACAAGTTGAAATTATTATTTCCATTTCTATTTCATAATTGTAATTCCACAGCTGTGGGATCACAAACCGTACCGTGTTCTAACTGAGATGTAAATATTCCCCAGATGTGCATTACAGACGGGTGATTCCCATCCTAATGATTCCTATATTGTAATCTAGACGTCATTGTTAGAATCGAATGCGATTCCGAGAGATGTGGCTGCGGGGGTGCGGGGAGGGGGTGTGATACATTGCACATAATCAATAACCGATAGAAATGATGGTTCGGATTCAACTCCTTTGGTTCCAACCGGCCAGAGTTTGTTTTGCGTGTGCACGTGTGTGTGTGTGTATATATCGCAAGAGTGTCCAAGAATAGACACGGAGAGAGCAGGGCAGATTGACGAAGGCTAGGGTTTTAATGTACCTGGCCACACATAAATATATCGGTGGCAACAAATATAATGGAAATGCGCTCCGTGGGAGAAGACATAAACATTGTCCATGTGCGTGGATGCGTTCCAATGAGCATATATCATGCCGTCTTTATTTTAAGATGTTTACAGTCGCACACATGTAACATGTGGCTTGCGCTCTTGCGTTCGTGTAACTATGGAGGTAAATAACAGTGAAATGAAGTGAAACAATTATTCCGTTTCCTTCCACGGCATAAATTTAAATAAGCAATTCAACGATCAGCATGGAAATATGACATCGGTTTGCATGCTATGGGGATGTTTGCAGTTTTTAAGTTTCCCAAAACAAAGACATTGGGCATTAGAAACACAGCGGGTGTCACTTGTCGAATTACCATGGGAATAAATAGCACAAACATTCTAGATTTTCACAAACATGATGATTTCTACATTTAACGATTATACCCCACCCCAAACACACACACAATTACAAATCATCACAATTGTTCCTAAGACAACAACAAAACACCGCAACGTCTACAGAACCCAATAATCAACCTTATTTCAAAGTGACTAGTTACCAAACACGGCGATGAACGCTCGCGGTAAGTTCGGAGCTTCCTGTCACGGAATTGAAAGTGGGAATGATCAATTGAAAGAAAAAGTTCAATCCCTGCGGTTGGCCAAATCTTGAGCGCTATCGATTGCCGCTGCTCGCAGTCCGGGTATTAGCCGCGGTAAGCAAGAATTGCCCGCAGCACTATCCCCGGCACGCGATAAATACCGCACGCCTCGCGCCTTTCTGCAGTGCTTGTGATTATGTCGCCCAAACCTCCTGCTCACGTCCCTCTACCCTCCCTCCCCGCGCCTTTTTCTCCGGAGAAGAGTCGATGAGCGAGCGGCCTGCTCTACGAAGCTGGCTACGGGCCCGCGCAGTCACTTGTTGACCGCGTGCCATCGCTCCACTGCCGTGGGAAAACCGTTCGGCTGTAATTGAAGAGGCCCTCTACCTTCTCTCTCTCTGTCTCTGTCTCGCTCGCTCTCTCCCCTCGCTTCAGTTCTATATTTGCGGACGATGACCATGGGGCTCGGGATAGGTTTGATGCGTTATGATGGTGGTGGTGGGGGGTGGTCCCCCTTTGTTGATTCGCTACGCCACCCCTCCATCGTGACTTCACATTTTCCTTCTACGACCTCGTCCTTCCCATTCCCTTCTCTCTAACCCCCTCTTGAGCTTTCCGTTTGGGACGTGGTGGGGTGTGGATAGGGCTGTTTTGTCACAAGCTCGCCTACCCACCCCGTTGGCTGTCTACTTCGACCCTGTTCTGTTGTTGAAAAGCTTAAATCATTATTATTGGTATTGTTTAAGGTTTAATGGGGCTGTTCATACTTTTTTGGAGATCCCATCCTTGCATTTTCAATTTCTGCACTTGACTAATTTTTGCCACCACCCATGCGTTGTTATTTAACTTTCATCTGCTACGAGAAAGAGCCATTTCCCAAAAGTTTCGTCCCTTATATAGATGTATATTTTTCCCTCCTCTTAGGGCATTTCCATTGACGAATGTGTTCCCGGTGATGCGTCACAACTTATTTTTGCTTTGCCATCTTGGGTTTTTGTCAGTCCCGGCTTTTGAATGTTGATGTCGCAATTGTACAGCAAAGTTAAAATGAAAACGGAAGAAAACACGTTTTAATTCTGCCTCATATCTGCCAGTACTACACACAGGGCTCCTTTAACATCTCAGACTCTTCGATCTGGAGTCTCCCTGCAGTTTGATACAATTTGCTTGTGTATCACGTTCTTCACGCATAGCAAACGAGAGCGCTTTTACAATTCACACACAAAAAAAAGATCTCTGGCATTAATAATACAAACCCAGTTGGCCTTGCAGTACGACACAAAGGATAAGCTAAATGCAAACAAATGTGAGTTTTTTTTATTCAGCCTAAAATATTCGACTTAGTCTACATTCCTAACGCGACTTGGAAACGGAGTTGCAAGGGCGGAGGGGAAGCATAACAATTATGCCCCCCCCCCCCGACCTTCCCTTCCCTATTTTAATTCCCCCGCGTTAATCCGGCGCTCACGATGCCAACGCAACCGGAGCGCGACTTTGAGGCCTCGTTGTTTGTGCCGCATTGGCACGTGGTGGTGGTGGTGGTGGTGGCGGTGGTGGTGGTGGCGGTGGTGGTGGTGGCGGTGGTGGCGGTGGTGGTGGTATAGGCGGTGGTGGTGGTGGTGGCGGTGGTGGCGGTGGTTTAGGCGGTGGTGGTGGTGGCGGTGGTGGCGGTGGCGGTGGTGGCGGTGGTTTAGGCGGTGGTGGTGGTGGCGGTGGTGGCGGTGGTGGCGGTGGTGGTGGTTTAGGCGGTGGTGGTGGTGGCGGTGGTGGCGGTGGTGGTGGTTTAGGCGGTGGTGGTGGTGGTGGCGGCGGTGGCGGTGGTGGCGGTGGTGTTAGCGGTGGTGGCGGTGGTGGCGGTGTGGGGGTAGCGCGCGGCTCGAACCCGGCATGGCTGGTAAATAGCGGCACGAGGCTACTGAGCCCGGCCGAGAGGGCGTGG
This sequence comes from Lampetra planeri, assembly GCF_965212315.1. Taxonomy (NCBI): domain Eukaryota; kingdom Metazoa; phylum Chordata; class Hyperoartia; order Petromyzontiformes; family Petromyzontidae; genus Lampetra; species Lampetra planeri. Next base: position 5,529,047 of record NC_136155.1, on the reverse strand, counting down.
TGACGTGTGGTAGCCACCACCGCATCCACAGTCCCCGCTGCATTGACAAGATCCGATTGGATTTGGGGGTGTCGTCCTTCCCCCTCGCACCTCCGACGAACACGGTTGGCTTACGCACGGTGGCGAAAGAGGTTCAACATGCGTAGATCGGGCGATCAATTAAGGGCGCAGTTTGTACTCCCTCGCATCGTATTGTTTGTTTACAGAAAAAATACGGATCGTGCTTTTTATCCGCTGCAACGTGCCCTCGCATTCACATCTTAAAAAAAAAATCCCGATTGCGATACCAGCATCACGTCATGAGATAAAGCGTCTGTTCGGATCTCCCGCTGCGCAGTGCAAACCTTTTGGCGTTGAGAACGGCCCACGCAAGCGGATACTGCCAGAGCCTCCCTGTTGAGATGCCTTCTACCGTGCGGACCACACAGTCGCGGGCAGAACCTTCACACTCGCTGTGCATATGAGAGTAATATTCGTCGAACGAAGGTCAAACCAATCCAGAATTTGTACTTCTCAGAGAGTGAATTCAGCCAAATAAAGTATAGAACAGTATTTTATTTGACGGTGTTTTTGTGTGCATGCATGCAGTCTTTGCTGTGCCGGCTGAGACCATCAAGCTCACTTACACACGTGGGAACCCAGATCGATCGTAGGAACCCGAAAACCTGCTTCGGAACCTAGAAATCCCAGCGGTGCCCGATCAGCGCTCTGACCTCTGAGCCACCTTTGCCACCTTTCGGCTCGCATTGACAACCCACGCCCACCATCCCTAGGAGTGGAGAGACTGACCCCGGTGACCTCTTGCGTTGGCTCGCCATCGCGTAAAGAAGGCCTGGCAGTAAATTTGCAAGTGTGGGATGTTCGGTGTCCCGGACAATTTAACCGACACTCGCGCTAAATAATGAACCACCCTCGGCAGCAACCTGATAAAACAAAGTGCTGCTGAAATTAACACCCCTTGCTTGCACGGCGAAGCGCAGTGTTGCCACGAAGCACAATCTTAATATGAAAATAGTCCAGCCAATTATTTTAAAAATGTTCAAAGATTACTTTGTGGTGAGGTCGTTGCTGTTGTTGTGATCAAATTGTTGCGATAGCTGCATTTAAGTACCTTTACATTTTTAAGGGCGCATATACATTTCAGTGAACATTGAGCGCGCAAATGATATATATGTAATAAACCTCTTGGAGACGGCTTGTGGAATCGGTCCTTTTATTTCACTTCTTCAGTTCACAAACACTCCCCGTCGCTGGCAGGCAACGGGAAGCGGGCAGACAACCCACAAGAGATGCACCGCCACGTGGCACCCGGAGCCCCGCTCGCGCGTGACCCCTCTCTCTCTTCGTTCTGTGTCTAACCACGTGTCTGACCACGTGTCTCTGATCTCTCCCCTTATTTAACGCCTGGGTCACGTGGTATACTCCAGCCAATCCTTAATAGCCTGCGCCGAATGTCCCAGATTCCCCATCAACTCCCGGGACCACGCCCCTTACTTGTCTTCCCATTGGCTGAGGCCAAGACCAGCAGAACCAATCACCCTAGCTGACATCCCGTGATCACGCCGAGGCCATGCTCCCAGGCTTTCCCCCCATTGGCTGTAAAGCGGGACCGGCAGAGCCGATCACCACATGAGCCGGACATAGGCTCTAATTACTTATACAAGGCAAAGGTGCAGCCCTCGCAATGGCTTCCTCCTGTGACTGCTGGCAGACGGAGCTCCACTGGAGAGAGCCCCCTCCAGAGGGGTATTCTGTGGACTCTTTCATACTTCACCGAAACAGGTACTCACCCTTTACCCCACCACACGCAACTTTTTTCCAATGATTGGACATCTTTCCAATGATTGCTGAGTCTATAACATTCCTCTCGGTTGAAAGTGCGTCTGTGTCTGTAAATATGGATTGCTTCATGAACGAATCTTTGTTGATAGCCAGTAGGCTTGCAAAGTACCATCGTCTTAGAGAAATAAATTTCGTGTGAGCCAGCAACATTAAAATAATGATCAGCCACGGCAGAAGTATTGGTCCTACCGTGTTTCAACTCTGCCTTATGCTCACGAACATGGTCCGAGATATGTCGCTTAGTTTCCCCAATGTAACTGCTGCTGTAGATACAGCTTAGTTTGTAGACGCCGGGATATTGCATGTCAGGAATCTTGCCCTTCACAGATGGGATCAGATCACAAATTGTATGTACTGTGTTAAATCACACCTGGATCTAGTGTTTGTTCATGATTTGGGAAATCGTTTTGGTTACCCCTGCTATGTATGGCAGGGTGATGGTTTTGATTAGATCCTCAGATGGCGCCTTCCTCATGGTTGGGGTGATGGCTTTACAGATTGTGTAGTCAGAATATCCATTCGCCTTGAGAGCTTGGTGTATGTGTTTGAGTTCACTGGTCAGGTGTTCATGGTCGGAGATACATTGAGCTCTATGGTGTAGCGTTTTGATGAGGGAATTCTTCTGGGATGGATGATGGTGGCAATCAGGTTTTAGGTAGGCGTCAGTATGGGTTACTTTCCCGGAGACAGAATGGCTCATTGAGCCATCTAGTCTATTTTTGATTAGGACCTCCAAGAAGGTAGCTTGCCATCCTTTTCTACCTCCATGGTGAATTTGATGGCTGGGTGAATGGAATTGATGTGGTTGAGGAATTGGTTTAGAGCCGGTCGGCCATGTTGCCAGATGGCAAATGTGTCATCCACGTAGCTCTTCCACAAGGACGGGCATTGAGTGGATGCCTGGATGGCGTCCATCTCAAAATTTTCCATGAAAATGTTGGCTACAACCAGAGATAAGCAAGAACCCATTGTGGCGTCTTCAGTTTGTACATCAGGATTCAATTCTTGTTGGACCAAATCTTCAATGACTGAAATGGTATCGGGCACAGGAACTTTGGTGAACAAAGAAACTACATCGAAACTCATAATCAGTGAGATGTCTTTAATTGACGATACCAGGTGAGCTGAGTTAAGTACAGAATAGGTGGTCTTACCAGTGAATGGCTGTAAGGTCTCAGACAGATATCGGGCCAGTTTGTAGGTGGGTGAGCCAATGGTGGAGACGATGGGACGAAGGGGTGTACCTTCTTTATGGATTTTTGGTAAGCCATATAATCTGGGTGGTTTAGCAGGAGAAGGTTTTAAGGAAAACCGTTTGTTCTGTTAAATTAATGAAGCTGAATCAGTGATGTTACCGTTCGTTTTTTTAACGAGCCTGTGGGATCTCCTTTAATGGTTGTGTAGTTACCATCATTAAGTAGGTCCTGCATTTTGTTGTTGTATACGGGTTTGTCCATGATGACCGTGGCATAGCCCTTGTCGCCGATAGGATGACGATATCATCCCTCTTTTTCAATTGAGATCACTGAAAACGCTCATCCTTACTGATGTTGCTGACTGGTATCTTAGCGCTTTTGAGGGTTGCAGCGATTTCAGATCTTGTCACGTCTGCAGCGATGTGTCCCAAACATTTAAGAGCTGCGAAGTTTAACCTTTTAGCTAAAACCGACTTTAGACCATCGGAAATTTGGCTATTACTCAGATTAATAACAACCTTGTCAATGTCTAACTTTTTAACGTGTGGGTCTGGTTCCTTCTTGGAAAGGAGGTTGAACTGACTAATAGCCCAAGAATAATCCGCGCCAGGTGGGTCGCGGCGTTTATGTGCGCGGTGGGACGGAGTCGCCAAAAATAAATAAATAAATTACAATTTTGACTTCCGTTTATTCGGGACACTAGGGTCCTGCCATAAGGTTCATTTTTACATATATACTTTATCTATTTTTCGTATTTTTTTAAAGTGATCTGCTTAACTTTCCTATACTTTGCACCCCAATTGTTTATTTTTTTTGCATTGTTTGTTATTGTAACTTGCTGACCCACCCCAGCTGGGAGACATCTGTGAGAAAACAGCTTTATAGCTCATCGGATTCCTCCCCCAGTCTAAATAAAAATTCTGGAAGCCAATTCGAGTGTCGTCTGCGGTTCATAACGCGATGCGGCATCGCACAACAATGTGCCCGCAGGCGTGTTGACAATTTTTCTTGTTGGTTGCGTCTTGAAGGAAACAGCCGGGGCTTCTGCGTGCAGATGGTGTTTTCACGCTTCATATTCTTCTCCGCGGAGATGATGGCGAGACCATCTGCACACCGAGAGCACTCCGCGTAGCTTCGGGGTCCGCCAAACTAACCGCAGAGACGGGGCGGGATGAGCCCATCATCATTTTCCGCAGATCGCTCCGTGGTGGCGTCAATCCTGGGCCACGAAATAAAAACGCCGGGCAGACTTCAGGTCACAGTTGTGGCCCCGGGCGCTGGGCCTAAGCAAAGCAAGCCAAAGGTATAGTGGCCCAAGTGGGTCAAGGGGGTCCACAGATTCGTGCCAAATTTGGATGCAGTCGTTAATTGTTCGCTCGAATTATTCAAATCCGACACTCTCCGTAAAGGCTGGGAAAACTGATTGCACCAGGAGGAAGTGTGCAGGCTGGTGTGAGCACACCTTTTGCGTGTCGTACAATGTCAGGTTAAATTTAAATCCTAATAAGTGTAAAATAATTGGCAATGGTGGAGCCAAGCCGCCTCTCTCTTCTCTCGTCTCACTACATCTCACCGTGTCTAGATATAGATGTCTCTTCTAACATCTCATGAGGATTTTATGAATTGAAAAAGGCTGGCCCTCCAGAAGTAGTTTCTGCTTCGGGCCCCAAATTGGGTTCATGCCAGCCCTATCTATAGTGTTCATAATGAGGGCAAGTTGTCCTCTCTATAATCGTCAACATTAATTACACTTCGTATTGTGACACTGTTAAGGGATACATAGAACTGCATTCTAATTGATTCACTTAACCGTGCAGATTTAATGAATTCGCCTCATAGGCGAGTGTTCACAATTTTTGTATCATTAATAATCTCCAATGCTCTAACCTTGCGTCCATGAGGGCAAGGTTCTTTTACACTCGCGGGATTAATAATCTCTGCCCAAGCAGTGCTGAAATCTTGTGGAGTTTGCATGTTCTCCCCGTGGCCACTTGTATTTATCTCCGGGTCCGCCGGTTTTTTTTACCCCACATTTAGAATCAACGTGCATTTTAGCAATGCATTCCGTACGGGAGCATAATTTAACAACGAAGCCACACCTCTCATTTGATCGACATGCACTCTCTTTGCGCCAACATCATCACGTGTTGCTCACAGCTCGGGAGCAGAGGTCCGATGTAACGTCAGCGATCATGTGATGTCACCACGTGCACCGTGTGCGCCACGGTGGTGAGATGTTAACTACCTCGCCTGGTGTACAGGAGGTCGTGGGTTCGATCCCGACCCTGAAGCCTGCTGTATATTTGGAGTTTGCGGTGTCTCTCTCTCTCATCATCATCACGGTGGCTAGGAGATGTTAACTACCTCGCCTGGTGTACAGGAGGTCGTGGGTTCGATCCCGACCCTGAAGCCTGCTGTATATTTGGAGTTTGCGGTGTCTCTCTCTCTCATCATCATCACGGTGGCTAGGAGATGTTAACTACCTCGCCTGGTGTACAGGAGGTCGTGGGTTCGATCCCGACCCTGAAGCCTGCTGTATATTTGGAGTTTGCGGTGTCTCTCTCTCTCATCATCATCACGGTGGCTAGGAGATGTTAACTACCTCGCCTGGTATACAGGAGGTCGTGGGTTCGATCGCAAGCCTGACACCTGCTGTATACTTGGAGTCTGCAGGTCTCTCTCCCCATGGTCGCGACGATTTGTCTCTGGGTCCTCCAGTTTTTCCCTCCACCTATTAGACTCAATATGCGTTTAGAGTATTTGACTGCTATAAATGTCCACGTGATATAAGCCACTTCGTTGAGCTATAATCTGTGGCCAGGTCCCTTCTGAATTTTTTTTAACTAGATACAGCTCAGTAGGGGCTTACCTGGTACAAATAAAAAAAATTGTTTGCAGTCTTGCATTGAAATGTTCCCCAATCTCCCAGTGGATATGGGGAGCTTGTTCTTCAAAGGAGAAGGAGAGTGGCAAGCTGGTGAGTGGGGGGAGGGGGATGCTGAAGAATGCTGCAGAATGCAGATGCAAAAATGTTGCTGACAAGAAACACTGCGTGGGTGGAGGCTGGCGAAAATGGGCCCCGCTGGAGCATGGCAGCAGACGGCGCAGCCGAAGGGGTTAACGCCGGCTCGGGGTTTCATTTCGGCATCTTGCAAATCGCGATCTGTGTACACAATGCGGATGCCGTGCATAATACAGAAAAGTCGGTGAAATGGTTCGAATGCGGCTACGTGTGTCGTCGGCGCTGCGTGGAAACCGGCATCGTTATTCATTGAAGAGAGTGCTTTTGGCCAGTAAAGTAAAATATGTATTATCACGTTTGGACTCCTGATTAGTGTAGCACATGGCACCAATTATCATCTGTCGCTAAATGCGTCCGCCATTCCGGCTATCGCAGAGAAATGCGAATGCGAGCTCAACGTGACATCTTTGGATATTGTTTGTAAATGAGAGCACAAAGGCGCGATCATCAAACACTCGCACAGACGCAAGGCAGAGGGAGGTGGTGGTGGTGGTGGCGGTGGTGCTCGCGTGGAATTACACTGAGAGACGGAAATAGAAACCCACGGATTAGAGAATCCGAATCTTAATTTAGACTGCAGGATGAATACCATGAGCTATGAAGCTATTTTTCTGTTTTTAAACAACCAGATATCCAGTATGGGCGGGTATGCTAAAAGCTTTATTTTTAACAGTTCGGTGAACATATTGTTGGTTCTTTCGGGAAAAGTCACGTAGAAGGGAAATAATAAAATAATAAAAATTTTAATTTTAATTCTCACGACGTTTCGATTGCAACACAAGCAATCATCATCAGGTGTGAAAACCACAGCAATTTTTTTTTAGAAAAAAGTGGCGTTTTTTTCTTAACGTTTTCAGTTCAGGAACAGTCGGTGGACTTGGGCAGGACACGTCATCACTAGAAGGGATGACTGCCGATGGGAAATACTGTGTACGTATGTTGTACGTATGTTGTAAGTATCTTTAAACAAATTGGCATGTTTTGTTTACGTGGAAAACCTTACTAATTGGCTGTGTCGGGTGGTGGCGGGTTTAACGACACATTTATGTTTGCGCAGTCTAACCCAACAACCTCTGTTGTGGAGGTTGTAAGTATGAATGTTGAACTTCTTTCGCACCGTACGTAGCCAAACGTGCCAGTCGGAGTGGTGCAGCGAAGGAGTCGCAGCCAAGATATGGAACGCGTCTGAGAGGACCTCTACAAGGGAGACGGGAGCAGTGAATGGGGCTCGCGTGTGCAGGTGCCGTGTGGATTCCTACGTCGCGTCACGACAAAATGGCGAATGTCTCGTGGGAGGCCTTCATCCAGCGGTAGATTGATCGTCGGTCGTGATAATGGCTGAACTGCTTCGAGGTGCGAGTGTGAGATATCGTCTCGAGTTCAGTGCCATGTAAAAAATGCTAAATAATAGTTGTTGTTATTATTTGAGAAACGTGAGTTAGCATGAGGTCTATTTATGCGGCGCTCTCATGCGGACAGTCAACATGGATGGTGGCAACATCGCAATGGGCTCTAATCAGTGAAGTCTACTTCCTGCCATCCGTCGTGCCTGTCCTTGAGAGAAGAGAGGTGACTCTTTGGAAAACTCTTTGGTTCTTTCGGTAAAGTCACGTAGGTGAAAAAAATAAAAAAAATCACTTTTTATTAATTTGTATCTTTATTTTTTAATTTTTTCACCTACGTGACTTTACCGATAGAACCAAAGATTATGGATCCTTGCAGTCACGAAAACTTCAAATCTAGAATGACTCTTTGGCAACTTCCATTCTCCCCTCCCCCTCTGCTGTACGTGTGTCGTATAAAGAAGGAAAATATTCATCCAACATCTTGAGCAACGTGTTTTGGCAGACGTCCATTCGAGCACAAAAATAAAAGAATCGGGGCATTTATTTATTTCATTGTCAATCCTACAAAGGGGCCCAGTTTGTTATGCTGTAGGTAAGGCATTTAGCAATTCACACCATCCCGTTGTGATTGAATCAATTGTTACGATTCAAATTCGTGAATTGTCTCGTTTGACATTGTGGCTAATGTAGGGGCGGCCTCTTATGGCTGCAGGGATTGCACGAAAAGCCATTGCACGATTCGGTGTGATCATCAAGAACGTAAAGGGTTGATATTAAATTGCTGAATGAATTAATTATTGCAACTCCACTGTAGGTCCATATATGTAATTATTTACTTGCATTATAAATGTTTATGAATGGGTCCCAACCACTGGAATGTGGAGTTTTGACCAACACTTACTTGGGCATTGGACGCTTTGGAATTTTATTTAAATTGTCATGGTGGTGAGGAGTGGTGGTGCAGTGGTTCACACACCGTGTTGTGGTCCCAGCGACTTAAATTGTTTCCAGCCACGTATAACATCAGTAGCCTGTGGCATCTGAACCTATTCTGGGTTTCCTCTCCGTGACTCTAAAAAACAGCGTGCCATGTTGTGGTGCGTAAACATCAGTAACAAAAAATTCAACGGCAGCCAGACTGAATGTTGGCCAATACAGCCACTCGTTTACCATTCAGCGATATCAGCTTTAAACGCTGCTCGGAATCAGTCGTTGCTCCTACAAGTTCGTAAGATTAAAAGTGACAATGTCTTTTGTCATTTTTACGATTGGTCCAATTGAACCAGGTTTCTGCTGAGAGCAACTCAAGACAATGACTTTACCGAAAGACCCCAAGAATATGAATTCCTGCAGTCACAAAAACCTTTAAGTCAAAATTCAATGGAAGACACTCATTCACTCACCCGCATCGTCGCCGTTGAGTGGACGAAACGGATCTGAGGAATAACCTCCCGGTCGTTGTTATCAGGTTGTACCGCGCGTTGTTCGGCACCACGTCCGACGTTTCGACCCGCGTGCTGAGAGCTTCTTCAGGAACTGAACCGAGCAGCCGTCTGCTTCCGGCGCTGATGGATGCTGACGCCAATTGGCCAATTGGGCTCAATGGTTTGACGTTGGCCGGCTGACGTTGCTTTGCTTCGTCTGGGAGGGAACTAGATAACTTGTAAGTAAGCATCATCAAGGCAGCTGTGGACGAAGCTGAACGTCTATAACGGTGCCGAAACAAGACACAGCACGGCTCGTAAAGACATCGCAGAGCTGTGCAGCACAAACGCGCAAAATACCCCACGCAGTGAAGAAGACTATACCATTGTATAGAAACTAAACATATATAAAAAATATACTGGTAGGAACCTCCTGGTTACACCAGCCCACAGGGGATTATTGTGTCCGTCCGTCGTGCAGGGAGGAGCTGGGTGGGGAGGGAGGGGCTGGGTGGGGAGGGGAGGGTGGGGCTGGGTGGGAGGTGGGAGGGGTGGGGCTGGGTGGGGAGGGGCTGGTCACCCCGTGGTGCCCTTATAAAACTCAACGTTTAACCTAATCACGCTGGCTTGTGCCTGCCCTCACAGTCGGGCATATTTGCAGAATACACCACGCCGCCGTTGACCCTGGCCATTGACCGAGCAACCCAACGTTCCTACCAGCTCCCTCCGCAGGAATGTGTTATATCACTAACACCAGGGAAAACCCACTGAGCTATGTAGCTCTTTTTTCAGAAGGGACCCTGCCACAAATGATAGTTCAACAAAGTGGCTTATCACGTGGAAACGTACAGCAGACAAATACTCTAAAGGTACGTTTTGTAAATGTGGAGGGGAAAAAAACTCGGGACCCGGACAAATATCCACACGGTCACAGGGAGAACCTGCAAATTCTAAATATCCAGCAGACGTCAGGGTCGGGATTGAACCCACGACCTCCTGTATACCAGGCGAGGTAGTTAACATCTCACCACCGTGTTGTATACCTAGCTACCATGGTGTAGATTTTACGTACATATAGGAATAATAACAAAACCATAGCTCTTTTTCCCCCCAGCTCTAACTTAGTGAAAGTATTGCACATTTCAAGCTCAATTAAAATCTCACCGCTTTGCCAAGCTGTGACGGAAGTTGTGTGGGATTAATGTGGAGCAGACACCACACGGCCTCCCAGTGGGGGAACGCTGCGATGCTGACACAAGGAGACAATTCCCCATTACAGTCACACACGCGTCTGATTAAAACTTTTGCTGCCCCATGAGCATGTGGCATCAGCCGGCAAAGGTGGCTCATAAATGTCACTTTCACGGTGTGCCTGTTATTACTATTGATATAGAAAGAAAAAAATAACGCCCGTGTGCAGTTAACCGTGCGCAAGCGGAACAATTCTGTTCTTTTGATTAAATAATTACACTGTGCAACGCAATTTTTGTCCCTGGGTAGTAAGTGTTATGTTTTAATTGCTTATGCCTAAAAAGTTAAGAAAATGACTATTATTCCCCACAAACTTTGCTTCTGTGACCAGGACTTTATGTGTAGGAAAGACACAAATGCACACGTTTTCTCATTGAAAATAGGCCAATTTAAAATATCACTGTCCTGGTCACAAAAGCAAAGTTTGTGGGGAATAATATCCATTTTCTGTACTTTTAGGGTATAAGCAATTAGGAAATAACACTTACTAACCAAGGACAAACATTTTTTTGTTACAAAGTGTAATCATCTGCAGTTGTCTCTCTGCTTCTGTTTTTGATCTTCCACGAAGCTCATGGTCCACCCTAAATCGCACCCACACAAACCATGGCAAATGCGGATACCTGAAGCACAAAAGAAAAATACATCTAGAAAAAAAAACCTCTCCAGGAGTTTGCGACTGTGGTCATCCAGAACAGACCGCACACAACGCTTAACGACGCAATGCCCCCATCCACAAATACGAAGGGTAGACGTCACAGCGACACGCGCACTCCGCTGGCTCCTGACGTGGTCGTCTGGCTTGACCACGTCAATGTGAAATTGTCTATTGTTGCTCTCCATCTACATCAGCAGCCGTACGAAAGAAGAGGAAGAAGAAGGGGAAGAATTTTAATTGAATGATTATCATCTGCCGTTGTCAATACACTTCTGGATGAGCCCCATCGCTGACTGTTTATGCGATTCTAGATTTGAAGCTTTCGTGATTGCAAGGATTCATGTTCTTAGGTTTTTTCAGTAAAGTCACGTAGGTAAAAAATTTCAATTAATATAAGTAAAATAAAAATAAAAGAAAAATCACGACGTTTCGGAGGCAACACAAGCTTCCGTCTTCAGGTGGAACCGTCACAGCACGATAGCTGTATCAAGTAAGAGAAATTCCAAGAAAACAGTCCTTGTATATATACTGGTTGAGGGTGGGAGGAGCCAAGGTAGGCCCTGAAAGCTTGTGTTGCCTCCGAAACGTCGTGATTTTAGTTTTATTTTTATTTTACTTTAATTAATTTACATTTTTTGCCTACGTGACTTTACCGAAAAAACCTAAGAATATGTTTATGCGATGTCGCAATCCACATGCTGCTTGTGGATGATCTGATAGCATCGCTACATATCCGCTTTGGTCGCCATTCCATCGCCAGTCTTGTCCATCAGCCATCATCACGACGGGACATCTATGAAAACTTCTGGACATCTGTGGAAAAAAACTTGATAGCTCATTGTCCCCCAGTATAAATACATATTCTGATTCTGCTTCAATGTGCCCTGCCCAAGTGAACGTATTTTTCCTTCACTGTTACATTTTTGTTTATTATGAAGCCACTGGAGCAATTCACGTTTCAATCTAAAATTCGAAACCAATTTATTTCGAATAGCTGTTTGTGTTTAGTTTGTTATCCTTTCCCACGCACCCCCCAGTCTAGCACTGTTGGCTACATCACGATGTCTGCCTCTGTCATTTGATCTGCAGTGAACGTTGTTCCCCTTGCTGTCTCAGGCGTGCATCTGATCTCTCCACGCATCTCTGATCACCCGTCAGCCTTTCCTCCTTTCTCCTCGTGTCTGTGTCTCCGATCTTGCAGTCATACGGCAATCCGCAATGGTTGAGGGATAAAAACGTGCCCGTCGACCAAAGGAACTCCAGCATGATCTTCTCTTCGTTTCGTGATGTTCATCGCACACATTGTAAACCCCGTCACAGAATTGATAATGACGTTATTCAAATGTGGTCCCTTATTATTGTGTACATGCATCGTGGCAGTTTGTTTAGAAACAAAAAACATACCTTAATGTCATGCATTTTTAATTGGCTGCAAGAGCACTCCGTGTAATACAGCGTCTATATAAAAAAAATCTGCCAATGCTATATTTCCTGTGACTCGTTAATCGATGTCATATCGTACTGCTTTGGTTGTACAATACGTTCTTAGACCGATCGTGATGAAATCAGCTAATATTGGGAAAAAAAATACTTCAAAGTACAAGCTTTGCTCGGCAGTTGAATACTCCCGCAAATTCTATTCTACCCGTTGTTGCTAATTATCTAACGGTGAACCCACGGTGTGTTTCGCTTTTAAGGAACAGTGTTGCATTGACGTGGAAAGTGCTCTGGGCGCGTCCACTTGTGTTTTTTGTTTTAAGAGAATTCCACCCATGGATTAGCATTCTTGCTTTGATAATCCTTTTAACACGAGGAGCACGTGCCGTGATTTAACGGGAATAATGGATGATGTATGTGGGCCTGTTCGGCTGTTATGCTACCAGGCGTGGTGGCGTTTCAGAATAGCTGATTGCAGAGGTTCACAGTTCAAGCCTTGTGGCCGTCCTGGTTAATCCTTTCGAGTGGTCTAACAATTGTTAGATATTTTTTACGAAAAAAAATCCGTAGCATGTCGGTTATCTCAGCCAATATTGTGGTTCGTAAATGATTTTTGGCTTGGGCTACATAATGATCTGACCATGTTTGTTCCATTAACACCCTCTACCACCCAACATAGCCAAACAATTTAAATTGATTAAATTAGCTTTCTCAAACTTTGATTTTCTTGCTCTAAACCATTGTCTCTCCTCCGGCCACTGTGGTCCGGAATTCCACACTGCTCCCTCCCTGTCCCCTCGTTTGCCCGCCTCCCCAGTCCTCTCTCTGCCCAGGGCCCTCCCTCCTCTCTCTATTTAAGGCCTCGGCATATATTCCTTGTCCTTCTGTTTGCCTTTGTGTGTGTGTCTCTCTGTAGTGGGGAGTGGTAGTGTAGCGGTTAGCGCGCTGCGCCATAAACCCGGCGACACGGGTTCGATTCCCGCTCACGGCCAACACCAGTGACGATTATCTGAACCGGTCCCAGGCCCTCCCCTAGGTCGACCCAGCCTAAAACGAGTACCCGGTGCGGTGTGTAAACATTGCCACTAGGGAGACAAAGGCGGTTGGGCGTGGTGCTGGCCACCCACCCCCTCGTGTGCCGTTCTGGCCTTCATAGGTGCTCGCTAACAGCACTTGCCCCTACAGTCTGTTAAGGCTATAATGGGGGATCTTTGTCTCTCTGCATGTGTGTCTGCCGATGCTGTTTCCGTGTCTGTGTTTTATCATTCATTCTTACCTGATGATGGTTGCTTGTGTTGCAATCGAAACGTCGCATTCTATTATTATTATATTCTATTTTCTACGTGACTTTACCGAAATAACCAAAGAGTAACTCCTGCAGTCACGAAAGCTTCGAATCTAGTTTACAGCCAAACAAGTTTAACACGTAGGCTTTCGCGAGCAATATCATCCATAATGTCCACGTGTTTCAGTGTTCAGTGTTCAACAACGCGCTAATTTTCGATTTAAAGCTTTCGTGACTGCAGGGATTCATCGTCTTGGTTCTTTCGGTAAAGTCACGTAGAAGGAAAATAATAAAATAATAAAAATAAAACATAATAAAATAATTCTCACGACGTTTCGGCCACAACGCAAGCAGCCATCTTCAGGTGGAGAACAGGTCTGTCAAGTAGACAGAGTCTGTCGTGAGAATTATTTTATTATGTTTTCTTTTTATTATTTTATTATTTTCCTGCTACGTGACTTTACCAAAAGAACCAAGACGATGAACGCGCTAATTATTATTTTTTTCAGTTCGTTCCGGTAAGTTGAAAAACATTTCTCACAACCAAATGTGGCAATTCAATTAATCAAATCTACTATAATTAAGATATTTGACTTGGATAATCCCTTGAGGTTGTCAATTGACACACACATAGTAACACCTAACGACGTGTATACAAACGCTTGAAATCGATAAATTATACATCGATTAAACAGACGTGGAGAACACTTCCAGTCGGACGCTTCGCCATGGAATTGGAGCTTAAAAATCAATCGTCTCGTGTGTATGCAGGTGCTGGATGGATTGTGGCAGAGTGTGAGAGAGCTGGTGACGGCATGGAGCGCCACGGTGGTGAGATGTTAACTGCCTCGCCTGGTATGCAGGGGGTTCCTGGGTTTGATCCTGACCCTGATGCCTGTTTTATATTTAGAATTTGAAGTGTCTCTATCCCCGTGGTCGCGTGGATGTTTCTCCGGGTCCTCCGGTTTTTATCCCTCCACATTTAGAACAATTTGTTTAAAGTCTTTGGCTGCTGTAAACTTCCACGTGAAAAAGCCACTTTGTTGAGCTATCATTTGTGGCCAGGTCGCTTCCGAAAAATGGCTATGCGTCTCAGTGGGCCTTTATCTGGTAAAATAAACATTTAGTTGAGCAAATAATTTTTGTATGTATGTTGAATTTCTTTCGCACCGTAACGTTGCCAACGTGCTAGAGGCCCTCATCCAGCAGTGGATAGATCATGGTCGACGACGCATGGCGACGAACGTGGCACCGACAGTGCAACCAGAGAATAGGACCGCAACGGTGGTGGTGATTGTGACGACGATTGAAAACGAATGGGGTGGTGGCATGTGGCGGCAAGCGTGAAACCCTTAACACCGGGTGCCTGACAATTGCTCGGCGCTAGAGACTCAGCAGTACTCTGTGAATGTTGACAGCGCTACCACTGATTAAGTAACAGCAGCTTCACAGAAGCGTTTGGAGTGATGGCAAGGCGGTTAGTTTTCATTTTGTATTTTTTTTTTGCTATCCCCTTTTGTCTATCATTTCTCTCCTATTTTCGCACAACAAACACGGTCGTCTCCAATTAAATGTGGTGCCAGACGAGGATTATAGATCAGGCTGCTCATAATGGGTCTTCTGTGTCATATATATTGTCAAGAGCCTGGTTAATGAGAACAGATTGTCTGCTTCGCTGATGCTGCAGAATCACTGGCGAAATGCAGGGGCATCATTCACACCAGGGACATTGACTACAGTTGGCCACGCAATAACAATCGAACGGGAACACTAAACATTTAAAATATCGTGCCGAATTTTTTTTCTGCAAAAAATATATTACTTAAAGAGCAGTGGGAGTTGGCTAAATAACCCAGTGGCCTGGAGTCCAGGGGTGCTTTCAGTGGGCAGAATGCTCTGCCGTGGCACTACGAGATATAAGTTAGCCCCTCTTGGACGTTGTGTGTTCGGAGAGGGCTTTTTTAAAATAGCGGAGAAAACTGCACAGCTCCTGTCACGATGTGCTCTGGGCTAACAGCTCATTCAATAGGAATGTGCCCCCAGAGTCTTTTCGAGCGCTCCGCCCATTGAACGTACCGGAAAGGGAGTACAATACTTTTCAGGTTATTATTTCCCACGCGCGACAAATTCACGAGCCTGTAATTACAAGTTTGGGCCACATTGTCCCAATTTTCCAAGCAAATTAGGCACCCCCTATGATTCAATCGATGCTAAAAGCATAACTTGGAAAACAAAACAGTAAACATTCCCTCTGGAGCGTACGACCTGCTGAGATGTATGGTTCAGATACATCGATCGTGAGCTACAAAAGGCGCAACCCGAAAAGTGTTAAAAGTATGGGGAATTGCTTCCTTGCAAGTCGACTTCTAAACAGGAACGCGTGGAATAAGACGACGTATGCAGGATAAATATATAATTGTGCTTGGTTTATATTCTTGGTTCTTTCGGTAATGTCACGTAGAAGGGAAAAATAAAAATAAAACAATACAATTCTCACGACGCTACTATTCCAACACAAGAAATCATCATCAGGTGTGAAGACCACAGCAAGAAAATTTGAAAAAAGTGGCGGTTTTTTCTTAACATCAGCACCACGGACAGCAACTGGCGGTTGATCGGACGGACAAGTCCATATATGCTCGGAACGGAGGCGGGGGGAGAGAAAAAGAATGGAATGCGGTTTGAAAGTCACCGTAAGCGTGAACACAATCAATTAAGACCCGAAATGGTTTGTCACATCCTTCCAATGATTGCTAAGCCAGAATCCATCTTCTCGGTTGAAATTGTCTTTGTGTTTGTATATGTGCTGTGGTTTTCACACCTGATGATGATTGCTTGTGTTGCAATCGAAACGTAGTGAGAATTTAATTGTTTTATTCTATTTCATTATTTCCCTTCTACGTGACTTTACCGAAAGAACCAAGAATATGAATCCCTGCAGTCACGAACGCTTTAAATAGGAAATGTGCTTGGTTTGTTGTCCTTCCCCCACACCTTGATTAGCACGGTCGGCTACGTATAGTGTGAAAGAAGTTCAACATATGGACATTGAAACCGTTAACAATTTAAGCAGCCTTGGGCAGGACAGACACATCGCTAAAAGAGATTTAGAGCCGATGGTCAAGAATAATAGAAGAGTGGCAGCCAAGGCATGGAACGCAGTCCAGGACACGGCAGAACAATGATGAATGATCCGCGGGCGCGGGGTTGCAGTAGAGCGGGCGGCAGTGGATGGCAAAATATGCTGACGAAGTTAAATAATTTCCACAACAGTGCGAACAAACACCAAACAACCAGACGCGTCGCGCCTGCTAAGAATGTGCGGCGAGCGCTCACGCGTGGCGATTTGTCAATAGACTCTGGCTGAGACCTCTCATCCGTGGCTAATACTTAAGCGTTATCTCGTCAATGAGTGAACACGGTGAGGATGTGGAGTGCCAAATCGATACGCCCGTGGAATTTTTTTTCGGTTTCGCCACTAATTTGGCCACGTTTTTTTTTGGGGGGGGGGGCGAGGGGGCAGGCGGGCAGGTGGGGGGTAAGAAAGTCCCGACACGCTTTGGTGAAGGATTGTCCGGCAGCTTCGAGAGTCGAGGCACTCGGTAATTTAAGGAAAGGATTTCCAATCTCACTTCGCAGTGGAACTGCTGGTGGGATTGGGTTGGGGGGGGGGGTCGGTAATAACGGTGAGTTGCGCAATTACCGAGAGAGATATTGATGAATGCGGTACTGCCACGGTGTGATGCTGAGCACACCGCATGCCGGAATACGGGCAGTTTCATTACATCTCCGTGAGCGGCAGTCCAAACAACGGTGCAATCTCTCCACCCCCACTCTGCCTCTGTGCAACCAGCCGAATGAATGGGCACCACCACCATCACAAACGCAGTTAGTCGGAAGGCAGGTTACGCGTGGTGGGGTAAAGTGTGAGTATTCCCACCTCTTGCAAGATCGGCGTGGAAGTGTAGGCCACGTGCTCTCTGTAGGGCCTCTCTAGAGCTAGCTCGAGTGGAGGACCCTTCTGTCGGCAGTGATGTGAACAAGCAATTGCAGGGCTGCACCTTTACCTGTATTATGATACGTAAACGTCGAACTGGTTGTTTTTTTGTCGATTTGAAGTTTTCGTGACTGCAAGGATTCATACTCTTTGTTTTTATTTGGTTCATGCCAAGGGACACCGAGCACGTGAGTCGTCAATGCGTTTTATATTTTGCCGATGAGAGCTTGCTGATTAAGCTGGCACGGTGCTATGAATCCAGTCACCCAAGTTCCATTTTCAACCAACATTGAGATGGCAGAGTGATGTATGAACCCATCCTGAGCCTACCCCCCCGCCCACCTCCCCCCGCCTTCAGAAGCCCACACTGACCAGCATGGTGAAGTATGGTCAAACAACCTTCGTGACCAACATGGCACGGGGAAGGCCTTTATCCAGCGGTGGATTGAGATGGGGCCATAATTGTATATATATATTAAAAATAAATAACAATACGCTCTTTGGTTATTTCGGTAAAGTCACGTAGATAGAAAAATAACTAATAGATCACGACTTTTCGATCGCAACACAAGCAATCGTCTTCAGGTGAACCAATACAACAGGCGGGCTGCTGAGGCAAGAAGGAATGTAGCGAGAGAGTTACAGCAACCAAAGGTTATATAGGTTTGAGATGGGCACAACCCAAGGGTAAGTGGGCTGGGCTAGAGATGGAATTTGCAAGTAAATGTAAGATCGCAGAGCCAGGCATACCTCGGCTAATCCGAAGACGTTTGCTTGTGTTGCGATCGAAACGTCGTGATCTATTTGTTATTTTTCTACCCACGTGACTTTACCGAAAGAACCAAAGAGTATGAATTCCTGCAGTCACGAAAGCTTAAAATCAAGATTAAATAACAATATGTGTATAGATGCAGGTAGATTGAAATGGTGCCGTGCAAGGAAGATATCCCCCCCCCCCGCTGATTTACAATGACCCACTCTTTCTTTATTTTGAGCAGCTGATTGGATCCCGTGGAAGCGATGGTCCCCAAAGCCTACAGAGAGTATTGAGATAAACAAAATTAAACAAAAAAGCAGTTGCGAAGAGATATATGCAAGAAAATTGGATCAAAATTGAAAAATTATATTGTTTTAATGACGACGAGAATTAGAAGTATGCTGTGTTATGTGTGCAGGTCTGGGATTTAAAAGTGCTTATGGATGGACAATGAGTGAAATAAATATATTACGGGTAGTAGCAGGGTACACAATAAGAAAATTAACGATAATAATTAGAAAAAAGCTAATTTAGATGTCTCGGACATGTAATGGGACAATTTGAGACTGAATATAATTGTTGGAAGGGGAAAATTATGGAGACAAAAAGCCAGGGCAGACGGGCGAATAACGTTACATAAGCAACTGAAACAATGATATGCATCTGGGAGAGAGAGCATATCGTGCAAAGTTCTTGAGCAACATCATTGACAGAGTTACACGGGAGCACGAGATCGCCAACATGTTTGAGAAAGGACATGGTGGCATCATTGGAACCTCATTTGCCAGTAGCAAAATATGATAATTGGTTTTTTACCCTTTTATCTGGCAACAAAACTGACACCTTTTTTTACAAGGAGTCATGTTTGCATTGACCACAATACCTGCAGTCGGATGAGACTAGGCTCTAAGAAAAGCTGTCTCGGGTGTGGACCAATCAATTTCAATGACAGTGCATTCATTATCAGAGTTGTGTTTTTGTTTGCATTCCGACTGCAGGTATTGTGGTCAATGCAAACATGACTCCTTGTAAAAAAAAAGTGTCAGTTTTGTTGCCAGATAAAAGGGTAAACAACCAATTTGACATGGTGGCATGTTGAGAGAGACAGTGACATTGGTAGGAGATGCGTAGAAACTCTGAAAATAAAACGTACTTTTATCTATATTTTCTCTCTCCTTTTTTAGTGGTGTATCCATAAATGGATCGAGCTGCATAATAAGCATCTATTCCCAACATCGGGCTGAGTTTGGGTGTGCGTGCGTGCGAGCGACTTATGCATCGCCTCTGCAGCACACTCACTGCCGTCCGGAAAATGGTTTTAGCCATCGCATCTGGTGATGTTGACAAAAATGAACAAGATTGTGCGTCGACCGAACTTGAATGTGTGTGCGCAAGTGAGAGCATGAAAGAAAGCCTCACTGAGTCGAGAGATTCATGTTTTCAGAAGCATCCTGCTGATCAGTGCTGGATTAAGCTAGTGCGGGGCCTGTAGCATATGTTATAAAGGGGGCCCCAAAATAATAAAAACACAAATATTAAAACACAAATGTTTAACTTGCATAGTAAAGTAACTGTATTTTTTCATTTGCTATACAGCTAGATAATACGACATTATCGCCAACCTTAAACACCCAGTCGTTCATAAAAGTTGAAGGCGGTATGGTACTATAGTAATAGAGCAAGTGCAGAATCACTGAACCGAAATTGATATCTTGAAAGCATTTAGCGCGGGGCCCTTGAAAGTGCGGGGCCCGTAGCTACTACACATGTAGCAACTGTTGCTACTGGGATAATCCCGCACTGCGGCTGATCCCAACACTGACGCCTGTATATTTGGAGTTGGCATGCCTTGCATGCTTCTCTCTCTCTTCCTGTGGTCACGTGGATTTTTTCTCCGGGTCCTCCGGTTTTTCCCTCCACGTTTAGAATCAACACCCGTTTCGAGTATTTGGCCGCTATGCATTTGCACAAAGGCCACTTCATGTTCTTGGTTCTTTCGGTAAAGTCACGTGACTTTACCGAAAGAACCAAGAAGATTAATCCCTGCAGTCACGAAAGCTTTAAATCGAAAAAGGCCACTTCGTTGAGTTATCATTTGTGGGCAAGTCTCTTCTGAAAAAGAGCCGTATAGCTCAGTGGGCCTTACCTGGTAAAATAAAACGTTAAGGTTTCGATTAAACACTGGTATGATTGACCAATGCTAATTAATGGGGGTTCGGCTCTCCGATGTGGTTTTCGGGATGCTACCGCGTGTTGTTCGGCACGATGTCGGACGTTTCGCTCCACGTTCTGGAAACTCCTTAAGCTCTTTTCTTTTTTAGGAACCGGATGCTCGCAGCACGTGGCGCCAAACGTGGGACGTCGGTGCCGACCGGCTGGCGGTACACCCAGGGAAACGCACCTGGGCGCTCTACGGCCACACCCGCGAATGTGCGCAGTGCTTCACGACTTCGTGCGAGAAGAATCCGGAGTGCACGGACACATTTCTGGCCGCGCCCACAACACCTGGAAAGCACTGGTGGGTCACCACCCAAACCAAGTGCTAACCGGGCTCAGTATTGCCTAATTCTAGATTTGAAGCTTTCGTGACTGCAAGGATTCATACTGTTAGGTTTTTTCGGTAAAGTCACGTAGGTAAAAAATACAATTAAAATCAAAAGTTAATAAAAGTAATAATGGAAATAAAAAATAAAAAGTAATAATGGAAAAACTTTAATTTTATTTTTTACCTACGTGACTTTACCGAAAAAAACCTAACAGTATCAGTATTGCCTGCTTCGCTTCTGAGAATGTGACAGTTTTTGTCGGCAAAGTTCGGGGTGGATGTTTGTCGTTAGCGAGAGAACCGCCTTTTCGTAAACGTGATCGTGAGATCGAACGAAAAATCCGACTCGGTGTAAATCGCAAATATAAATAAATAATCGTGTAAATACAATTAAAAAACGCGAGTTACGGAACCCGAGCACTCACAAACACGACGGCAATAGAAATACCTTTTAATAAATGTGTAATCCAACATTTAAAACTCTTGTCATTACATTTTGACTTTCACAGTTATAAATTAAGCATAGAGTGGGCTGCGTGGGTTCAACTTCGCTGTTAGCTGTGCGAATCCTTCAAAACCGTCATCCCAGTCTTCAACAAAATGAAAAATAAACCAACCTCCCCACCCTCCCCCCCCCCAGAAATAACGAAACACTTAAAATTTACAACGATGATTAATTCCGAAAGATTTGTTAAGTCCATATTTAACTTCAATTGTCGACTTGGTCTTGCCTTGTTCACAGAGTCGGTGAATTCACAAGAGTCCACGGCGCGTCTTTGATTATAAAATGTCGTCACCACGTCTTGCACTGGGTCAAAGTTAAACCCAAAATCCCTCCCCTCACCCTGCTGCCTCTGCCCATCATCCATCGTGCTCATGCAAGGCGCATCTCCTGGGTCGCAACTCGAGACAAACACAACCCCATGACAGGTCCCACTCTGGCAATAACGTAAAGGCAGGGGACACCTTCGTGCATTGTTTTTCTCCAACGACAATGAAAATAAAAAAAATAAAAAAAAAAGAAGATCCCCCTATCCACCGCTCGCATGGACAACAGTTTCGCTTTTGTCTACAAGAGCGCATTACTTAACTTCACCCGCGCATTTGATCGCTGAAAATTAAGACATTTTTGAATCCGTATTTCGCTTCCATCGATATTCTAACGCTTGGTCGAATCATCGTTGATGTTACATATATATATATATTTTTTTCCCGTCATCAAAAAACTCGCGCGGAACTAAATGTACGGTCGTTTCAGCCTCCGTTTTGGCTCCATTCAATAAATACAACTTACATTACCATGGACACAAGCAGCGATTGCACTTAGGAGCCACCTCGACCAATCGCGATCATACCCTCAACATTTGCCGATAAAAGGCATTTGCTGTCTCAAATGGTATGGCAACATCTAATAGATTTACAAACGAATGTGATGTTTCTTTCTGGTGCTGTTGATAAGTGTGCATGTTCGTTTGTGCGCGCTAGCGTGGTATGGGGCGGTACTGAAGCGGTTGGTGCACTGTGCCATGAAGACGATTATATGAACCAATCCTGGGCCTCCCCTAGGTTGACTTGGCCTCAAATAAGTACCTGGTGCGATTTATAAAACATCGCCATTGGGGAGACAAAGGCGGTTGGGTATGGTTGGGGGCCACCCGCCCCTTGCTGTGCCGTGCCGGCCTTCATAGGTGCTCACTAACAGCACTTGCCCCAACAATCTGTTAAGGCTATACGGGGGATCTCTGTCTTTGTGCGCAAGTGTGTTTGCGTGCGTGTTCACGAGAGTCGGCCAAAAAGTTCTGAGAACAAGATCATTTGAACAATCCACTTTTGTTTGGGTCATCGTTTAAGGCCCTATCACCGATGTAACTACCGTACGTCAATATCAATATTAATGTACAGCCCTTTGACAATCGAACCCTGAATGAAGACTTTCCCCTACGTCTGTGCATGTCACGAGGGGGGGGTTTGACCATAGCTCAACGGCAATGTCTCCGGGCAGTGCACGTTGGTGTGAGCGAGGGGAGAATACACGTGGTCACGTACGAGTGCAGCACAACAATTGGATTTCGCTGCGATGCCGTCTGCAGCCCTCAAATCAGAGCCCCGTGCGCTTGCGTTGGCCGCATTATCAAGCACCGTCCAGACAAAATCATGCTTCGTTGTCGAGATCTGATGTTTAATTTGACCAGAGGTAATAATAATTGATTGTTATAATTAGTATTCTTGATCATCTTGATTATTAACCATTAACGTGTTTTCCAGATTAAGACGCATTTTATTTTCGCCCCCACCTCTGTGCTACAGCAAAAGTTGGGGTTGCATCTTTTCATTTTGGTCGGGGTACGTGGGTGTGTGTGTGTGTGTGCGTGGGTGTGTGTGTGTGCGTGGGTGGGTGTGTGCGTGGGTGTGTGTGTGTGTGTGCGTGGGTGTGTGTGTGTGCGTGGGTGTGTGTGTGTGGGTGTGTGTGCGTGTGTGTGTGTGTGCGTGGGTGTGTGTATGTGTGTGTGCGTGGGTGTGTGTGCGTGGGTGTGTGTGTGCGTGGGTGTGCGTGGGTGTGTGTGTGCATGGGTGTGTGTGTGGGTGGGTGTGTGTGCGTGTGTGTGTGTGCGTGGGTGTGTGTATGTGTGTGTGCGTGGGTGTGTGTGCGTGGGTGTGTGTGTGCGTGTGCGTGGGTGTGTGTGCGCGTGGGTGTGTGTGTGCGCATGGGTGTGTGTGTGTGTGCGTGTGACCACATCTAACAAAGCCAGCCGGGCGTGGTGCTGGCCACCCACCCCCTCGTGCGCTGTGCCAGCCTTCATAGGTGCTCGCTAACAGCAGTTGCTCTCAAGGTCAGTTACAGGCTATACGGGGGATCTTTGTCTTTTTGTCCTTGAACAGATCTCTAGGAGCCTAATGAAATACCAGCAAAAAGTTTTGGGTGCGTTTTACTCTGCTGGGCGTCTTATAATCTGGATAACACGATTTTTTGTGTGTGAATGTTAAAACAAATTTCAATGAAAATCATTAGGGGTGCATTTCTGGGTGATCTGCTCGTGGAACATGAACACGATGTATATGCAATATCTTGTTCTCAAAAACGTTTCCGACGGCGCTTCAAAACGCATTCACGTCGTGTGTTTTGATCCGCGCGCGAGCGCATATTTGCATCGTTCGACTTTTATAGACAGATATACATATATGTTCATTTCTTTATCCTCATCTTCTAATTTCTTCTCTTTCATTCCTCCTCTCTCTCTCTCTCGCTCGCTCGTTCTCTCTCTCTCGCTCGTTCTCTCTTAAAATTCCCTCGTCGACGGAAACGAAAACTCGCCGCGACGGACGACTACGTGCAGAGCTTTGTCCTTTCCGTCTCGGGCATGAGCAGCACCGCCGAATCGAACGCGTCCAGCGCCTGGTTGAGCCGCGCCACCTCCGTGCCGTTGAGACGCACGCGGTGGCGCAGGAGGCACCCGAAGAGGTCGTAGGGCGGGTGGCGCGTCGCCGGCGCCAGCCAGTTCACGCGAGCCCGCAGCTCGGACAGCGCCAGCATCTGCTGCTGGTGCTGCTGCTGCTGCTGGGTTTGGGCGGTGGTGGCGGCGGTGCCGGGGCCTCCCTGCGCCTGCACCTGGGCGGAGCGCAGCACAGTGGAGCGCAGCAGCTCCGCGTTGAAGGGCAGCCGGTAGCCGAACACTTGCACCGACGTGATCTTCATGAAGCCGCGGCGTGGCGGCGGCGGCGGCGGGTGGCGGCTGGGACTTGGCCGGAGGGTCGGACGTGTCGGCCGATTCGCTGCTCTCCGTACGGTTGTTGGTCAGGAGCGCACCTGACTTTGGGTTGCAAAGACGGGAGGGAGTGGAGGGGTGGGGGAGTGAGGGGAGGGAGGGAGTGGAGGGGTGGGGCAGGGAGGGAGTGGAGGGAGGGGAGGGAGCGGAGGGAGTAAAGGGAGGAAGTGGAGGGAGTGGAGGGAGGGAGTGGAGGGGAGGGAGGGGAGGGAGGGGAGGGAGGGGAGGGAGGGGAGGGAGGGGAGGGAGGGAGTGGATGGAGGGAGGGAGTGGAAGGAGAGAGTGGAGGGAGGGAGTGGAGGGAGGGAGGGAAGTTTGTGAGACGTTTTACGGTGACTATGGTGACGACCCCAGTTCAATTCCCACGCACGGCCAACGTCACCAGTGGCGATTTTCTGAACCGGTCCTGCGCCTCCCCTAGATCAACTCAGCCTCAAGTGAGTACCTGGTGTAAACATTGCCACCAGTGAGACAAACGTGGCCGAGCGTGGTGCTGGCCAACCACCCCCCCCCCTCCGTGTGCCGTGCTGTCCTTTATAGATGCTAGCTGACGGCACTTGCTCCAAAAGTCTGTTGCAAGGGAGATTTTGGTTATCTTTGGTATATTGATTGTTCCGGATGCAGTTGCAATAAACCATCGCCATAGGCCACGTTGTGTGACAGTAAATATATTGGTTGGCACGAGTAAGTCCGTGGGGGTGGGGAGCATGGGAACGAGAGAAGAGGGAAATCATTTGTGCAGTTTTTACAATGTTTGTAATGAGCAGGTAAGTAGAACGAGTTTTGTTGAAGCGGACGGAGTGGGGTCAGATGGCATGGGGTGAGCTTGGGCCATGGAGCCAACAAGGGGAGATGGCACTCCACAACACGGCACAGCAAAACAAACTCGTCTTCTGAAATGCCACGCGTCGTCCCGCTGCCGTGCAACGCTGCCGCTGCTGTTCCTGCTGGTCCCGTTTCCATCTGCTGCTCATGACGAACGCACGTACGTTGAACTTCTTTCGCGCCGTGCGTAGCCAAGCAGCGCTATTTGGAGGTCCGGCGAAGGACAACAAGATGTGGGGAAGGATGCTGTTTACACTGTGGCTGCTATTTTCCAGCTGATGTTGCTACTCTCTTTTTTTATGATCAGTGGAAACAAGAAGATGCTCGGTGTAGTCGGCACTTTGCTTCGTTCATTTCGTAATTTTTTTTCTTTTATAACTTTGCTTCATGTAACCCCTTACTTCTCGCTCACTCTCTCGCTCGCTCTCTCGCTCACTCTCTCGCTCACTCGCTCGCTCACTCTCTCGCTCGCTTTCTCTCGCTCTCTCGCTCACTCTCTCGCTCACTCTCTCGCTCACTCTCTCGCTCGCTTTCTCTCGCTCTCTCGCTCACTCTCTCGCTCACTCTCTCGCTCGCTCTCTCGCTCGCTCTCTCGCTCGCTCTCTCGCTCGCTCTCTCGCTCGCTCTCTCGCTCACTCTCTCGTTCACTCTCTCGCTCACTCTCTCGCTCGCTCTCTCGCTCACTCTCTCGTTCACTCTCTCGCTCACTCTCTCGCTCGCTCTCTCGCTCGCTCTCTCGCTCACTCTCTCGTTCACTCTCTCGCTCGCTTTCTCGCTCTCTCGCTCGCTCGCTCTCTTTCTCGCTCTCTCGCTCGCTCGCTCGCTCTCTCGCTCGCTCGCTCACTCTCTCGCTCACTCCTTCGCTCGCTCTCTCGCTCACTCTCTCGCTCACTCTCTCGCTCGCTCTCTCGCTCACTCTCTCGCTCACTCTCTCGCTCGCTCTCTCGCTCACTCTCTCGCTCACTCTCTCGTTCTGCACGCAGCCCTTCTCTCTCTGACGCTCCGTCGTGACCCTTTCCCATTCCGATGACGTACGTGTACTAAAATAAAATAACTTCATCGCCAGGGCTTCAGATCAGAAGATCCACCGAGGCTCCCACGAGGTCAGTTTGGCACCGGCTATCGTAGAGTGCGATCACGTCGCTACACTTCTCCGCGGTGAGTACAATGTCTTAAAAACAAACGGCGATAACGCCTCTCAAAATAAAATGAACGCTGAGCCGCTTACGCGTTCCGAGCTTCAGCGGTGAACGTGACACCCACCCTGCAGCTTGGAGACGTTTCAGAGCGGGAATGGGCGACCTGGTCTGGTCCCTCTATCCCATCTGATCTCGCTCCCCATCCCACCACCGCACAACGCGAACCCTTCGCACTACGTAACACAATGCAACGATGAGTGTTATTTATAGTTTAATTTTGAGTTGAGCGAGGACCCTTGTCCTTGCCTGTGGCATTGTGGCGGTTCGCCAGCGCTTGATTCCGACAGGCCCGGCTCAGCCGATGAGACGCTGTGTGCCGGAACTGGTCCTAATTTTGCCTGCGCTCAATCAGCAGCAGTGCTGCTGAAATCATGGACTCCGATGGGTCGTGCAAGAAATGTTTTTATTTTACGACGGATGGATGTATGAAGGGGACAAATTGGCAGCTTATCCGCTTTCATACTTCAGAGTTATTTAACCATAGCCTGGAAAGGACAGCCGAGGTGGCTTCTCCCTTGCCTTCCTCAGCAATGTTTTTAGATGACACCAACACCAGATGCGGTGTATTGCCATCCCCAGGACGCCTGTTTGCACCACTGCTGCTGTTTATGCTGCTGCTGCTGATATATTTTTTGGTATTAATGATGCTTCCGCTGCTGATGCTGCGTTGCAGTTTCTAAAACCAACGCTGATTCCGTTGGCGCTGCCCATGCTGTTATTAATGCCGCTCGCGCGCCATTGTCCTGCATGCCCAATTGTGGCAAGGAACACTCGTGCACAAACAATATAACAATTACATTGCGCATAGGCCTCGGTCAATCCACTGCTGGCATGAGTGCCTGCCTATGCAGTGTCGCTCACGGCCGATGTTTGACCATACCTCACCGCGCTTACCAGAGCAGGTTGGTGAAGAGCGGTGGGGCCCAGGACCGGTTCAGATGTGACTCTCCCTCAAAACGGTAATATTTCCTGTCTAGTGTGATGATTCATGGGATCTAAAACATTTTGAAAGTTGCGAATGCTTCGTGGAAAGGTAGAAATCTGTGCTGAGCGCCATCGGTGAGTCGTGATGAACACGTGATGAACACGCGCAATGACGAGCACGTGTATGGAAGTAGTGGTCAAGTATAGGGAGGAGATCCCCTTCAAATACCATGTTCCAGATCGCTACTCCTACGTGAAAAGGGGGACAGTGAGCCCAATCGCCCTCCCCTTACCCCGTGGGTACCTAGCATCGGGCTTGTCGTCCACAGAATATCTGTAGCCCTTTTCCCTATCGCTCGTGCTTGTTCAATAAAAATAAAATACATACAAAAAATTAGTAGAGTTTTTCAAGTAATCCAATAAAAATTTAAACGTCAAAGGGAATCGCTAATAAAATGAGCTTCGCGCTATTGGTGCTCACCTCCTGTTTACAGCCCTGCAAAGCCAGTGGTGGAAATGTCACATTGCTGTGGTGAGCGTGGGTTTCGCCATAGCACAAGTACTGTTGACCTCCACAACGTTACATTCCGATGAGGTGCGTCGAGCCGTAGACACCATCCGAACGGGATCGGAAGAACGCCTAACGATATACACGTATGTACACAAACGTCATCGGAATGGAAAAAGCTTGATTTAAAGCTTTCGTGACTGCAGGAATTCGTACTCTTTGGGTCTTTCGGTAAAGCCACGTATATAGAAAAATAATAGATCACGACGTTTCGATCGCAACACAGGCAATCGTCTTCAGGTGATTGCCTGTGTTGCGATCGAAACGTCGTGATCTATTCATTTTCTATCTACGTGACTTTACCGAAAGACCCAAAGAGAGTGGAAAAAGCGTTGACCAGGGCGGCCGCGGGGTGCTCTAAACCGCGAACCTCTACAACAAGCGGCGACCGCGCCACCGATCGTCCGCGTCGCCGGCATGGAACGAGCTCCGCTCTACCATCGGCGCCAGCTCAGACTGCCCCGGGGGCGCGCACGCGACCACTGTCCCCCTTACCTTCAGGCCTCCCCTGCTGCGCATGTAAATGTGCACCGTCTCGAAGAAGGACTTGTAGCGGTTGCCCAGGCTCAGCGTCCAGTTGTGGCACTGCACGACGGTGCCCGGTGGCGGGAAGGTACCGGCGGCGCCCGAGCCCGTCGCTGGCCCGGCCTCCGGGTGCCGCACCTTCTCCCATCCCGGGTAGCCGTCCCTCCCGGCCGGCAGCTGCCAGCTCTCCGAGTGGCTGCCGCCGAAGGGGTTCACCGAGACGGTGAGCAGCGGCTCCCCGCGCGCCGCGCTGCCGCCCGTTCCGTTTGCTCCGCCGCCGCCCCCGCCGCCGCTGTTGCCGCCTCCGCCCGAACGGCTGGCGCCCGTCTTCGCGTGGCAGACGTGCAGGCTGATACCCAGCAGCATGTGCAGCGAGGTGGGGCGGTGGCGGTTGCTGCGCAGGCTGATGAGCATGCGGCGGCGGTAGAGCGGGTCGAACCACGAGTCGAGGTGCAGCTCGTTGCTCACGAAGGCGGCGTCCGGGACGACGAGGCGGTGGTCTCGTTTCTGCAGGAGGTACTTGAGCTCCAAGTCCTGCGGAGGTGCGTCGGAGAGTGTCGGTGAGGGTTTAACATCACGCGAACTCCGGTCATTCTCGCAGCAGCAGCGGCCGTTGGCTCGGACATCGAACAGTGACGGTCACCGCATCGCGCGGCACTTTCTGATGCGCTTCTGCGGCCGTCTAGAATGCTCTTCCTTCTGATATTGGGAGGGTAAAAGAACTATGCAATTTTAAGTCATCTATATTGAGAACTTATTTCTTTAGAACTGCTTGTTCTAGTTTGTTTTCCTTCCCCCGCACCTTCGATTAGCACGGTTGGCTATGTATGGTGCAAAGAAGTTCAACATACATATATGGGTTGTTTTAGAGGGTTCTAAATGGGTGCAGCATGGGCTGGAGAAGAGATGGACTGATGTGGTACAGGAGGATGTGGAGCTGAGTGGACTTGCCGATGACTGGTACCAGCGGTGTCAAGATCATCCTCTATGGAGGAGGCTCATGAAGGACGCTACTGGGCAGTTGGAGGCAGTCGCGCTCCAACAAAAGCGGATGGCAGAGGAGCGATGCTCACAACAGCGAGCGGAGCACCGGGTGCCATGACCTCCTGTCAGCGAGCCTTTTAACACTTCACGTGGCCTTGGAGTGCACATGGTCTGGCACAAGCGCTGCGGTGACGTAACTCCCACCTAGTGGGAATGGTGGATGCTGTTGTTGGGTGGAGTAATTGGTGGCTGGCCTGAGACCATCAATTCACTCTCTCCAGTTGAGGACTCGGTTTAATCACGGGCGGAGGAAAGGCAGTCTCAAATTACACTAATAGCTGATTTACATAAACTTCACAGCATTATAAAGTTGCACTTGACTTGTCCGTCAAAAACGAGTTCATTAATACTCTTTGGTTAATTCGGTAAAGCACGAAACAGCTGCAGTCACAAAAACTTCAAATCTCGATTGAGTTCATTAATATTGATGTATGGAACCTGTGGAACAATTGTTTTACCAGTGGAAGCATCATTGTGATTATTACTGTGGCGATAATACGACAAGCCTGATGGGTCGGTGGGAGGCAGAGCGGTTCAAAATCAGTAGTTTGCAAGTTCAAATCCTATTTGGGGGTTAACTCATCCCATCATTCTGCCGGGGTCAAAAAATGAGTACCGCCAGGCAGGGAAGTCAACAGTGGTCGTCCTATGGGTAGATCCATCCACACCATAGCAATGTAGAATTTCCACCACTGGGCTGCGAGGAGAGATGAAGGACCATTAATGGGATTGAGCACAGGGAGAAGGAGGGACAGAGAGAGAAGAGAGAAGATTGAGAACGAATAGGACGAGAGGTGGAGACATGGAAGGAGATGAGAGAGGTGAGATGATGAGTTGGGGCAGGGCTTTGGAGGAAATCTAAAGACGAGTGTCAGGCATTTGCAATGACAGCGGTGCATACTCTTAGTTTTTTCGGTGAAGTCACGTCGGTAAAAAAAGAAATTAAAATTAATAAAAATGAAAGGATAAAAATCACGACGTTTCGGAGGCAACACAAGCTTCCGTCTTCAGGTGAAACCGTCACAGCAAAATATTTGTATGGTTTCACCTGAAGACGGAAGCTTGTGTTGCCTCCGAAACGTCGTGATTTTTATCCTTTTATTTTTATTAATTTTTATTTCATTTTTTACCTACGTGACTTCACCGAAAAAACTAAGAGTGTGAATCCTTGCAGTCACGAAAGCTTCAAGGTAGCGGTGCAGTCAACGAGAAGCCAGCGGAGTCGAAGGAGCAGGAGAGGCGAAGTGTGAGAATTAAAGAGGAGGAGGGGGGGGCGGTGGGGCCCATTGACCGACTCTCCCACGCCATTCGTGGGGAGAGCGGCACACGCTTCAAAACCAGCAAGCGCCACCATCCCGCCGCGATCTACCTGGTTGTGCCGCTGGGTTGGACGGCAAGGTGTGGGCGTCTGGGTGAGTGGTTGGACCAAACCAAAAAAAAAGTGACAACCATATTGCAGCCTCCGCCTTGGGGATGCTGTATACGGTTGGAGAGGCTCATCCCCCCATCCAACACACCCCCAACAGTCCCCAGGAATTTGAGAACTCGAGTGTGATTAATTACCCACACGATGCGCCAGTGCCTGCTATTTAAATTTAGGTCAACGTGTCCCCGCTCCCGGAGGCGACTGTGGATTCATTATTAGTGGGATGCGGTGGGTTTGGGGGGTGGGGGGTTTTGTCCGAAAGCTACGTTCCAAAGCGCAAATAAAATCACGTTGAAAAATGTTTTTTTTATCTACGAACATATTGGCTTCCTTAGTCTGCGAGCTCAGGTCAGATATTTCACTTTTCGGTACCACCTGAGGTAGCATAACCTTCGTGGTCCCAATTGCCCTATGTGTCCAATGACGGTGAATTATGCGAAAGCATTTAAAACGAGCGGGCCCAGCAAGTAATTAACTGTTATCTATCTATATAAAAGGGAAATTTGTGAATATGTGTGTCTGTTCGAAATGTTTAGCGTACTTCCCAACATGCAACAAACTTGAAATTTGTCATGTGAGTAGCTTGCAGACTGTACACAATGCAAAACATATAAAAATAGACTTTTGTATTTTTTGGGGGGGGGGCGGGGGCGCAATAATGATTATTTTGCACGGCAAGTGAGCGTTGACGTCACATCTGTGATGTCACCCGCACGCGGCAGCGTCATGCAGTGTGCCTGCTGACGTCACGCATCCCCCCCCCACCCTCCGCGTAGGCTGTGTATTCAAATCCAAGACAACAATCCAAGTCTCGGGTGAAGCCGGGTCGTAAAGCTAGTTAGCCATATACGTACATCGGTACGACTAAAGTTGTTTTTGCCAACTAAAATAGCACCAATTTCTGCTCTGACCTATGGGCTACACGGATGCCCGACGTTACCCACCAGCCACCCGTTCAGGTAGTTCTCTGCGGCGAGTAAAACGATGCCTTTAAAAACAACGGCGCTATGCCACTTGCTCCTTGCGAGACTCGGCGGTGAACGGGACCCCCACCCTGCATACGTGCAGCGTCCGAGAGGGTGCTACTGGTTAAGGTCCCACCACCCTCGTGGCAATGGGGCCCTGTCAATGCCGACCAAGGATATTAACAAATGCATACCCCCTGTGTACGATAGATAGAGAATCATGAAATACTCAATTAAAAATAAATGTATGTGCTCGTGATTCAAACGTCAAAATGCATGTCTAAGAAAAGACGATTTATTGTGAATTCAAATGTTACACCAACACTGAGGCTATTGTTTTTTTTTTATTTTACCAGGTAAGGCCCACTGAGCTGTATAGCTCGTGTTCAGAAGCGACCTGGCCACAAATGATAGCTCAACGAAGTGTCTTACCACGTGGACATCTATAGCAGCCACATACTCTAAACGGATGTCTCTAAATGTGGAGGGAAAAACCTGAGGAGCCGGAGAAAAATCCACATGACCACGGGGAGAACGTGCAGACTCCAAATACACAGGCGTCAGGGTCGGGATCGAACCCACAACCTCCTGTATACCAGGCGAGGGAGATAACATCTCACCACCGAGATGTTAACTCAGGGTAATACAATAAATGAGATGGAACAATACACAGATTCCACATGCGAGTCGGTACCATTGAGACAAAAAAAATAACAATTTGCTTATTGAAACATTTATCCAAAATCGTGTCAATTCATCAAATTGTATAAAGTACAAGAGGCAATAACTTAATGGGATTGTATTCCACTCTTAATCAATGACCCACGATTCCACGAGATCAAACATTGATTTTGTTGCAACATATTTTTCCATTAATT
The DNA here is from genome assembly GCF_965212315.1 of Lampetra planeri. Taxonomy (NCBI): domain Eukaryota; kingdom Metazoa; phylum Chordata; class Hyperoartia; order Petromyzontiformes; family Petromyzontidae; genus Lampetra; species Lampetra planeri. The sequence continues at coordinate 5,496,169 of NC_136155.1, read as the reverse complement.
CTGTTTTGACTCACTGCCTTACAATAATCATAACGAGATTACCGTACTTAGGAAAGAAGGGCATAGCAAATGTAACTGATTATACCCTCGACTGTCATCTGAGAGCCATTAAAAGGGAAGCACCCCTTTCCTATCAAGAGACGCGTTTGCCTCGGGGGAGAAATGATCGGTTGGGCTCGTAGGAGTGACACACACATATATATGCATGTGCAAGGCGTGAAGACTTGAGTTGAGCAGCTTCAACACAAAGCCATCCATGCGTTCACCATTCTGTGCCGCACGTTCACAGCGGGGCCGTTTGATGACACACCACCTGCAGGCATCAGGCCTCTTATTCTGATGCAACAATTTTGTCAAATTAAATCGCCATCATCCCATTGATGTGCGTGACGCATTGATACTGTAGGGGTGCGGGGGTGGCGTTCCTTGGGGGGGAGGGAGTGGAATTCCCTTGGGGGGGGGTGGAATTCCCTTGGGGGGTGTGGGGTTCCCTTCCACAGACTAAAGGCCAGAAGCATGTTGATGACCCACGTTTGTTTGCGGGGAGATGTAAAATGCACAAGAAGTGTGATGGTGGTGTTGCTGGCTCTTTGAGGGACCCCCCCCACTCCACCACATTTCGATATATAAACTCCTCGTGAGAGAAGAGATCTTGACAAGCGAAAGGGACATAGCGAGAAGACAGAATAAGAGAGATAGCAGGCGAGGCAGACGTGCAGTGAAATTGACAGATACGTAGTCAAGAGACTAATACAGATGATGCAAGATACAGAAAAATAGGGATCAGGAGGGATTATCCTTTGAATGTTATTTATTCATTTTTCTAAATCTCGATAATAATTACACAGCAGCTAATTTTTCGCTCGCCCCTATTTCTTTCCATTCATAAATCCTGGGCTCCCTTGAGCTATTGGGCGCTCTTAAGAACGACTGCTCGGTTTGCTGTTGCCTAGCGCCAATCTGCGCGCGCCTGGCAAAGCACTTCCTCGGAATGAAACCACGTCGACAGAAACTGAAGTACGTACGTCAGATTCTGACGTACGTATGTCAGTTTCTCTTCCGATTCCGTTCCGATGATGGACACGTACGTCAACGCCGATGACGTACGCGTCCACCGTCAAAGCTAAAACCGGGAGGAAAAGCCAACGTGTTACACCGGGAGAAAAAAAAAAAACTACAATTAAATAACTTTGTCGGTACCGAGGCTCCCACGAGGCCATGCGGGAGGGCGTGTGCCACGGTTTGGCCGCCAGCTATCGTAGAGCGGCGGTCGTGTCGCTACATTGTCTCTGCTTTGAGGACAATGTCTTTAAAAACAGCGGCGCTATGCCTCTCCCAATAAACCTAACGCCGGGCCGCTTGCGCATTCCGATATTCAACGGTGAACTGGACACCGCACCCAGCAGCTTGCAGACGTCTCTGGAAGGGTTAAAAACACACACACACAAGCGTGGGCGTGGAACGAGCTGCCTTGCGCAGATGGCGCTCGGCATTTTGCCCTCGGGCTGCAGAATCCTAGTCGCATCCCTTCAACCATCTGCGCGGCAAATGACATTTACACAGATCCTACGTTGCCCCTAATCCGCCCGTGAACACTGGTTCATCGTCCGGATTATTTGGGGGGGGGGGGGGTGAAAGAAACAACAACAACAACAACGATCGACCAAGCACCTGCTAATGAACGCAACCCGCCCCCCCCCCCCCCCCCGCTGTTGGTGGGGTGGGACGCTCCTAGCTCCTAATCAAACCCGACACACGTCAGCTGTGGACAGGTGCGTTCACACTGAATAGGACGTTGGTGGGGGGAGCACTTGTTGGAAGCGCGCAGACGTGGCCGCGGCTAAGGATCCACGAGCAATGTAGGCCGTTAGGGGGATGACGTCCGCGGAAGGGAGATCAAGCGGAGCCGCCGATATCCTGGGCTCGAGGCTACGGTATCCGCTAGATGTGTTGCAATGCACCCTTGTTGTACTCTGTTCGATGGCTGACACGTGCATTAAACAGCTATCGATGTTGGGGCGCCTCAGTGCCGAGGCGTTCTCTCCCTGGTCTCATATGCAGGAGAGTCGTGGGTTCGATCCCCGTGGTGGTCGTGTGGAGTTATCTCGGGGTCTCTCCGGTTTTTGCCCTCCACATTTAGAATCAACATGCGTTTAGAGTAAAACGGCCGCGACACATTTCCACACGATTAAAAGCCACTTCGTTGAGCTATCATTTGTGATCGCCAGTCAGGCCGCTTCTGAAAAAGAGCTACACAGCTCAGCGGGGCCTAACCTGGTTGGTAGAAAAAAAAAAGTTCATAACATAAACATTACGCACGTAAACAAAAAAGTGATTCGTGTTTACGAATGTGCCGTCGCACCTGCAGGTCGAGGTCCGACTCGAAGTCGATGAACAGCTCCGTCTCGTCCGGCCGCGCCGCCTGAGGCCTACACGTCCCGTCGGGCGCCAGCGTGTAGCCGGCGCCGCACCCGCCGCACCGCGTCGCGTTGCCGCGGTCACACGACGTGCAGCGAGTGCCGGGTCCCGTCCGGCACGGAAGCGGACGCTGGCACACGGCGGGGCCCGGCGAGCCGGCGGGACACACGCACACGCCGGACTCCTCAGAGAAACGGCCGCCACTTCCGCCGGAGCTGCCGGAGCCGCCGCCGGAGCCGCCGCTGGTGCCGCCGCTGGCTCCATGGCCCGAGCAGTAGAGGAGAGATTGGACTCGCTCCAGCCACACGGACAGCGGCCTGCCAGGCAGGGTAAGGGGCGGGTGAGAGTTGAATGCCTCGATGTGGTGTCTCAGGTGTGAAGCTGCTAAACGGGTCCTTTCACCCGCGCCTCCGAGTAGCACCGTTGGCTACGTACGGTACGAAATAAGTTCGACGTGGGTACGTAAAACACCAAACCGTTTTTATTTCACCAGCTAAGGCCCACTGAGCTAAGCAGCTCTTTTCCAGAAGCGACCTGGCCACAAATCAAAGTTGCTTATCACGTGGGAATTTATAGCAGTCAAACACTCTAAACCAGGGGCGGTTTCTTCATTAGGGCGATTGGGCGACGCACCACCAATGTCATTCAACCACAGAGTCACGCTAGCCGTCTCTGTGCCTCTGGATATAGTCCAATCAGCGTCATGTCACGTTCTGTGGAGTACCGCCTCTTTTTGGGTGATTTCACTCCGGCTGAGAATCGCCCCGAGTGGCCCCATAGACTTACATTCAAAGATATTTTTTTTCGAACGGGGGGCGCTGCAATGCATTCTCTATGGCTTCCGGGAGGGCTCGCACTAACGTGCTTACGTCATCATACGTAAGCACGTTTCATCCAACAATATAATTTGTCGCCACCTAGTGGAATCTTTAATAAAATAAACTTGAGTGGATTGTATATTAATAGTGAGTATAGAAACAAACAAGATGTATTGTAAGAGTCACTTTATTTTTAATTAATATTAAAGAAGTGAAGTTGCCTTTACATGCTTAAGCTGTTAATTTATCCATTGCATGGGTGGACCTTATCCTTATCAATCATCCAGACATTTGCCCCCCCTGAGAGATTTTGCAGGAGCCGCCACTGCTCTAAACGCTATGTTGAATCTAAATGTGGAGAAAAAAACCACGCGACCACGGGGAGGACATGAAAACTCGAAACATACAGCAGGCGTCAGGGTCAGGATCGAACCCACGACCTCCTGTATACCAGGCGAGGTAGTTAACATCTCGCCAATGTGGTGCACACAGTGCACGTGCGCGTGATGACATTACATGACCGGTGACGTTACCTTGGTCCTCTGCTCCTGAGAGGCGTGGCTCTCATTTGATTGACATGTTTTCGTAATGCTTGTGTATCTTTAGTTTCATTCATTTAAGATTGCTCGCCAATTTGTTTAAATACGCGAAGGCTCCTGACGAAGCAAAAAAGAAACAGGTGCTCTCTAGCACTGAAAAAAATAATTACTCGAAATAAAAATACACATTGGCTCTGTAACAACGTGATTAACTAACGTTCTTTGAAATATAACAATGAGCATACAATTTGGTATTACCATTCAGGTTAATTACAGTAGTGAATACAATTTAGCATGCCGTTTAGTTAGTCCTAACATTGCATTCTAAGTACATCACACACTTAAAACCAATTTAGAATTATTCAGGCTAAGAGCACATTATTGTTTTATTATCTGGAAGGTTTTATCCGGTGGGGTGACTCGGTGGCAGAGCGAGCGAATTGCAATTGGAAGGTTGGGAGTTCAAATCCTGGTTGGTGGGGGTTGACTTAGCCCATCATCCCTCAATGGTCGATAAAATAAATATAATTTTCCGTGGTAGTTAACAGTGGTTGTCCCTAAGTATAGACTCTACCCCACCATAGCAATGTGGAATTTCCACCACTTGCTCAGGGCTGTATATAGGAGATGAAAATTGTCGCAGTGCTCACTTGAACAGGAAACATTCTTTGACTCTGTTTGACCTCAAAGGATTTTCTGCACTGGATTTTCCTGTCCACCTGTTTTTCACAAATAATGATCGCGCCCCACCAGTGTGATATAATGCAGCCTATAATTTGATCCCAGTTACGCAGTTTGTCTGGCAGAACAAAAAAAAGCTAAATTCGCAAACGTAAGATTCCGAGGTCAAATTCCGGTCGGAGTTCGACTCACGAGACCATCATTCTCTCCAGGATCGATAAAATAATTACAACTTTGAAAAAAAGTCGACAACGACCATAGCCGTCCGATCGCGTTTGCAGCCTGTAGTACTGTGTGTCGTTTGACACGTTGTCCGACGTTTCGCTCCACGTGCCGGGAGCTTCTCGGGGAACCGACTCGGGGGAAGCTCCGAGCACGGGGCAGCGAAATGTCGAGCGAGTTCCCGGGCAGAAACGTTAACCGTCACCGACCTCTCGGCCGGCATCTGCACGGTGGGGTTGCTGTCGCAGGTGCGGCTCAGCGAGTAAATCCGTCGCGCCGTGCGCTCCGCCCTGGCGCGGACGCCGGCCGCGTAGACACGGACGCGGCCGTACTGCAGCTGCAGGTCCCGCTCCGACGCCCACAGTTGGTAGAGCTCGGAGCGCGAGAGGAAGCGGCCCGAAGGGAGGCGGCGCACAAACGCCCGGAACTCCTCTGCGAGACAGCAAGAGAGGGAGGGGAGGGAGGGAGGGGGGGAGGGAGGGAGGGAGGGAGGGGGGGAGGGAGGGGGGGGAGGGAGGGAGGGAGGGGAGGGAGGGGAGGGGGAGAGGGGAGGAAGGGAGGGAGGGGAGGGGAGGGGGGGAGGGAGGGAGGGAGGGAGGGAGGGGAGGGAGGGAGGGGGGGGAGGGAGGGAGGGGGGGGAGGGAGGGGGGGAGGGAGGGAGGGGGGGGAGGGAGGGAGGGGGGGAGGGAGGGGGAGGAGAGAGGGAGGGAGGGGAGGGAGGGAGGGAGGGGAGGGAGGGGGGGAGGGAGGGAGGGGGGGGAGGGAGGGGGGGAGGGAGGGGGGGAGGGAGGGAGGGGGGGGAGGGGGGGGAGGAGAGAGGGAGGGAGGGGAGGGAGGGAGGGAGGGAGGGAGGGAGGGGAGGGGGGAGGGAGGGGAGGGAGTGGTGGAAAGAGGCTTTGATTAGGTTTTAATTACAATTAAGTTACGCGTTGATGGATTCTGTCCAATTACTAGAAATGTTTTTTAATTGGGGCGTTCCTGTGAAAACAATGTGTAAATCACGGGGCGCGATGCCAGGGAGTGGCCGTTATAAGAGGTCTCGTTTATATTTTTTAAAAAGCATCCGTCATTCAGAAATCTTTCAGAATCAGATGAGACACTCAGGAGGGGCGGGCCAGAAAGTTACAACAACAAACAGTACAAAAAAATGCAACAAACAATGCAATGTATTTCAAAATAAAATCAATATTGATTAGCATAGGGTAAAAGCACAGGTTGCAGGCTTCCAATAGCGTGCTCACACCACCACGACTGTTGGAAGAGCCCCTACTCGCGGCAACTCAAGAGAGACCTCCCCCGCCCCCCTGGAGTGTATTTTGCCTACTCCTCCACCAACTGCAGCTGCAGACAAACTTAAGAGAGGTGAGAGGGGCCGAGGGCCACACTTTACCCCACCGCATGTGAACTGCCGATCGACTAAACTGTGGCGCACCGATTTAGAAGGCTTGGATTTTAACAAACGTGCACCATCGTTTTTGTTGCCACGCCGGGAGATCGAATCGAACCGGCGTCCTCGGGATTTCCAACTCCGGCGCGCTTCACCATCACCCGACGGCATCACCCGGCGAAGCACAGAACGCGGCAATAACGTGGTAATGGCAGACAGAGAGGTTGATGGGGGCTTAATATGATTCGGGGGATCCGAAAGCCACACATCTTGGCGCGTGTCGTTAATTGAAAGACACCGCTGAGTGATGGGCTCATTTCTCTTCTGACACTCGAGCCAAACTGAAGAGAACATTTTTGGGGAGCCGTACTTGCCATTTGAATTAGGTTACTATTTGGCGGAGGTCAGTAAAAGTCCCCTGTATGAGAGAGGGGGGGGGGGAGCAGATATTAAAAAAAACTCAATTACCACTGCCATCAGTCCTCAATGTAATTCTGGGCACGTAAATATTTAGCAGGCCGTTTCAAAGGCTGTCGCGCAGACTCGGCAAGTGAATTTGAGGATGTGGCAAAACTGCGATGGTTCGTTCATCTCCGTTCACTGTTACTTAGACGGCTAGCAGTGGTGCACGTTCCTTGCACTGGCAGCAGGGCTCATCAAATGCCACTAAGTACTCTCTCCTGGAGCCCGAGACCTCTCAATCACGTGACTGCTCTTCATTATTCGCCTTAATTATTTTTGAAAGGGGAAGTGACACATTAACCAAATGTTTCGCTCGCCAGCTATGGCAAATTATGGCAGGCGTTACTCGAGAGGAAATTCTTCTTGCGGTAGACCACAGAGGCCATTAAAGTGTGGGTGCCAGGCTCAGAGGATCTAAAGGCGCCTTCGGAAGCATGGAAAATTAAATCTTATTGCCCCGCCACCCACAACCCCGCCCATCGGTTCCTGAGACTCCTCGCCAATCTGCCGCCGCTGCAGCCGCTGCATGATTTGGCGCCGGCGTGTAACTCCTGCAACTCGGGCCACTCAGAGACATTATTACATTTATTAGCAACGAGACACCTGGGCAATTTCCACGGGCATCGCGGGGATACACGGACACGTTGGTGAGTTATTGGACACTACCAATTTCCTAACGGCATCTTGACCCCTCCAAAGAACGGAGGGGAAAGACGGGCTCGGGAAATGTGCCCGAGTTAATTTCATTTAAAGCTGCACAGTCTCGAAGATTGAATGACCGACCGGGCGCTGAATGGCCATGCGTGATAATGCCATTGATATTCCGCGGCGGCGGCGCTCTGCAAGGCAAACATCGAAGCGTCAGTGGGAAAGGATAAGTCACAAGTGCGGCACTTTCCGCAAATGCAATTTGCTTTCATTGCCGCCCACTCTTTTTCGTCTCAGAGCGTTGATTAATCATCTGAATTGTTCTACATGGGAAAAAAATAAATAGAATGAATAACGGTAACACTCGGTGCGAGCGTGCGTGCTCGCGCGCCGCAAGATCGCGATGGAATGAATTTTGACATCACGGTAAATATGCAACAAAATAAAACGTGTATTTTTTGTTTGTTTTACTTGGCCGTTTAAGAAAACGTGATTCTTGAGCTAACAGTACTGCTACAAACGTTGAATTATTGCCAGGAACAAGGAAATCGTACGACAAAATAATCGCTGAGGCCTTGGTTTCCCATAAGTCTCGTGAAACGGGGCAACACAATTAATTAACTCTTTCCAGAGGACATCGATTCTACCTCCCGGCGTGGCAGCTGAAACAGGTCAAAGGTTATTGAAGCCCTTTCACCCAGTCAACCCAGCAGCGTAAATGGGTTCAACCCGGACAGTCGGTCGGCAGGTCGCATGTGACGTCTGGCTTGTGTGGACACGTAGGCCAATTACCCTCTGAAGGGGCTCTCTCGAACTCCCTTCTGCCAGCAGTGGCATGAGGATGCAATTGAAGGGCTGGTTATACAGGAGGTCAAGGGTTCAATCCCAATCCTGTATATTTGGAGTTTGCATGTTCTCCCTGTGATCATGTGGATTTTTTTCTGGGTCCTCCAGATTTTCTCTCCATATTTAGAAACATGCGTTTGGAATATTTGGTTGCTATAAATGTCCACATGATAAGCCACTTCGTTGAGTTTGTGGCCATGTCACTACTGAAAAAGAGCTATATAGCTCAGTAGGCCTTACCTGGAAAAATAAAAAAATGTTGCATAGTTTCACAATTTACCGTTATCATAACTGTTCAAACGAAGGCGATTTGAAGTAATACAGAGTCATATTAAGTTTACAAACCAAAATGCATAGTGAATGAATGTGCAGCCCTTGGTCAATGCACTATTGGACGAATGCTTCCACACGCTGTGTCAGTTGTAGGGATGTCTGATCATGCTTCACCAGGCTGGTCAGTGCGAGTTGGTGAAGTTGGTGAAACCAGTAATGGTTAAAATATCGCGAGACACTGATTTTAGCCACGATCAGGAATTGCATTTCAGGTCGTCAGGTTCACGGTGCAGCGTGCTAACCACTGTGCCACTGCTCCATGCCGGCACAGTTTATTGAATACAAATGATCAGAATACAAATAATTTATTTATTGAGAGAAGAATGGAACGAGGCAACAATATGGACAACTGGGCCTTTGAGATAGAGGCTGTATGTCAAACTCGGGTAATATATTTGCTCAAAGAGATTTACACAGGGATATCTCGCTTTCTGTCCCGTATATATATGAGGAAGCTGTATTGGTGTTTGAAATAAAAAATGAAAAATATCAATATCAACTGGCTCTTATCACAGCGGTTGTTTATTTGGCACTGATAAAAAAAAAATGGTCCACATAAAAAATGTGCGTCTCATCTCTTGCATATCCAACGGCTTTATATTTTCACTCAATATGGTTTTTTTGGTCAATGTATCAATTCTTTTTTTAACCGTGCATAACGATCTTGGCGATGAATCACTTGGAGATGCTAATCATTCAATATTGAAGAAGAAGAAGAACCCACGCCAAATGTGCATTTTTTTTTTTACTCGTATCTTGATCTCGATATTGCATTTACTTGCCGTTCAGGGTTCCGCCAAAGAATTGTGGCCAGCGGCCCTCTAGGCAGGCGGGGCCTGTGATGACTCAGACATTTCACTGCCACGAATGTCAACGGCTCCGTTTTCACCAACTCCGACCGCCACTGCACCTCATTGCATTTTTCATTACGAGTTTAATCGCCTCTTATATTGGCCGTGCGGGTGGCGCCGCAATTGGCTCACGCTGCAGACTCTTCATTCCGAGGGTTGCCAGTTAAAATCTCGCGTCGGAGGTTTTGGCCCGGCCCTATCATCTCTTCAAGGGTCAGGAAAACTTGTGTCGCTTTGTGGAACGTTAACGTTGGAGAGGTTTTTTTTCTAGTAATAGGTTTTTACCCTTCCAACTGGGACAAAAACTGACACCTTTATACAAGGGATCATGTTTACAATAACCACAACACAAGCAGTCAAAATGCAAAAAAAAAGAAACAACTATGATAATGATATGTATAAAGGTGTCAGTTTTTGTAGCAGTTGGAAGGGTAAAAACCTATTACTATATTTTGCCACTGGTAAAGGAGGTCTCATAGTGTAAAGGTTTTTTTCTGTCATAAGACAATTTTTTTGCACTGTGCCCAATGGTCTTTTGAGCATTAGACACCACTTTCATTCAATGGATTTAAAGCAAAATATGTATGTGTGTGTGTGTTTATATATACTGTAATACGGGGAGTGGTGGTGTAGCGGTTGGAGCGCTGAGCTACGAACCCGACGACCTGAGTTCGATTCCTGCTCATGGCCAACACCAGTGACGATTATCTGAACCGATCTTGGGCCTCCCCTAGGTCAAATTCAGCCTCAACTGAGTATCTGGTGCAATGTGTAAACATCGTGTAAACATCGCCACTGGGGAGACAAAGGTGGGTGTGGTGCTGGCCATCCACCCCCTCGTGTGCCGTGCCGGCCTTCATAGGTGCTCATTAACAGCACTTGCCCCAACAGTCTTTTAAAGGTTATACCGGGGATCTTTGTTTTAAATACAGTAATGTATTTATTGTGTTAATAGATGCTCCCATGGTGTAACGGTCAGAGCGCTGGCACGACAGTTGAAACATCTATCAAGTCAAAACGTTGTTTCTTTAAAGGCACATTTTTTAAAACAAGGGGCCGGTAATACATGATCATTCTTCAATATTAGTGTAAAACCATTGAATTGCAATAATAATTAGGTGAACCTTCAACCACGCATTTGGTTACAAATGTGTTCACCACAGTTAGTCGATTGGTCGTATCACGTTCGGTGGGCTAAAGTGTGGATACTCTCACCTCTTCCAAGATGTCTGACAAGCATGAAAAAGTCTTCGGTAGTGGAGGCCATTATACCAGCAGTGGCCCGAACAAGCAATTGAGGTGCTGTACCTTTCCCATACATTACATATTTTTGGTTAAATATATACTGGTATCCCTAAGCGATGGGTAAAACTTCTAATGAAGGCTTAGCCTCACCTTAGAAATACAATGCGATACCATAAAGCGCGTCCATACATTTTCAAAATTATTCCTTCAGCTGCGTTGCGTGCAATTCAAACGGAACTGCTTCCGTGAGCCCTGCACAGCATCGCACCCAACATACCAAACGCTACAGCCATCACATCGCCAATATGCAGTAAAATGAAATTGCTGCTGCTTTGCCCACTTCATTTGCTGAAATCTCCCAGGGTGGCCACGGGGACCGGCAGATGTTTTTTTTTTGTCGGTCATTTGATCAAATTGCCAATAGTTCTTAGTTCCATTGGGATCCCGTGAGAATTCTTAGTTCTGGCCCTTTCCGTGAAAGTTTATTGAACCCAGCGGGGACTTAGCACATTGTCCCGCAACGTTGTCCCTTTTTTTTTTGCTGAAATTATGATTAAGTCGCCTCCTGCGCGGTGGTTAGCGAAACAGACAACGGGGTAAACGTTGCGGTGGCCGAGAGCGGGCAAGCAGTTCAATAGCTAGGTTAGAAACTGGTCTCCCGCAAACAAAAGAAAAAAAGCTTAATTTCACCATTGAAAAAGAAAATACATTTCAGACGCAATACTGTACATTCAATTGGCACCGCTCAATGAGCGACAGATGAACAAGGTGTCCCTTTTTATTTTTGAGATCCAATTCACTGCGGGCACACAAGACGGTGTGGCAGGACCCGGCTGCCAATTTCACCCGTTTGCTCCGAGGGCTCCTTGGAGCTGATGAGAGCCTGGTAGAGTAACAATGCCGCAATTTTTCGCGATCGGTTTGCGCGTCGGTTTGACCTGGCTGCGCTTGGGACATGGTCAACGCTCACTAGGCGCTCAAAGTAGTCGTTGGTGAGGTCATTTCACGCCACCCGCCGCTGGCATTCAATTCTGTCGCTGGTAAGTGCCCGTCGTCGCGTCCTGAGAATTGACACGAAGGTAATTTACCACGGATGTCACGATGTGATGCTGTCCTTTTTTTTTTTACGGACAGAATGTAAATAAGGCTCACATGTTTTAAGTGCTTATTCAGAGCGGGGCACAAGAGAGTGGAGGGATAAAGTGTGTGCGATGGGTAGTTTACAGGCGACATTTTACGATGTTTTGGCTCAAAAATACTGCGGAATTCTAAAATGCGTCGTCATCAACAGCCATTATCCATGCACTGCTGGATGAATGATTTCCCACTCAACTGCAATTCTGCATCGTGTGGCAATAGATGATGTCCACTTGCAATGCGCAACACAGAAATTGCTTGCTCTCGAAGAGACAACTACTCACGAGGCACAAATAATCACAGACATCGCCTCCGCAATGAGCGGTGAATGCTCAGATTCTGAATCTTTATTTAGACTCTATGTATGTTGAACTTCTTTTGCACCGTACGAAGCCAACCGTGCTAATCGGATGTGCGGGGAAGGACCACAAACTAAACACAAAAAGCAGTTTGAAACACATGAATTTTCAATCTAGATTTAAAAGGGCATAGCTCCAGTGGCTTCCTAAGGAAGAGCGTTCCAGACGGCCGCAGTAGCGCATCTGAAAGCACTCGATGCGGTGACCATCTTTGTTCGATGGCAAGCCAAAAGCTGTCACGTGATGGTTTATGCTCCTTGAGAAATCTGATGACCTACGAAGCTCTTTATCACAGATGTCCAGGAGCTATCCCCCCCCCCCCACACCCCCCCCACGCCCCACGCCCCCACACGCCACACCTCTACGCCCCACACCCCCACACCGCGTGCCCTGCACCTCTGTGCATGCCCCACACGCCCACACCCCTACAACCCCGTGCCCCACACCCCCACACCCCGCGCCCCACACCCCACACCCAACACCCCCGCACCGCCTCGCCCCCAGCACCCACCAGAGTTCTCGAACGCCTCGTAGGCCGCCGACCACTTCTGGCGAAGGCGTCGCAGGGTGTCTCGCAGGGCGCGCACGTCGGCCTCGGGGCAGTTGCACTCTGGGAAGGCGGCGTGGCAGCGGCACGAGCAGGCGGCGCCGCGGCACTCGAACCAGCCCTGCCCGTCGCACAGCACGTGGCCCAGCGCCGCGCGCACGAAGCGCTCGCGCAGGTAGGCCGGCAGGATGCTCTGCATGCCTGCGCGGGGCGGTGGGCGGTGGGGTCAACGTCGGTGGCGTTTTGGCAGTCGCTTCGGAAACAATAAATTAGTTAATGCCTCGGTGGGCTTTGCCTGTGCGGGATGGGGACGGTTTGGTTTTTAATCGTGTGTTTTTTGGGTGATTTGTTCGCATTTGCTGTGCTTTGGGGCTCCTGTCGTGTTTTTGTATTGATTGTTGTAACGTTCTTACCCGCCCCGAACGGACATCTGTGAAAAAGAGCTTTAGAGCTCGTCGGATTCCTCCAGTATGAGTAAATTTTCTGATTCTGATTTTGGGTGGTTCAACCGTTGTGCGTGTACGTGCGCATGTTGGACTTCTTTCGCACCATACGTAGCCAACCGTGCTAATCGGAGGTGCGAGTTAAAGCCCTGCTCTGGGTGACACCTGAAAAATGCATAGATTGTCCACAGTGCGATGGAAAGGGCACTGCATGACACAGACGCATGATTCGGTGTTTGTTCACTGGCTGATTGCATCGCGGTCGGCTTGCCCAGATGAAATGTGGCCCCAAAATGAAATAATAACAATTTGTATTCATAAAGGTGGAAAACAGTTAACAACAACCACGTGAAGAAGAAGTGAGAAAGACGTTTGAGAATAACTAAAGAGAGAAAAACATTTTAACCAGATACGCTTTCAGTCTAAATATGGGTGCAGCATCGAAATATCTTGCTCGTGCCACTGCTGGCAGAAGGGCCCCCTTCTTCAAGAGGGAGCTCTCGGGAGCCTCTCTAGAACGGCCGTTCTCAACCCATGGGTTGCGGGCCCCTGACTTTCAGGCTGCGGCATGGACACGGTGCAGGGCGAATATTGACTGTTGCGCGGGGAGACATGGGCGCCGCTTTGCGGCGGTAAACGCACGAATGCAAGGCAACTCGCCAATAGCGATTTTTTTTTAAGCACCATGATCCCATCTTGACGTATGATATCGTTTCGTACGGTATCGTGAAAATTGATATCCCGGCCACCTTCCCCCCACCCCACTTAGTGTTGGGCGAAGTGGAGGAAGAGGGGGCGGCCGTAGAGGTGTCGTTATTTATTATTCATCGAACGCCTTTGGAAACGGCGCGGTTCAATTTTGCCACGATCAGCTGCTTTATAATGAGGTCCCGTTCGATGGTTAGCGCCGCTGAGTTACAGCCCTGCCATGTGGTGCTGTGCACGGGATGCTTGCCTCCCGTGAGCCACGGGCAGAGAGTTTCCCCACTTGAATCTCAGACGTTGCCAATTTGCTCGTTCTGCCCAGTGTGGGCCTTCCCAAAAGGGGTGGCCAGGTACAAGACATTATGCAGAAATGTTCTCCCTTTAGACAAAATCCGAGCCACATTGCTTGATATTTTGGCCGTCTCTCCCACAACGTGCAATTTATGAGATGCCGGTTGCTGCAAATGTCGCATTTTGAGATCTATTAAAACTATAACTTTCATTTTATTTTACCAGATAAGGCCCACTGAGCTATATAGCTCTTTTTCTAAAGCGACCTGGTCACAAATGACAGCTCAATGAAGTGGCTTTTCACGTGGAAATACATAGTAGCCAAATGCTCTAAAAGCACGTTTCTAAATGCGGAGGGGAAAACCAAAGGATGCGGAGAAAAAATCCACGCGACCACAGGTAGATCATGCGTCAGGGTCGGAATCAAACTCCTGTATACAAGGCAAAGTAGTTAACACCTCGCCACCATGGCATCAGATCAGTATTGAGGTGATGCCCTGCCAGTTTCTGCTCACGCCACTCTTGGCAGAAGGGCCTCCACTAGCTACAGCCATTGGTTGGCCTACTCTTTCACACTGGCCAGACATTGTGGATGAGGTGGGGGTGCCCACCCTTTATCCCTACCACAGACGACCTGCCAATTCGACTGACTGTGTTGCGCCCCGTTTATACTGCGGCTGGTTGCACAGAGACAGCCAGAAGCATTTATAAGAAGCTTACGCTATTGCCTCAACCGCCGCGGTGAAAGATCGAATGAAACCGACGACCTATGAATTGCAAGTCGAGTGCGTGTTCGCCAGTACACCACGTCATCATGAGATCAATAGAACGTCCGTAATTTCATAAATGCAGCGAGTACGTGTGAAAAACAACGAATGAGTGGTTTTGAATTTTCAATCCGTCATTTCGAAGAGTGGCGGCAGTGTCAGCGTCAAGACTGTTTTGGTTAATGTGCCTGTCAAAGCCATTACGATGGCACAATTCATGGCAAAAGCTGGCAGTAAAACAAATAGGATACAAAAAAAAAGAAGAAACCAATTGAGCGATAAATATTTAATGATGTCTAAAACGGTCCACTCCTCAACTTCCTGCCGTAATGATGGCTTAATTTTTTTCTTTTGCGTTAGCAGATGTGCCGAATCACCCTGGGGAAGGTGCTTATACATGCAGGACAAGTGCTGTGCTGACGTGCAAAAGACACTGGCTTTATCAGCATTGTGCACAGAATTTCCGTTTTTTTAATTCTATTTATTGCATTTTATTGTATTATTTAGTGTATTTCGCCACAGCTCTTAAAGAGACTTCACCACTGCTGCTGCTGCCACCGCCAGACAAGCAGCTCGCGAAAAGCCCGCCCACGCGACCGCACACGCCTGCGCTGGGTGCATTAACCTATTCAGGTTTCACGGAGCACTCCTGTAGGTGTCATAAATATGCCAGATTAAGTAAATTAATGACTGGGAGTTGTGAAAACTCAATCAGCTGGATCGGAAACACACGTGGCCCGGGCCGTGCAAATGTGCTCTGGCCGAGCCCGAGAGTACTAAAGTCTTTAAAGTATGTTATTTATCTACATTTTAAAAGTATAGCGGGTTTTCAATGAAGCAGCTGGTCACTGGTGAAGGTCGTGAATGAGAGTGTCTGTTCGCAGCCACATATATTGTATCGTTATATATTTTTGTTTAAATCCAGAGGTCTTTGGTTTCGATTCGACCTCGCGGGCGGCAGTTTAAGTAATGGGGCGAGTTTCTTAATTCCTACCCCTCTCGCCTCTTTCCGGCCAGCAGTCGAAAGAGATGCACCGCAGTTAGACCATCGACAGGCCCCGTGTCGGTGGAGTAAAGGGTGGTTAACTCCCACCTCCTTCAAGACGCCTGGCCAGCGTGAAAGAGTAGGCCAAGTAACTCACTAGAGACTCTCTCGTGGAGGGCCCTTTCACCAGCGGCGGGGGTGGAAAAGCAAAAGCAGGACAGCATCGCGACCTCTTCAATGAAAATAAAAAAAATTCAATCTTGGCTTTCCGCGTAATTTTAAACTTAGAAATATCCGGACAGTTAGGCAGTAAATGAGCTGGATTTTTGTAAAATATATATTCCCGTTCCGAATTCACGTAAGGGATTTGTGGATTGCCCTCACCGTAATGACTATTCTGGCAAAACAATCTGTTTTGGGGGGGGGGGGTTGGGCAGCAATTTATTCCAAATGCTCTGAAGGCCCTCCGGAATTGCGAACAATAATGGAATGAGAGCAAGTGAGCAAGCGAGGGTTTGGAAGCAATACACCTTGAGATAGGAACACGGGACAGCGGATATTTTGCTCAGCAGACCTTCACGAGGGTTATACGATAACATAAATAATAGCGGCGCAATGTAACCGCAATCTTTACTCCCTAATAATAGTGGTGCTTTGTGCCAGGAAAGCAGATTTGTTAGCTTTGTGTAAAAACTAGCTTTTGCTACATATATCGGTTCAGGGATGCAACGTTTGCGCCTTGTGCCAATAGCTTAACGCGATGGCTTTTGCCAATAACGTGCGGCCACACGGCAGCAAGCCTGAAGCCTGACCACACTGATGAGACCCGTGAAGGTCAAAACCAGCCCAGAGTTCGCCTGCTTAAATACAACGCTGCTGCGGAAACACTTTGTCCAAAACGCCGATGGACTGGATTTTGTTTTATGTGGAGAAGCAGACTTTTTCGTGTCTGGTAATCAAGTCTTCGTAAACCGACTGAGTGCTGTACGTCCGCACATATACATGCATACATACATGCATGCATAAAAAGTAAAGTTTCTACACCGCTATTATCCAGCAGGATTTGTCTAGGCGAGCAAACAGAGTCTCATCAACAGAGCCAGGCTTGTTAAACAAATGCTGCTGGCTTGCTGGATGTTATCGGATATGCAAGAGCTCTCCATCCAATTGTTGGGGCTATGTTCAACACAACAATACAAACATATCGTGGGTTTGTTTATTTATAGTTGTTTCCAGATTCATGGTTTAACAACAGGCACAAACGTAACATGATTCCTGGATGGAGCACTCACCTAGCAGCTGTAACTTGTTCTCCGGCGTCTGGATGAGAACCGAACTGACCAGGTCCAGGTTTTCGTAGGAACTGCATCCGAGGGGACCCTTCCTCGTCTCAATCACCTGCGGGCAGAGCAGCGGCGGTCAAAGTCAATCCACCCCTCCCCAAACCCCGTCTTTACTACCGCTTTCCATCAAAGTCAACGACAGGAACACAACGTGAACCACATACATCCGTACGCTGGCCCCACATTACAAGATCCCTTCCCTGCTGCGGGCTGTTTGGTCAGCTCGGCGGTCATCAAAGCTTCCACCGGGGAGGTAAAAAGCCCCAGTGGTCAGTGTCCTCATTAGGTCTGAGCCAGGGGGTCTGCAACAAAATTACGCAAGGGGAGCCAATTTTGTTTTCCAATCCGGTAAAAAAAACACACAAAAAAAAAACCTAAGCATTTAAAAAGCCGCAAATGCACGTGAATAGGAGATGGCGGTCCTTAACGAAGAGGGCAATGTGGACAACAGCTGGAGGTGTAATGAGTTGAGAGAAGGTCCTTGATGAATAACGCCACGAAGCAGTGCTGATCGGAGCCGCGTGTTGCCGAGGCCCGGTCTGAGCAGTTGTCATCGGGGTCAGCGGTTGAAGTCTGGCAGTCAGTGGAGCAGCCGTGGCACTATGCATTAGCCGACCTTGGCACGAGATGTTGCCCCAGTTTAGCGCAAGGGTACCCGGATTCGTGGAAACTATAGGGGTGCGCCAGCTAATAATAAACCCATCAAGACAGTTGACATCAATAGCAAATGTATATCTCTTGATTTGAAGCTTTCGTGACTGCAGGAATCGATACTCTTTTGTTATTTCGGTAAAGTCACGTGGGTAGAAAAATAAAATAAAAAATAATATCACTTATATTTTATATATATTTTATTTACAAATAAATTTTTTCTACCTACGTGAACCAAAGAGTATGGATTCCTGCAGTCACGAAAGCTTCAAATCAAGACCTCTATCTTTTGATCCACATTTCCCTAACCTTCCTATATTTGTATCTCTGCCTATTGCTCCTCTATCATCGAGGAGCTTCTGCATTGAAAGGGGTTGCAAGGTGCCGAACAAAAAGGTCTGCTTTGGGCCCCGAACGAGCCAGCACCAACTAACTTACTAACTTTATTTATTTTATTTTCCCAGGCAAGGTGCACTGAGCTACATAGCTCTTTTTTGCAGGAAGCAACATGGCCATCTCAAATGATATCTCAACGAAGTGGCTCATTATCGCGTTCACATTTATAGCAGTCAAATATTCTAAACGCCTGTTTCTAAATGTGGAGGGAAACAACGGAAGACCCAGAGAAAAATCCGCTCGACCACGGAGAGAACATGCAAACCTCCAAACATACAAGCGCTGGGGTCAGGATCCAACCCACGACCTCCTGTATACCAAGCAAGGTAGTTATCTCGCCATGGCAATCAGTGATGTCAGTGAGCAATGCTCTGGGACATTACCATTGCCAATAAATTGTGTTATGAAGTGGATGTCACACACCCTAATGGCTTTGTTCGAAAGACAAAGGCTGTTAGTATGCACGTCAATACCCTCTGGTACAAGAGAACCTTCAGCCAGCGTTGGCATGAGCGAGCAATTGCAGGGCTACGCCGTTACCTATTTTACCTTTAACTTAGCGGGAGGGTTTTGAAACGGGTCAGCCCAAGCCTGGGAATTGGTATTTAAGAGCCCTCTTTTCTCACCGGTGAACATTACTCGATTTCATTTGTCTGATGGGGCCCAGCTGGGCATTGTGGTGAATTCGAACGGGGCCAATTTCAAATCTGTTTCTCCCCACGTGCCCGTGGCGAAACTGAAGAGCCTCGCTCTGACCGTTGCGGGGACATGATGGGGGTGTGGGGGGGGGGGACGCTTTCAAAGCGTAACCCCTCCAGTTGTCACCGCCGCCGCCGCTGCTGCTGCGTTTTGAGCCACGGGAGGCAGCAGAAAAAAAACACCGCGGGAGCTTCGCGTGTGATACCGCACCGGTATCGGCGCGCGAGCGACGAACAGCGAAACGCTCCGCACGTTTAGCCCAAAAACACAGCCCTCAAAAGGAAACGAAGCAACGCGGTCGTGAAAGTGTAGTTTCGTTACGCGCACAATCGTGATACGCCTTGTGATTCCTCGTGGGGCGTGCTGGCACACCGCTACGGTTACCAGCAGATGTTCGGGGTTCATCCTCGAGTCCCAGACAGTGTTGCGACAGAGTAAAAACAGTGTGATTCCAAATAGCTTGCTGTATGCAAGTATGTATGTTGAACTTCTTTCGCACCGTACATAGCCAACTGTGCTAATCGGAGATGCGGGGGGGGGGGTAAGAACAACAAACCAAATACAAAAATCACTTCTAAAAAAATTATATTTCATTTATATCAGCGTGCATTCGTGATGGGCAAGCAAGAGAGACTTGCTTGCTTACGCCACTGCTGCCAGAAGGGCCTCCTCTTCAGGGTATTTTGGCCTCGTCTTCCACTCCACGGAAGAGGTGGGATTACCCACAGTTTACCCCACCCACCCACCCACTCACCGCACGAGACTTGCCGATCGGCTGCCTCTGGCGGTACCCATTTATACCTCTGGCCGGACGGAGGCGGTTTAGGGTATTTACGAAAATTGCCGATTTTTTCTACTGTCACGCGGGGAGGCGGAGTCAAACCGGTGGCCTCTGGATTACAAGTCCAGCGCGCTAACCAATGCAACCGTGGCTGCATCTCGACGTGCCGTAGAAGCTGCACACAAGCGAAAAGCAATGCCCCACAGACGAAAGCCATTACCGCATTACGAAGCCTCTCTTTGACGAAAAAAAATGTCCGTAATAATGTGTGCTTGGGAAGCAATATATTCCCTTAATTGAGAAACTGGTCTGTAGTGCGTGCCACTGCGGAGCGTGCCACGACACCTTTTTAATTAAATACGGAAGCTTAACCCTTCCGCTGATGGCATTATCATCATCGTCATCATCTTCCAGCACTTGCATGATGGTCATGAACTTTTCAAAGAGGGCGATCAACGATCGTGTATATTTTGTGTCTGCATTTGTTTGTGTTTGTCTATTCGTCGAAATAGCTATTTTAGAAGGAAAAAAAGAGGTCTGTGGGAAGCTATTCGTTGCGCTTTTAGGTGCGCGTGCGCGCACACGAGAGCGCGCGTGTGCGCAACCGCGCTAGCGAAACTGTGGGCGACATGGTTAGCGCTCCCTGCAGCGGTTTCTTGAGTGTACTTTGCCAGACTGCGAGAAGATTAATAACAGGGCCAATACACTAGGAGAGGAAAAAAAAATCTAATCAAATAAAAATTAACGGCAGGACATAAATTAAGAGGGTATCATAAAATGGTGGTAATTTCATATGTTGTGCTCAAAATGCACAATTATTGGTCAGCTGGGGAAAGTAATATCATATTTATCAATGCAAATGTTCAGCATTTCATATTCTCGATGGCAAATTAATCCTTCCAAATGGGCAGACTGCTTACTGCAAAAACGTCAAGTACCGAACGATATGTGAACATTCTCTCGGAAACCTTACATCGGGCAAATGTATTGGACCTCTTTAATGCGTAACTGTGTTTATATATACACGTTATAGCCGAGCGATAGCACGTTTTGTCGCTTGTTGCAGAAGTTGGTGGTTTTTTGAGCCCGGCAGCCAACTCTAGGTAAATACTTGGGGGGCGTTTTCACCGTAAAATACTCCGCGCTGTCTGCTTAAGCAGTGGCCGTTAGAGATCCCGTGATGTCGTTCTAAGCCATTAGAACCCAGGCGCCACAGGGTCCCAATTTTCCCCAACGTGAAAGTTTAACTGCTAATCAAATTGATTTGGTAAAAAAATTACAAAGCAACATTGGCAGGCTGTACTCACCTGTGAAACATGCGACTAGGCGTACACGTGTTTGCTTATTTATTTCACTAGTTATATATTTTTTCGATTTAAAGCTTTCGTGACTGCAGGGTTCTTTTGGTAAAGTCACGTAGAAGAGAAATAATAAAATAATATAAATAAAACATAATAAAATACAATTCTCACGACGTTTCGGCCACAATGCAAGCAGCCGTCCTCAGGTGAAGAACAGGGCTGTCGGAAAGACAGCGTCCGACAGCCCTGTCCTTCGGACGCTTTGCCGAAAGAACCAGGAAGATAGTTATTTTTGTGCAACAATGACATGAAAGATGATTTGGTGTTACGTATAATATAGTTTCGTGTCTAACTACAACCCATACGTAACTGAGAGGAGTTCGATCCCGACACTGACGCCTGTATATTTGGAGTTTGCACGTTCTCCCCGTGTTCGCATGGAATTTTTTCTCCGGGTTATCCGGTTTTGACCTCCACATTTAGAACATGAGTTTCGACCATTTAGATTATTTTGCTACTATAAATGGCCATAATGGTGAGCCACTTTGTTGAGCTATCATATGTAGCCAGGTCGCTTTTGAACAATAAGTTCATACCTCAGTGGGCTTTGTCTGGTAGGATGGAGATGGTTTAATGTTTTATTGGTGTGTGTTTGGGTGATTTGTTTACCTTTCTTGTACTTTGCACGACTTCCATGCGTTTGTACAGTTTGTTGTTGTAACATTCTTACCCACCCCGACTGAAAATCTGTGAAAAAGAGCTTTATAGCTCATCGGATTCCTTCAGTATAAATAAATATTCTTGATTCCAGACGAACACATGGCAGCTCACCAGGATCGATGTAAACGAGCCTGACTCTGCTGACGTGACACCGAACATCAAAACCGTTCAATCATTTTGTTTGTGCTGAACCAAACGCTGCTAAGATTATGTACTCCCAGAAGGCGGTGTGGCTGATGGGACGTGTAGCCATACTTCTATGGATGAATTTCACTCCTCATCTTCCCCACGACGATGCTCATGATTATCTCGCAAAAGCAATCGACTCCGCGATAACTTTGCGCTATGAGAATGGCGGCGATACTGAGTGTCCGAACATTTGACGACTGATTATAAAATTCCCGGTTTTTGTTGTTGTTGTTGTTGTAAACTCCCGCGTAAGTTAAGCCGGAGTATTTACTGCAAATGACGCAGTGGAGGAAGAACGGTAGCTACAGAAGGTTAACGGTAATTGAATTTGATATTGATCGATCGACTTTATTTCACCAGGTGAGAATAAATTGAGACCAGGAGTCTCTTTAGCAAAGGGTGGCCGGGGTCAAAGACGCGATGACAACACCGGCGGCGGCACGCACGCGGAGTTCTGATCCTAAACACACAGAGCTGAGGGATCTACGGCGAGAAGTTTCCGATTGCCTTCCTTCAGTAGACACCGAGGATTGTCAGAGCAAACAAAGGATGAACAAGTCGTGCCAGACACAAACCGTGGTATGTGAAGACGAATGTTCAGTGCGAATACGCGCAATTTTTTTTTTAAGATCACATTGTTAAAATTAACTTTGTATTTTTCTTATATAAAATTTTGATTTGTGGACGCTTGCTGCTGTGTCTGTCTGCTGGCCGAGTGACCCTTGAAGAAGAGTCGTATAGCTCCATGGGTTATTCACGAGGGCAATTAACTTCCGATTCTGATGTCGCGTGCGTCAGGATGCCACCGGTGCATCGCGAGCCCGGTTGGCGCACCGGGCTCGCGATGCACAGTTCGCTGGTTTTAAATTCCCCCTCCACCCCCTGTGGTCCACCTCGCAGTGTCAATAGAATACCGCGGTCGGTTGCGTTGTGGCGGGGCGAAGTGCGGGTAGCACCCACCTCTTCCAAGACGTCTGGCCAGCGTGGAAGAGTAGGCCAATATACCTTTGAGTGGATGCTTTTCCGCTAGCAGTGGCGCAAGCAAGAAAATGCAGAGCTGCAACTTTACTATAAAAACATTTTTTACCAGCAAATTACGAGCGCAACACTTTCCAAAATAGGGTGCAAATTTCGATCAGGAGAAGATAGAGATGCGACAAGACACAATCGCGCTCAATCTTGCCGAGTAGATCATATTCGGTGTCGTAAAATAATGGACGTTAACTGCGGAGCGGACGCCGGATTATCCGAAGTCACACAGCATCACGGGTGACAGCCCTCGGTGGGAGGGTCGCTCATTCTCCTCTGCTGCCTCCATAGCCTGAAACTTTCATCCTCCAGCCCTCCGTGCTGTCTGCTCCCTGCCCCTGTTCAAGTCCCATTCTGTGGAGGCATTCCTCTTTATAACTCAGCAAATGATTGACTGCCTTTACGTATATAGAAAAATAATAATAATAAAAAAGTGAATAAAAAATGAATAAACATAAAATAAAAAATAATAAACCAAACACTTTAATGTAGACTGTAGCCTGGTTCTTAATCGGAGCGAGTGTACTGGCAGCCAATAGTGTAGACTGTAGCAATGGTTATTAAGCTGGGTGAGTGTACTGGCAGTCTATAATGTAGATTGTAGCCTGATTCTTGACCTCGGTGAGCATACTGGCAGTCTATAATGTAGACTGTAGCCTTGTTTTTTAAGCTTGGTGAGCGTATTTGCATTCTATAATGTAGACTGTAGCAATGGTTCTTAACCTGAGTGAGCGTACTGGCAGTCTATAATGTAGACTTATTATTGGTTCTTTCGGTAAAAAAAATACAATAAAAAAGATACAAAGGTGTCACTGATCCTTCTCTTCACTATTCCACATGGACCTGCATGGTCAAACAACTTTCACTACCAGTGCAGATTGGGGGGAGGTATTCATCCAGCAGTGAGAATCCAAGAGACCGGGATGGATGGTCTCTTGCAAATGAGACCATCCTAGTGTCTTCAGTTCTTACCTGGTGAAACAAGTATCTGTGAAACTTCAATCGCCTGCTGGATTGACAAAGAGCCATAAATAAATAAATGCCATTATTGTTCCTGTCCCAGCATTTTGAGATGCACTCAAATTTCGACACAATATGAATCCAAACTGTGATGTATTATCTAAATCGGGTGTGAACTCGCGGTATCATATAGAGGAAATCTTAGGCTCATCTTAAATTTCAAGGGTAAATGTTCACTAAAGGTTTATGATTAATGCTCCGGTGAATCAGCAGAAGCCTCAGGATCATTAAAATGCCACAGAATATGGAACAACATATCATTAGGATTTAAAGTGTAGATCATTTATTCCGGAAGACTTTGAGATTTGTATGCCACATGTTCAGTTCTTGGCAACTCAGGTCCAATGTTAATCCAAAGGATTTACACTTGGGAAAAAATACAGCTAAATTTATCGCTTTGGCACATTCCTGTCGGCAACAGCGATTATTAAACAGCTCATTAAAAGTTAATACACACGGCATTGACTGCATGAAATTGAGTGCAAATGCCAGTGTGTGCGAACGCTGGGTTGGATCAATCCGTGAATTTCTGTCGGATTGTTGACGCAACGCAATTGATTTCACTTGCACGGTAAATATTAATACCGAGAACGTGCATCGTCTGCAATTCGTAGCGTGCCCGTCTCACTGTTGCCACACGGAATGAATTTGATCACGTGCCATAATTTAAAGGGAAAGTGGTAATTTGGCCGCCTTTATTAGGCCATTTGTTTTTCTTACAGGACATTTAGCACTTTACAAGTTTGTAAACTTTTATTGCCCCGCGTGTCATTACCATTCACGCGGGAATTATGGGAAGACAACGTGGAATGTGTGCATATTATTCCCACTGGAGATGCTCAACAATCTTGGCCCGGGTTAATGTTCTTGGAGACGCGATGGGATACCCCGCCCCCCCCCCCCCCCCTCTAATTATTTAGAGCGGGGAAATTGCGCAAATTGGAATATTGAGCCGACAGACCACTTGTGCATATCAAGCAATGCAGAGACTCGCAGCGACATGGATTTTCTCGCTGTCGATGGGCAATCAACGGCGCATCTGCTTTTTGTCGGAGTACTGTTACTTTTGATAAATTGACGGGGGTTATTATCGGGAACAAATGCCACATTTATAAGATGACTTCATTGCTCAGGGGGAATGACAGCACGGGGGAGATTAAGTTAGGGCGGTGGAGGGGGGGGTGTGTGTCTTGCTCAGACTGCACTGGGCTAAAATATCTGTGAAAGCCTATGTCCGAATTGGCAATGCTCTCCAGACAAGGATGAAGAACGACGTCAAGGGTCAAAATACGGAACGAAAATGCCAACGATGAAAACAATCGCCATTGAATTGCCACCCTTGACACGGAAGGATCTGCACGTTTTGAAAATGTGCCCATTTGTGAAGATTTTATAAGAATAACACATTTAGCTATCATGGAAGAGTAGGCCAAAAACTCTCCATCCGGGCTCTCCAGAGCTCCCTCTAGTGTTAAACACTTCTGCCAGCAGTGGCACGCGCAGGCAATTGCAGGGCTACACCTCTACCCTTTTAAAAATAATTATAAAATAACACTGGATCATAGTCTGTAAATGACCATAAAACCAACCACAACAGAACAATCAGTGCATGCCAGTTTTGTTGAGCTGGTGGCATGAATAAGGACGAGAGCTTTTGTGCACGCAACAACACATCTTTGTGCGTGCGTTGTACAATCTAAACAACGATGCAAAGGAATAAAATCGCCAGCATCACAATCATTATCATCATCAGTGCCCAGCCAGAGGGCACATAGGCTGCTTTTCAATGCGTGCAACCCGCTTCTGCCAGACACTTTGTTCCGGTGGCTTCCTCTCGGCGCCCTCTCCCTGGAGAGACGACCGGCGCTTGCTCGTGACCTAAACGTGCAGCCCTGGCGCGAGCCATATGGGCTGAGGCGATGCCACCGACCCAAACCCGCATTTTGCGTGAGACGTAAGTAAGCGGACAGGCGACTGGGCCTTTGCGACCGTCAAGCCCATCTGCCCGTCGGCTTGCCAGCGGATGAAAGGAACGCTTGGTGTATTCGCGGCCGTGCGACTTAATGGGCAGGGGCGTTCTTCCTGCCCATCCCTCGGCAGCCTCCGCTTTCCATTAGGCGCGTGAACGCTGCTCCGTGCCGCCCTGCGCCAACGGCTCTCCGCACGATAAGCAAAAATCTGTTCGCGTCAGGCTGCCCGTTTTCCTCGGAGCCCAACAAAAGCCAAAGTTAACTATGTCGCAGTGCTTTGCGCGATGTACATTTTGTTCACCTTCTACTCGTACATTCACGTTCGCTTGCACGCGCACGGATTCTGGCATGGCGCGATGGTTTGAGCACTCGAGTCGCGACACAGAGGTCGCCGGCGCGATGGATCCTTCCGACGCGGCAGTTTGAAACAATGGTCCAGGTTTTTCGAGTCCCCCCGCCTATATCCGTGTGCCCACCGTTACCAGTGGCTTCACCGCGGTTCGTCGTTCGGCACGGCAGGTCGCGTGCCATGGGGGTAGCCCCACCGCTTGCAGAATGTTTCGCCAGCGTGGATGGGTAGGACAAAACCCTCTTGTGGGGCTCTCTAGAGCTTTCTTGAGTAGGGGTCCCTTCTGCCAGCAGAACACGCGATTGTTGGGCTGGAGATTTACAAATTAATTTGCTTGGACGGGCTGCCCACATTGTTACATGTTGATCATGTTAGAGTGATGCGCAGCCGTCTCAAGAGATACAGCAGCATTAATTATATTGTAAAATGCTTTGTTTATCCAGGAAAGTCCCGTGAGGACTGGAAAATTATTTTAAAAAAATAAGAAGACTCCTGCTTATAATTTCATGGGCATTTTTGTAATACGTATTTTTGTATGTACACATATACGATCTGGGATGAATCTGTAGAGCCTGGAGAAAAGCCAAGTGTACAAGCGGATAACCACTTATCTACTGGCACATCAGAGCTGAGCTAGCAACGAGGCCCTCAAATAGGGTGGTTTTCCACTGGCCAGAACCAAAACGTGAAACCTTGGCCTCGTGAGCAAGCAAGGCCAGGGTTAGTCATCCTCGCAGCAGGGGCTGTTGGCTAGGGGAGCTGCGGTGGAGAGATGTTAACTACCTCGCCTGGTATGCAGGAGGTCGTGCGTTCCATCCCGACCCTGACGCCTGTATATTTAGAGTTTGCATGTTCTCCCCGTGGTCGTGTGGATTTTTCTCCGGATCCTCCGGTTTTTCCCTCCACATTTCGAATTGATTTAGCTGCTATAAATTTTCACGTGATAATCCATTTTGTTGAGCGATCGTTTGTGGCCAGGTCGCTTCTGAAAAATAGCTGTATAGCTCTGTGGGCCTAACCTGGCAAAAAGTAGAACAAAGACAGTCACTGCGACGTTTGCTTTCAGATGCGCTTCTGTGGCCGTCTGGAACGCTCTTCCTTCCGATGTTGGGAAGCCGCTGGAGCCATGCACTTTTAAATCATCATTAAGATTGACAAACTCGTTTCTTTAGAACTGCTTCTTGTGTTTAGTTTGTGGTCCTTTCCCCGCACCTCCGATTAGCACGGTTGGCTATGTGCAGTGCAAAAGAAATTCAATAAGGTGCCACTCAGTTGTACCGTGGGAAAGAGGTAATAATACCTCCACTCCACCCAACCTACTCTGGTCGTTAAAGAGGGGCTCCACTGTACGTATGCTGAACTTTTTTCGCACCGTACCGTAGACAGCCATAGTAACCGAAGTTTGTACCCGCACGCCGTTTGGCGCAACGTCAAATATTCTGGGTGACTTGAAGAAGCTCGGCGGCAGGTGGAGCGAAACGTCACAACACCGGCAGCCGAAACCAACACTCGTCGCGACCCACAAACACAGCGGACAGCTTCAAGCAAAGGATGTTTGAGAACGTGGGCTAGCAAGCACTGGGCTGATGCGTTTGTGTACATGGGATTATAGCTTTCTCTCTATATGTATATATATATTTACCGTGTCCTTCCTCAAAGATGATGGCAATCATCGCCTTCCATTTAGCTCTGTCCATGATATTATTCACGAAAACTATTTTTTTTATTTTACCAAGTAAAGCCCACTGAGCTATACAGCTCTTTTTCAGAAGCGATCTGACCACAAATGATATCTCAACGAAGTGGCTTATCACGTGGAAATTTATAGCAGCCAAATACTCTAAACGCATGCTTCTAAATGTGAAAAACTGGAGGATCATGAGAAAAATCCACGCGACCACGGGGAGAGACATGCAGACTCCATTGATACAGGCGTCGAGGTCGGGATTCAACCAACGACCTCCTGTAAACCAGGCGAGGTAGTTAACATCTCGCGCCCCAGTTGCATCCAACCGTTCAAGTTGCCTCGGTAACTTAACTCACTGTCAGCATCTTGTACTTAAAATGTTTGTTGTCTCACCGAAGCATCATTGACATGCTAATCTCTCACAATACAATAGCCACTTCGGCAGCCTCAGGGAGACCATCTCTAGCCCTGAACTCTTACCCTGAGGCTGTACCCACCCATCTTAGGCCTATATAAGACCTTGTTTCAGTAGCTTTCTCTCTCTCACCTGTAGAAGATTACCTGTGTTGCGATCGAAACATTTTGATCTATTATTTTTCTATCTACGTGACTTTACCGAAAGACCCAAAGAGTATTATCACACTAGCTTACTCATCAGCGTGCACACGTTCTCACTCCATTGTGATGCAGATGCATATGATAATAACGATAATAAATTATGATTTGAGTGATATTGGTTGAAAGCCCTACCACACCATGTCAACCATGAATGTGTGGATTGGTGAATATTACAGGAAATACAGGCACAAACACTGTATTACAGCCAGTAGCACTAGCTATTTATGGAAACATCTACACGGGCTTTCGAAAATATGAAAAGGCACTGCTGCCATATACTGCCCCTGAAAAGGTATTTTAATGGCACGAAAAATATCCCGAAGCAATATGATGCCAATTTGCTCGTTAAATTCCTTGAGATTATAGCCAGATGAGAGGTCATTGAGACTATACGTCTCTCTGTCAAGGCAGACCTGGGATACGCACATACATACAAGGAAAAACATCAATTGCTCTACAACAACATTAAGTGCAAGATATCAGAAATACACCTTTAAAAACATCAAGGTATTTCACAGACGATGGGACAAAAAACACGAAATACAAAGCAACTATGCGCTGTTTGTAGACCGGATGAGGATAACGAAACGATAACAAGAATTTGCACTCCCATTTTCTAAGAAATGTATCCAATTTGTTACCAAAAGACCAGCTGTTAGGCAACACATGCATTGAGATGATTTACATTATTTTGGTGCAATAAATGTCCAAATGACGGGCCACTTTGTTGAGCTATCATTTGTGGCCAGGTCGTTTCTGAAAAATAAGTGAACACCTCAGTGGGCTTTGCCTGGTAGGATGGGGGTAGTTTAGTTTAATTTGTTTGAGTTTGTGTGATTTCATTACCTTCCTCGTACTTTGCACTACTATAATGTTTTTGTACTGCTTGTTGCAACGTTCTTACCCCGTCCCCCCACTAGACATCTGTGAAAAAGAACGTTGTAGCTCATCGGATTCCTCCTGGATAAATACATAATTCAAATTCTGATTCTGAATACACATGGGGGCATAGAGGATGCGGAGGGAGGGATGAATGGAGCGATAGAGGAAGGGAGCAGAAAGGGTTGCAATGTCAGAGATGAGCTCCTGATGAACGGTAACAGACAAAGCAATTTTTGGGGGCCCCAAGTGAGCCAGCTTGTTTGAGGCTTCCCGATGGCCCATGAGCAACGCATGCCATCAGCGTTACACGCACGCCGCCTTTCCCCAACTCCATCAAGCACTCCGCTCGTATTACCACAACTGTAATCGCAGGGACGGGATAGCAGAACACTCTAATGTAATGCAATCGCAATTCAACACAATTGGGAATTATAAAGTGCCCGAATACAACATTATCACAATGTCAAAGGAAATGACAAGGGTGGAAATGCTACTTGTCATTCTGCACTCCACGCAGCACTTTCTGCCGGCACGGATAAAAGGGGTTACCGGTAAGACTAGGGGAGGTTTATAAGCAGGTAAGGAGGTTTATGAGAAGGTTGGGGATGCTGCCACGGTTGCAGTGGCAAAGCCGCTGGACTTGCGATCCAGAGGTCACCGGTTAGTTTCGACCTCCCTCAACGCGGCAGTTCAAACGATGGTGGGAAGACTGCAGACATCGCAGCTGTCGCGGTTTTAACCTGAAGACGGGCGCTTGTGTTGCGTTCGAAACGTGATTTATTTTATTTTCTTGGATCTTTCGGCAAAATCACGTAGAAGGGAAATAATAAAATAATAAAAATGAAACGTAATAAAATTCTCACGACGTTTCGGCCACAACGCAAGCAGCCGTCCTCAACTGAAGAACAGAGCTGTCGAATAGACAGCGTCCTAATGAACACCGCTAAGCTTGGCAGAGCGCCTTGACAAAGGAGTTTACATATCATAGAGCGCCTTGACAAAGGAGTTTACATATCATAGAGCGCCTTGACAAAGGAGTTTACATATCATAAAGCGCCTTGACAAAGGAGTTTACATATCATAGAGCGCCTTGACAAAGGAGTTTACATATCATAAAGCGCCTTGACAAAGGAGTTTACATATCATAGAGCGCCTTGACAAAGGAGTTTACATATCATAAAGCGCCTTGACAAAGGAGTTTACATATCATAGAGCGCCTTGACAAAGGAGTTTACATATCATAGAGCGCCTTGACAAAGGAGTTTACATATCATAGAGCGCCTTGACAAAGGAGTTTACATATCATAAAGCGCCTTGACAAAGGAGTTTACATATCATAGAGCGCCTTGACAAAGGAGTTTACATATCATAAAGCGCCTTGACAAAGGAGTTTACATATCATAGAGCGCCTTGACAAAGGAGTTTACATATCATAAAGCGCCTTGACAAAGGAGTTTACATATCATAGAGCGCCTTGACAAAGGAGTTTACATATCATAAAGCGCCTTGACAAAGGAGTTTACATATCATAGAGCGCCTTGACAAAGGAGTTTACATATCATAGAGCGCCTTGACAAAGGAGTTTACATATCATAGAGCGCCTTGACAAAGGAGTTTACATATCATAGAGCGCCTTGACAAAGGAGTTTACATATCATAGAGCGCCTTGACAAAGGAGTTTACATATCATAGAGCGCCTTGACAAAGGAGTTTACATATCATAGAGCGCCTTGACAAAGGAGTTTACATATCATAGAGCGCCTTGACAAAGGAGTTTACATATCATAGAGCGCCTTGACAAAGGAGTTTACATATCATAGAGCGCCTTGACAAAGGAGTTTACATATCATAGAGCGCCTTGACAAAGGAGTTTACATATCATAGAGCGCCTTGACAAAGGAGTTTACATATCATATGTAAACTCCTTTGTCAAGGCTCTCTGCTCCTCCCAGCCAGCTTAAAATACGCTGCCAAGCTTAGCGGTGTTCATTAGAACGCTGCCTTTCCAACAGCCCTGTTCTTCACCTGAGGACGGCTGCTTGTTGTGGCCGAAACGTCGTGAGAATTGTATTGTTTTATTTTTATTATCTTATCATTTCCCTCCTACGTGACTTTACCGAAAGATCCAAGAATATGAATCCAAGCAGTCACGAAAGCTTTAAATCGATATTTTATTTATTTTCTACCCACGTGACTTTACCGAAAGAACCAAAGAGTATGGATTCCCACTTCTGCGTCTGTCCTGTCCACCCAGAAGTAGACATGAGCATGAAACAGTCTGACTAGTTGGTCGTGTGTGGTGGGGTTAAAATTGTGCATTCTCCCACCTGTTGACAGATGTCTCGTTAGTTTGGAACTTGGAAGACAAGGCCAACTAAATATCCTCTAGGGAGGGGGACTCTGTAAGGGATCCCTACAGTGTGTGAAGGCCCTTCCCACCAGCAGTGACACCAGCACATAATTGCAGGGCTGCGCCCCTATCCTTTGTCTGGAAAAGCTCATCAAGTGAAAACGGTAATGCAATATGATGAAATTCATTAAGAGGCTGCGTTGGCAGTGCATGGGAATGAATATCAACCCCAACCCTCTTCATTCATCGTCAACGCTGCTGAACAACGGGAGAAACGCAACGATAGCCCGACGTGTTGGGCAACAGCCCTTCTTCAGGAAGGCCACTGATGGTAGGGGACGCCGACTGGCGCACGGTTTCCCGGGGTTGTGCCGCGTCTGGTCGGGCACGACGACTGACGTTACGCACCCCCGCCTCCTGCTGCGCGGGAGCTGCTTTGGAAAGTGAATTATCCCGTAAATGAAGCTCCCCAGCGGCGCGTGGAGTGAAACGTTGGACATCGTGCCGAACGACGAC
This sequence comes from Lampetra planeri, assembly GCF_965212315.1. NCBI lineage: Eukaryota > Metazoa > Chordata > Hyperoartia > Petromyzontiformes > Petromyzontidae > Lampetra > Lampetra planeri. The sequence goes on along the minus strand of NC_136155.1, from coordinate 5,463,984 downwards.
CCGAGAGCGCATCGGCGAGCACGGCGGTGAAAGGCGACGCGGCGGCTGAGATGATGCTTCACGGCGGCTGCCTGGGAAACTTTGAGGTTGACAAATGGACAGTTTGTTACTCATTATCTGTTAATGGAAAAACTGATCATTTATCAACTTGTAATTTTTCAAGGCGCCGCAGTGTAAAGATTTGTCCTCAGAGATTTCCGTTGTGAATTTAAGGGCATTTTGATGATGATGATGATAAAGTGTGCTCCCCATATACATGCTCATCTATCTCTCTGCCTTCTCCCCTCTCTGCTCTAAATAATGACCTTTTGCGAGCAGCTTGAGTTTCATACATATTTCTCAGTTATAAGGCAATATATAATGGAGCTGGCGAAACATCCCGAATGTAGAGACACAGAGCTTGGAAAATGGTTAGCGCTGGTTCTGGCCGTTGGACAGCAAGCTCACTATATTTCACAATTCGGTGCGACGTTTCACTTGGTAGCTACAACCGGTATCATTTAAGGCCCAGCACTGAAGGATATTTTCACAATTTTGGCTACTGCTTGATAATGGTGGTTGTTACAAGCAGCGAAACGTCGAACCCATGTAAATGTTGTGAAATTACTCTCCAACACACTCGTGGTGCTGCCGAAGCAGTAGTGAATTGGTGTGTTTTTTCACGTGCCAACAACATTAATTGGCTGTGTCGGGTGGAGGAGAGTGGACAGCACAAATCTTATTGATGCTATCCGACCCAAAAATCAATGACGAATCATTAAATTGGTCGTGAAAGCCTTCTATGTATTAAACAGCAATGCTGTCAATTCCATTGGAAAACGTTTCACGGAGCACCTACGTAATGGGTAACGGGTATTTATTTACATCTGCAATCGTTACGTTCGTCATTTCATCACGGGAAATGAAACATTAAAAGTGAGATAGATAAATCAACATCAAAATGTAACATCATTTCTTTTGAACGGAAACCAAATGAAACTTTTTTTTTTAAGTGAGCCGCGATAATCACGATGCGGCGGTGACGGCGACATTTCTCAACAACAACAGCAAAAAACGGACGGTGCCACCCTCGTGGACCTAACCACGCAGCTCTCATCGGTGGCGTCGCGCCCTCGTCTCTCGCGCGTGGCGTCCGGCTTTCCCGAGCAGCACGGCCACGCACGCAGCCCCCCACCCCCCGGCCCTCCGGCGCTCCCAGCCACCACCGCCGCCGCCACCGCCGCCGCGTTCGACTCACGTTGATGTGCCCCGTGGAGATCTGCATCTCGTGCAGGCGGCGGACCGTGGTATCGCGGTCGATGAAGTAGGCGGCCGTGAGCTGGTGCAGCAGCTCCTGCGTCTGTGTCGCGTTCTCCACCTGCTTGTCCACCTTCCCCCGGTCCACGTACACGGTCAGCGCCTCCTCCCCTGCGCCATGCCGACAGCGCCGAGGTTAGCTCTCCCGCCCGCCCGCTCACTCGCCCGCCCGCTCACTCGCCCGTCCGCCCATCCGCCCGCCCACTCACTCAATAGCGCTTGTTCAAAGCCCATCATCACAAATGTTGTACGGTACTGCCCTACAAAGGGACAAATAATGGGTACAAATGTAAAACATAGGTTGAATGGGAAAAATGTGTAGCCTTTTAGTATCGCTTTGCCGCTGATGTCAGCCATGCCAAGGAATCGAACTCAGCGATGAGATGAGCTCTTGCACAGGAGCAAGATGCATTGTGGGATCATTGTGCGACCCCAGAAAAAGTGCACACGAGGGGTTGCACTCCTCACTGGCATCTCCTGGTCGTCTCACGACCCAAGCCTACAACACCTGGCAAGTCCTGGTGGTGGTCACCCACACACGTGGTAAACTATCTTAATGCGCTTAGTTTCGGATATCTGACAAAGTCGTTTAATGTACATTTGACCCGACAAAACCTGAAAAATCCAACACCTGCCCTCGCAAAAGCCTCTTTTGCCACTTTTGCAAACCGGTTTGATGTAATGACATTTGGGAAAAATCCGAAAACGCTAACACATCGAAACAATGCTTCATTTTCATTTCTGATTTAGACAAAAAAATAATATGCTTATTTATCATTATTACCACAAAATAAGAATATCGTCACTCGACTATTGGAAGGAGGCTTCCTTCCCCATGCTGTGTCAGTAATGGGAGCTTGTTTGACCACACTTCACCAGACTGGTCAGTTGAGTTGGATAACTGTGGTCGCGGGATAAACCAGGTCCAATTCAAGCACCACTTGCCACTGTGGCGGGATTCAAATTACCTCGCCTTGTTTACAGGAGGTTGTGGGTTCGATCCTTTCAGTTTTCATTTTCATGTATTTGGTATAGCCCTGTGAGCCATTCGGCTCTTGAATCGGATGCAACCGCAACAAACAAAAAACAAAAACATGAACAAGAAAACATCTTCAAGTGACTACGTAACTATGCGCAAACAGAAAAATCCAAGAAAAAACGCCGATATATCTGGAATTTGCATGTTCTCCCCGTGGCCGCGTGGATTCTTCTTCGAGGGACCTCCAGTTTTTCCCTCCACATAATCAAGATGTTTGCTGGAGTATTTGGCTACTCATACATTTGCAAATGATAAGCCACTTCGTTGAGCTATCACGTGTGGCCAGGTCGCTTCTGAGAATTATATAGCTCAGTGGGCCTTGCCTGGTAAGGTAAAAAATTGTTTTAGTTTCATGTTAGCCATGTGCCGGTATCAAACCCAAGTCAGCACATTTCATAACACGGTGAAACTATCCACTACCCCACCTCTTCCCGTGCAGACAACATGTAATGCAAAATACACTTCCCAAAGCTGCAATCCACCTAAAGTGTGGCAGATGAGAGCCAAATCTTGAAATTTAAAAACACGATTAAAGCCTCGGCAGTGTCTTCACAGCGGCAATCGCTTTGGCCGTACAATTCATTTGCTGAGCAAAACACCGAAAAGCCTCATGACCCAGATAGAAAAGTATATAACAGCGGATTGGCTTCTCTGAATGCAAACAATGGAACGGGGGAGCACTTATTGGTGCGCCGTCTGAGACATCACACTCGGAAAATATGTGCCCGTAGCCTGTATTTATTGTACGCTCACAATTTTCCGAAGCACACACTGCTCTGTTGAAATCTTTTTTTTATCATTTCCCATCGAGATGCACGCAGCAGCTGACGTCAGGAGCCAACCGTGGCGTCGACTCTGCCCGCCACCTTGATGGTGACAGCCAAGCCAAAGGGGGCAGTGCTGCCCACTGATTAATAACACTGGTCAACACACATTTTCTGGCATAAGGTATTCCAACGGTTTCAATGTAATTTTGGGGTGCTGATTCCAAATCTGGCATCAGTTTTTGTCTATCACATCAGGTTTTTGAGATATCATATATTGCATTTTCAATAAAAACTGCAGAAGAAAAATATTTCATAAATGTGGATATCTACATAAAATGATATTATAAACACACTATCCTAAAAATACAGCACCATATTTTAACACTAAAGCAGTCACTGACTCGCAATAACTTGCAATCATAAGTGACAGAGTTAATTTCGGGTAAAATCAATGAAAACGGGGTATGCTGATAGCATAAAAATGAGATGTGATAGGGCAAATCTGAGATGAGATTTGGAATCAGCACCCCGAAATTAGTCCAAAACAGCTGCAAAATCCAGGCCAGAAAAAAAAGTTTTTTTTGTTGACCAGTGTAATTCAATGTTACAAAAATTATCGTTTAATTTTTGTCCCTGGGTAGTACGTGTTATTTTTTAATTGATTATGTCTCAAAAGTAGAGAAAATGGTTATTATTCCCCACAAACTTTGCTTCTGTGACCAGGACACAAAAGCAAAGTTAATAATCCACTCCATTAATAACACTGTGTGACACATTTATTTATATTTTGTCCCTGGGTAGTAAGTATTATTTCCTAATTGGTTATGCCTCAAAAGTAGAGAAAATGGCTATTATTCCCCACAAACTTTGCTTTTGTGACCAGGAGATTGATATTTTGAAATTGACCTATTTTCAATGAGAAAACGTGGTGTGCATTTGCGTCTTTCGTTCACGTAAAGTCCTGGTCACAAAAGCAAAGTTTGTGGGGAATAATAGCCATTTTCTATACTTTTTACGTATAAGCAATAAAAAAAATAACACTTAGTACCCGGGAACAAAAATTGTGTTACATAGTGTATAATTATATAATTCAAGATTTGAAGTTTTCGTGACTGCAAGGATCCATACTCTTCGGTTCTTTCGGTAAAGTCACGTAGGTAAAAAAAAAAGATACGAATATAAATAAAGAATAAAAATAACTAAATTAAATCACGACGTTTCGGGAGCAACACAAGCGTCCGTCATCAGGTGGGGACAACCACAGCGAAAACAGTTGCTGAAGTATGCCAAAGAGATGACTCTGACAAGGGATTATAGAGCTGATGGGGTGGGGGGGGAAAGAGAGGTCAGGGTGAGGGTGAGTGCTCTGCAAGCCGTCTGGATACCACCAAAGATTTGTCCATGAAGCCATCCAGATATACAAACATAGGCGTAATTTCAACCGAGAAGATGGATTCAAATTGAGCAATCATTGGAAGGATGTTATTAACCAAGTTAAACATTAGCTACCTTATAGTTTATATTCATATCCACATCTCCAGTCTTTTACTCCCAGCCCTGCTCACTCCCATAACTTGGAAATTTGCCATGCAGTGTTTCAAGCCTGCAGAGTTCTCTCCCCCCCCAACCAACGTGTCACAGCAGTAGGTCGAGCTTTAGGATCAGCCTTTCCGCCAGAGGTCGCAAACGGGTTTTGATTCCTTACCTGTACCCGTACCCGGCCGCACCAGGGTCGCAAACGGGTACCCGTACCCAGCAGGGTACGGGTAGCCGGGTATCGGGTAGGGTACGGGTATCGGGTACCCGGTTGCGACCTCTGGTCTGGCGCAGAGGTCGCAAACGGGTTTTGATACCTTACCCGTACCCGGCCGCACCAGGGTCGCAAATGGGTACCCATACCCGGCCGGGTACGGGTACTCGTTCCCTACCCGTACCCTACCCGAAATGAGTGACAAACGGTTACTCACCAGTGACTCACGGCCTACCCCTACCCGGCCGCACCAGGGTTGCAAACGGGTACCCGTACCCGGCCGGGTACGGGTAGCCGGGTATCGGGTAGGGTACGGGTATCGGGTACCCGGTTGTGACCTCTGCTTTCCGCTCCTCTCTAGCCCACGCCCTGCCCCCACACTCACCCTGTCCTCTCCCCACCTCAGCTCTATGATCCCTTGTCAGAGTCATCTCTTTGGCATACTTCAGCAACTGTTTTCGCTGTGGTTGTCCCCACCTGATGACGGGCACTTGTGTTGCGCCCGAAACGTCGTGATTTAATTTAGTTATTTCTATTTTATTCTTTATTTTTATTCGTATTTTTATTTTATTTTCACCTACGTGACTTTACCGAAAGAACCAAAGAGTCATTATATAATTATCAATGAGCAATCGCTTTACCAGTGCCAGGCCAGAAATTTAAGCAGAAGTTAAAACGGACCAAAAGCTTCGGGGGGCCCCGAGTTGTGTGTACGTTGAACGTCTTTCACGGCCGTACGTAGCCAACCATGCAAATCGGACTTGTGCGGGTAAGAAGTACAACAAACAAAACACACAAAAAGAAAGTTCCTACCCTGGATCATTTCCTCCCATTACATCCCGTTCCCCACTGCTATTCACGTGTAACTCAGCGCTCCGGAACACTTGTTTACATCACGGTGAGATTGTTTACACCACTGTGAACTTGTTTACACCACGGTGAGATTGTTTACATCACGGTGAGATTGTTTACATCACGGGCGCGTTGCTAACGCAGGGTGTTGTTGTTGTCGTCGTTGTTGCCATTGTCGTCACGCATGCAGGGATCGACGGGTGAACGGAATATCAACTCAAATTGTTGTTATTCTTTGGTTCTTTTGGTAAATTCACGTAGATAGAAGAAATAATAAAAATAAAAACCACAAATAAAAACCACGACGTTTCGATCGCAACACAAGCGATCGAAACGTCGTGGTTTTTATTTTTTATTATTGATTTGAAGCTTTCGTGACTGCAGGAATCCATACTCTCTGGTTCTTTCGGTAAAGTCACGTAGGTAGAAAAAAAAAAAGGAAACACGACGTTTCGGTCGCAACACAATCGTCCGTCTTCAGGTGAGAAAATGATCTGCTGTTGTGGCTTTATATAGGCACGGGAGGGGGAAAGGGTGGGGAGGAGTTGTTGTCGAGTCGTGGCTGCAGGAGTTAACGGGGGAGAGGGGGGGAGAGTTTGTGGCCTGCAGGGACGAGTGAGGCTGGAGAAATTAGCATGTCAATGAGCTTGAATTAGTAACCGGTCACTACAACGACACGGGTGGGTGAGTGAAAATCACAGCAGTTAAACCTTGACGTGGTTTATCACGTCCTTCCAATGATTGCTCAATCTGAATCCATCTTCTCGATTAAAGTTTTGTCTGTGTTTGTATATCTGGATGGCTTCATAAACACATCTCTGATGGTAGGGTTTGCAGAGCACTTTGGTCTCGGAAAAAGCAATGTCACGTGTGCCCACAGCGTTGAAACAGTGATCCGCCAATGCCGAGGTGTTGGTTCTGCCCTGTTTCAAATCCGCTTTGTGTTCGCGAACCCGGTCTGAGACATGTCGCTTCGTTTCACCAATGTAACTGCTGCCGCAGACACAAGTCAGCTGATGCTGGCACACACAATGGCCTGCGTTTGCGAATTGCATCACGGGATCTTTAACGTCCGCTGTGTATCAGCAGGCGTATGCTTTTGCATTAAGGCAGTCCCCCTCCTTAACCTCCTTCCATTCCTCTCTTAAGGCTCACCTCTTCTCTATTGCCCATTCTCCTCCTCTTCCCTCCCCTCACCCCTCCACTCCTTCGCATCCCTACCCTACCCTTTCGTGATCCTTATGTACCCCTCTATCACCATCATTCATTCCTAAATCCTTGTCGCATTGCCCCTGCCATCTAATTCATCCCATTCCGTCACCGTTTTGTAAGCTTTATCAAGCGCTTTGGAGTGAATGCGGTTAACATAAACATACATTACATTAGATTACACCGAGGTATAACCGGGGTGGCCGTTAATTTCGAACCGTGAATCTCTGCAACAAGCACTCCCGCTGCGCCATGCCACCGCCCCTAAGTAAGCTCATTAACGTGGACAGGCCAACTGCTGCAGTAACGTGCCATCTTCATGTTGTCTGCATCTCCCATCTCATCTCGACGCACATCTACATGCCTTAGCTCCGTCTTCTGCCGGCAAAACCACTGCAGGCAAAACCACTGCAGGTGATCCATAATTTCAGCTTCAGAAGCGGCGGGGTTTTACCGCCACGGATTTTAATGGCCGGTTGGTTGGCCCGAAATAATCGTGGGCCTGGGTGGCGTTTTTGCTGGGAGCGCTTGACTCACGATGGGAAGGATCCGGAAGTTAAAACTCTGATTGGCTGTCGCCTCGCCCAACCAATTCCCCCTCCCCAGCCCAAGGTCGGCTACAAAGAGTTCCGGTTGAACACGTACTAGTTAGGGCTTTCGCGACCAATATTGTTCATAATCAAAGTTTTTGTTGGGTTAGATCGGGTAAATATAGATGTGTCATGAACACAATTCTGCCCAAATCGCCTGATGATGCTTGGTTGTAGTCATCAGCGAAACGTCGTACACAAATTGTAAATGGTGTGGACCTACAGTACTTTCCAACACACCGGGTGTGCTGAAGTAATAACGAATTGTTACGTTTTTTTGTTTTCACGTGGCAAACCTTACTAAATAGCTGTGTGGCATGGTGGTGGGGTGGGTTAACGACACATTTATATTTACGCCATCAAACCCCCCCCCCCCCAAAAAAAAAAAACGTCTATTAGGAAAGGGAGCCACTTTGGAGAGATTGTGATTGTTCTCAAGATAGACTGGTCACCGCCATGAGAATGTGGAATTTCAATCACTGGCTTCGAAGCACCAATGAGAGACAAGTGCCAGCAGATTGCACACTTCTGCTTTTGAATGAGAGCATGTGTACAATTTGGCCGATCGACTGTTTCCACAACGCACTTGTCCCAATAACAAAACGAATCCTGAGAAAACACACCACCCTCTCGTGTGCACGGGTCCTTGCCGGCTACTCTGGTCTCCTCCCGCACAAAGCCAAACACTCATTAATGTAATTGGCCAAACATCCCAATATAGGACCTTTTCAGAAAAAAAAAGTCTTAAATCCGAGTGAGACCTTCATGGGTAATCCGGTACCAATGCTCCTATCGGGCATGACCCTAAAACAAATGAGAGAGCTATGCAGCGCAGCGCAACCACCATAACCTGCTCAAGTAGATAATAATTGCCGCTGGTATTTATGATTTCAAATCAATGATTGTATGCATTTTCTCGGTTGCGAAATATACATTTGGGATTGAGGCATCAATTCAAATTATCAACGTACGCTCTAATGGAACTCTGTGAGAGAAATGATGTCATTGAATTTATTTTTTAAAAAAAGGTAACCAAATAAATCGATAAACACTGTACGTACACTTGGCTCCGCAAATGCACTTGGTATTGGCAGGCCTCACCACAGAGGTAGGATGGGATAATGGCAGGGACCCACACTCACAATGGCAAAGCCCTGTCCGTTTTTCGAGAAGAAGTGATTTATAATGACACGTTGTCTGACGTTGGACTACAGTCATCACAAAATACAAACCGGGAGTTTCAGCATTCATGGACAAAAAACGGATGCAACAAATACGAGATAATATTCAGATATGAATGATGTGAACACGAAAAAACGAGTGAATCTAACATAACATTTCAAGTTAATCTCTCCCATCGCTATCTTTGCTGCCCCCCCCCCCGACACATCCCACTACTTCCCTGTCTCTTGACTACATCTCTCTAATTTCATGACGTAGCAGGCTCATCTTTGTCTCTCGTTTCTAATCTCACTACATCTCTCTCCCTTGACGACATCTCAGATTTCACTCCACTTCTGTCTCATCCGCATCTCTCTTCTCTCATCTCAAATTTAGTTTCCTCTCTCTCATCTTTACACTTCTCCATCAAGTTGTCAGTGTCCCTTTTACCATTTCAATTCGGGGATTATAAATTGAAAGTGGGGGGGGGGGGGGGGTAGCCACAGAAAATTATTTCTGCGTCTGGCCCCCACAGGACAGCAGAGACCACTGGTCGCTACAGTTTGATTCACGTTTGTTTCTTTTTTTTTGTGTTCGATGAGCATCACAGATTTCTAACAGGAACTCGACATCTTATGGGACTTCACACTCGGGGTCAAGTGCTTGCTACTGCCACCGTCACTGCAAAGTTTTCATTGTTTTCCAATCACGAGCGGTGAGCAATGACCCGATTAGCATTCATACAAACATCGCTCGGGTAAATACGGATAGACAGACCGAGGGGGTGTTTATCCGAATGGGAATTATTCACGTGGAAAATTGTGCTTTTTATCAGTCCGTAAACGCAAGGGGTATAACGATGCATCAATCTGCCGATTAACATCGATTTGTACGTCGAGCGGTGGTACAGCGGTTAGCGTGTTGCACTACGAACCCCGGCCGCCTGGGTTTGATATGGAATCTCACTGGTCCTGGGCGCCCCCCCACCCCCCCACCCTCTATCACCAACCTGCACTGACCAGTGTGATGAATTATGGTCAAACTATTTCAATGACCAACGCAGGATGGGAGGCCTCCATCCGGTATTTTATTGACTGATGGCTGTAAATATTTTTTTTTTATATATAGAAGCAATAGCAATGATAATAATACTACAGATGTAAAACAGTTAGGGTGGGAGAAAACACGTGACCCGAGACCTTCCTCTTAAACGGACAACACAGTGAGGTGAGATGTAAAAATCCCCTTCTGCACGTACGTACGTTGAACCTCTTTCGCACCGCACGTAGCCAATCGTGCCAATCGGAGGTGCGGGGGGAAAGACCTCTTGAGCAAACACACCTCACGGCCACTTCCTCTCTTGCTGGCAAATCCCTGCCGGCTGTTAAACAATTGACATGGCCGAGCCGTAGGTGCGTTTTCCACTCGTCGCGGGAGGGTTCACAGTTCGAAGCCGGCAGGCCGTCCCGATCAATACCGCAACAATACTGCGTGCCGTCTGTTTCGCAGTGGATGTCAAAGATCCAGTGACGTCAATCGCAAGGAGGAGGCCATTGTGTGCCGGCGTCATGGTTCATATTTTGCCCAATTTTTTTTTTATTTCCCCGCAGATGACTCAGTTAGGATTATACATGGCAATCCTCGGCCCCCAACTGCGAAAACCTGGCATGACCACCAGCCACCCCATCCCCCTTAGCGAAAAATATTCACGGGCAGTTTATATAAGACCACTCTTCAAGTCTCATCGTCACTACCGTCTGGCTTTTGGACTGCCGCTGGGTCTCTGATCTCTGGGTTGCCACTCCAGTCAATGTCTCAGTCGCGGTAACATTCCCTCCTCCATCCTGCCCACATGTCCAATCCATCACGACGTCTTCTTATTCCTGATGAAATATGCAGCAATTCTCCTGCCTTGCTCTGTTGTGAACTTCCAAGTTGCTTACCCTCTCCAACCATGACATTCTTATCTCAGCTGACAGACGTAACTGATATATTGCATGCCCGTGACCCTTCTCTTTGGAGGCGAGCATTGGTGGACGACACAGAGATGAGTGAAACCCCCAAACCAGCTGGGCTGTGAGGTGACACCAAGAGTAAAGGTGCAGTCCTGCAATTGCTTTGCCCACGCCACTGCTGGTTGAAGGGCCTCCACTAGAGGGAGCTTTAGAGAGCCACTCCAGTCTTCCATCCTGGCCAGATATCTTGGATGAGGTGAAGGTACCTGAACTTAATCGCACCACACGTGACTTGCCAATCACCGAAATGTGGTGGCCCCATTTAAACCGCTGGGTGGACAGAGTCAGGTTGAAATAATGAAGTTGCACCACCATTGCACCTGCCACGCCAGGAGACAGAACCGGCAACTTTTGGATTGCAAGCCCAGCGTGCAAACTATCACCACAAGGTAGCATCCCCATGGCTATAATAAGTTGATTTAATTAATCTGCGTTGAGCTTTCAGTGCCATCGCCTCGTACCTGTGGGTTTCTCTCAGCACTTTGCATTACTCCCACGAGACAAATGCTCATTCATAAAAAAAATAATGCGGGTGTCCATTGCAGTCTTTAAATTCAGTGAGGCTTTCCTAGGCACATTCTCCTCATCATCAAAGTGCATGGTCAATCCACTGCTGGATGAAGGCTTCCCATAGCCGCCGCCACCTTTTACGATCCTGCGATGTAACGGTCCACGTAGCGCCCGCACACAACCAGATTTCGTCGCTCCATCTCGTCAGCGTACGTCCGGCCGGTCGCAATCATTATTTTAGAAAATTATCGATAGAACAAAACCAGAGGGGGTGGTGGACCCATGACCACATTCACATATTTTACTATCTCTGTCCAGAGCCAATGCTCAGATGACCTAGATGGGACCCAGGCCAAATCGACTTCAATGGGCACAATTCACGTGTTGGCAGAGGGCCAATTAAACCTGGCAGAGGCAGATGGCCATTAGTCCTGCCAGGCTTGAAGGAGGTTGCATTTCAAAAACACACACAAACAGCTCTTATCTCGTGGCGTATACCTGCCTGTGCTGCCTGCCCTGGGCAGAGCGAGCTGAGATTGAAGCTTCGTTAATGAGAGGACCCATACACACGGTGGCCCAAAAGTCAGGACACATAGGGTTATTTAATGTATTTTAACAGTGGCATGAAAAAATAATCATTATTGTTCATTCTCTAAGTTCATATTATATCGCTTATCATTTTTTTCTATTTTTCCATCTTCCTTTTCAGACGACGTTTAAAAGTGCCAATGCAATTGGCTGAAGACGAACGAGTGCAATTGTTTTTTTTATGGATCAGAACCAGAATCTTTATCCGTACCGGTGGAAATCCGATGCTAACGACGGCAGTGCTAAAGACGGTGAAGGAGGCAGTGATTGCGGTTGAAATGTAAAGCAAGGGGCGGGGGGGGGGGGTGGGAGAGCGAATGGGAAGGAGATGGATGAGCGGGAGTGGGAAGAACGCACTCGTACTGAGGGTGGTGGGTGTGATGAGAAATGGGAGGTGACGAGCTTGTAAGGAGGGTGGGGGGGTGGGGGGGAGTGCGGTGAGGTTAGAAGATTGACGTCGAGGTGCGATCGGCGGATGCGTCGAGCTCACGCCGCGAAGGGAAAAGTTGGGCCAGATGAGCACCTCCGACTAGCAGCTCTGATGAGCACGGTTGGCTACGTATGGTGCGAAAAAAGTTCAATATGCATTCTCACATATACCAATGCCCCGGCGCTCAAAACTGATCTGGAACTTTGCCCTTTGATACCGAGAAGGGGGGGGGGGGGCGGTGAAGCCGTTACCTCCGAGCGTGGCGGAGAGCAGGACGTGCGTGCCGTAGCGCCGGATGAGCCCGTCGGTGAGCTGCTGCGCCGACGGCCGGCGGCCGAGCCGGCGCAGCGTCTGCAGGAACTCTGGGGCGAGGCCCACGTTGGCGCCCAGACCCTCCTGCCGGCCGATCGCCACGTTGTTCACCCTCCATCGCGCAAACTCCCTGCATGTGACGGACGCGCACGCACAAACGCATGTGGGTCACCGTACTCAGCTGTTAACGACTGATTTTTGTGGTTATTTTTTTGTAAATCCCCCGTGCCCCCTCTGTCCAGCCAGCGGTATAAAAAGGTACCACCACCGGCAGTCGATCGGAAAGTCGAAATGCCATAACGCCTTTCCTCTGTGGGGCACTGTTTTTTGCTTGTGTGCAGCATCTACGGTACGTCGAGATGCAGCCACGGTTGCATTGGTTAGCGCGCTGGACTTGCAATCCAGAGGCCGCCGGTTCGATTTCGCCTCCACGCGTGACAGTCGAAACAATCGGCAATTTTCGTAAATACACCAAACCTCCTCCATCCGGCCAGAGGTATAAATGGGTACCGCCAGAGGCAGTCGATCGGCAAGTCTTGTGCGGTGAGTGGGTGGGTGGGGTAAACTGTGGGTAATCCCACCTCTTCCGTGGAGTGGAAGATGAGGCCAAAATACCCTGAAAAGGAGGCCAACAAAGCTTCCTTAGTGGAGGCCCGTCTGGCAGCAGTGGCGTTAGCAAGCAAGTCTGGGCACTTGTTATCGCACACTCTTGTGAGTCCGGTCCATCACAAATTCGTGTTGATCTCAATTGAAACTCATTTCTTCTAAACTGAAAACTAATTTCTTTTGAATTGCTTTTTTGTGTTTGGTTTGTTGTCCTTCACCCCACCTCCGATAAGCATCGTTGGCTACGTACGGTGTGAAATAAATTCAACATACATACGGGATCTGCACGTACAGCAGAGATCCACGATATGGCCTGCTGCAGGTATGGCCACGTGTGCATACACGAATACAAAGACTCTGGCCGCAAGTACTGTTGGCGAGCACCTATGAATGCCAGCATAGCACACGAGGGGGTGGGTGGCCAGCACCACCTCCGGCTGCCTTTGTCTCCCCGGTACTGATGTTTAACATATCACACTGGGTACTCGCTTAAAATGACAAAATATTGAGAAAGCAACCTACAACATATTAACTTTGAATATTTCGTAAAAATGTGCTTTTTTTATTGTATTGATACAATCTGGCATACATGCAAATACGTTTTAGGTTCATGATTTTTTGCTCACAGAGATAATGGTCCCGTTTAGCCAGTTGCCCATCTATCTTGCGAGGGAGATCAGTGGCACAAGGACACAGCATCAGTAACAACATCAACAAAAAATAAAGACAAAAAACGTTAATATTGCAGAGCACAAGTACAGGATCCTTAGGGAATAGTGCACAAGTAACAAACGAGGTCTTTGAATATACATACAAATAAAGTCCACAAAATATATAAAATTAAACGGATATTAGGAAGCCACTGGAGCTCTACACTTCTAAATCGAGATTGGAAACTCATTTCTTTTTAGTTTAGTTTGTTCTCCTTCCACCGCACCTCCGATCAGCACGGTTGGCTAAGTACAGTGCGAAAGAAGTTCATCGTACGCACAGTTACATACGTTACCAATCGACCAAAGTCAGATGCCCTTTTATAGGCACTCCATTAATGACTGCAGTTCTCATGGCCGTCGCAGGGAGAGAGACGTGAATCCGAATGGGCAATCACTTCCCACACACCACCAACTGCACTTTGTTGATCAAAATAAAAAAATCCATGCACACTCTATTCCACTCTTTTAAGCCTCAAGGGAATCTTGGATTTTTTTTTTCTCTCTCTCTTCGTCTTTGACCACCCCGTTACCCTCTTTTGCTAATAGCGGGTCTGGCAATTTCAATCTCAGCGGAGAATCCCACGCTGCGCCGGAATGACATTTACCATTGACAGGCCTGTCTGTATAAACCCTCCAAGTGGAATTGATGGATTTGTCCTCCCCCAATTAGTGCCGGTCCACTAAGGGCCGGATTAAAACCGTCCAAACTCATTTCCCTTGTGTCCCCAACAGCTGTCAGCGAAAGGACACCTACGTCCCATTAGACCGAACGGGAGTTGAACCCGGGTACAAAAGGTTGAGGAGGCTAAGGCCACAAAAACGGATTGCATCTCCCCGCGTCTGTTCATTTTTAATTTACTGTAGCCGCAGGCCCCTGGCCGCGGGATGGGTCGGCGGTGGAATATCCACGGGCTCGTGCGAGAGGAGGCGGTGATCTCGGCTGCGAGTGCTCGATACAAGGCAGCCGCTCGCGACGGCTTGGGACGTTCCTCCAGTTGCTCGCGTGATCTTCGATAAGTTGCATTCAATCCGAATTGTAGGAATCCGAACCGTGATTCTGCCGCGACTTGGTCAACTCGCAGCGACACGCGGGTCTTAATACACCGGTTGTGAAGACATTTGTTTCTTCATTTTCTTAAACAAATTCACGTTATCTGTAGTAGTAGTGGTATTTATGGTGCTTGCATCTTAACTAACACTTGTATTCTGCTGGATGCGTCGCACCAATCGCTTCCCCCTGCCACAACTTTGTGGCGCTGGCTGCGTGGCACGCTCTCCGCTGTTTTGCTTTTGCGTAAGATGATATTTTTTTTTATTGCGATTTTGTAGAATCTACAATTTTTCGTGATTTAAAAATGCGCAAACAGAGTTCAAGAGTGACCATGTGGTGTACACCTTAACCTCGTAGATGATGCGTGGATGACGGCGATCGCGATTCAGTTTAATATACAGTATACAAGATCCCCAACCGATTAAATGAGTACATCCTTGAGAGCGAAACTTAAAATCAGACCATTGCTGTGCGGCTCTGCGCCGTGTTTCCATGCGGTACACCGTGTCGTTCGGCACGGTGTCCGACGTTTCTCTCCGCGTGCTAGGAGCTTCTGCAGTGACTTAATTATCCACGTGCTGGGAGCTTCTCCAACTGAAGCAACTCATCGTAGGTCGCACCTCCGATTAGCACGGGTTGACTACGTACGGTGCGAAAGAAGTTCAACATGATACAGGCGGGAGACACATCCCAAGGCGTGCTACACGGCTGCCTCGTTATGCCACGCGCATTTCTGCCTTCTCTCAAATTAGCCGGTAGATATATGTACGTGTATATATTGTTGTGAACGTGTGGCTGAATTGATTCAGTTCCTAATGAAGCTCGAAGCACGTGGGGCTAAACGTCGGACATCGTGGCGAGCAACACGCGGTAGCAACCCGGAAACACAGATGCGAGAGCGAGGCATGAAATCACACCGCACACGCGACCACAAACGGAGTTTACCTACACTCACGGAGAAAAACCCACACGACCACGGGGAGAGAGACACACAAACTCCAAACGTACAGGCACCGTCAGGGTCGGGATTGAACCCAAGACCTCCTGCACACCAGGCGGGGTAGTTATCATCTCGCCAGCGTGAGCGCTTTTGTCGGAAGCGCGCTGGCGCTTAGCTAAACCCTTCCGGCGTGCGAGGACTCGTGTCGATAAGAGAGCGGAGGCCCACCCCCCCCCCCCCCTCCACATCTCCGGGAGCTTACGGCCGTTAGCGTCACGCGTGGATCGCACGCCCTTGAGACAACGGAACGCTGGGAAAGCGAATGTTACATCCCCGCGAGAGGAAAATAACGGAGTGGGGCCCTTCCCCCTAGGGGATCCGGAGCCACTACTCCATGACACCTGCATGGCCCCTGAAACAATAATGACGATGGCTTTATCGCACGAGATAAAAAAAAAATGTAAACGTAAATGCTTTCATAAATTATGAAAAGCAAAAAAAAAAATTGGTCATAACTTTGACCCCAACGCTAATGACTTTAAAAATGGGGGTCGAGCAGCTAATTAGTGTTTAATTGCATGGCTCATACCTCTAACGGTAATGGATTCTCTGCTTGCCTTGGCAATTGAGCCTATCTGTAATTGCATTAAAAGTTAAAAACACACCTCTCCTATTCAATGTGCGACGATTTACTTGTAAGTGAATTGCCCTTCGATGGCTTTTGATGCTAGATTGCTGACGTTAATTTAATCAATGTTTTTTTTTTAAACACCCTCACCCCCACCTCTTCCCTCCAGATATAAGTTAATGGTATTGGGAAAATTTAAAAAATTAACACGATGCCATCCTTGATGTCAACTTAAAGAGCACCTTTAAAACAATCTGTATTATTCTACCCATATTAATGCGCTTAAAAAAATAACTTCATTTTCTTGTATGCTAAGAAGCGGGAAACATTATAAAAGCATTCGACGTTGAAGATGTGACACACTGAGGCGCGTGCAACGCCACAATACTAATAGTCGGGGCAGCAAGTGTGTTTAAGGCCTTTTTAAACGTAAGTGCATGAGATAATTACATTTTTGCAGTGTGCTTTGACGTACCGAAATTAATTGCTTGTCTGTGTATATTGAGCCAAACAGCCATGCATTAGTTATGTGTCTGCACAGCTAATGCCATCAAAGTGCACCCCTTGATTATAGAAGGAGAAGCATTTTCTCCAGAGCACGACCGTGGAATGGCAGTGCTGTTTTTTTGTTCTCTCTCGTCGCCTCCTTCCAATGTTAAACACGACACTCTGACATTAATGTACAATGTCGTACGTGTAAAAACTTATCAATGTTGTGAAATGCTAATGTTATTATCGAAGGCACTTAACCGAGCAAAAGGGGAGGGTTTTATCAATTTGCGGTGACGCAATGTGTGTGGGAGCGGGTCGTGTGGTGGTTATGTATGTGCGTTGAAGTTCTTTCGCACCGTACGTAGCCAATCGTTTTAAATAAATGAGTTTAGATGGATGTATGTATGCTGTGCTACAAACCCAGCGACCCGAGTTCAATTCCCGCTCGCGGCCAACACCAGTGACGATTATCTGAACCGGTACTGGGCCTCCCTTAGGTCGACTCAGCCTCAAATGAGTACCCGGTGCGGTGTGTAGTAAACATCGTCACTCAGGCGTGGTGCTGGCAACCAACCCCCTCGTGTGACGTGCCGGCATTCATAGGTGCTACTCCGCTAACAGAACTTGCCCCAACAGTCTGCAAAGGCTGTATGAGGAACCTTTGTATGTGAGTATCCTACGAGCCTTGAGCGCTGTGCATCTCCATCGCGGGTGCTCAGCAAGCAATGAGAAAATCCACATTGCCTATGACGGGGGCACCAGTCTTGCATATAAAACTGTTAGAACGTTTGGTGATCGCGCAATTCTTATTGTGCAAGGCTATCTCACGAATGCAGGGTGCTATGTTTCCCAGACTGTCGTAGCCTGCAGTAGTTACACGGTACGTGACGATGTAGCTACATTGAGCTTTGCAAAAATTTGGTAATTTTTCAAACTGGGAAAATTTGGATCTTGGCACTTTTGTAATAACATCACGGAGGATATTTGACTTCTACCGTGAAGCAGACAGCGCGTTTGCGTTTTTTTCTTTCTCATTTTATTCATACATCCGCAGTATAAGATATTGGCCGTCTACAAGGTTAACTTACTGCCACGACAAAACGGTACTAGCTTTACTGACCCTGCAGGAGAGAAGGATGGGGTAAGTCGACCCAGCGGGCCAACATGTGAACCCTCAGCCTTCACATTGGCGAGCCGGGCAATGTACGTTCGCGCCTTGAACTTCTTTGGCACCATACAGTCGCCAACCGCGCAAATCCGGACTCGCTCGTTCTGGGGAGCGTGTAAATGCGACGCTGGTGTGAGCACCCTCCCACGGGTGAGGAGCAAGGGGGGTTTTGGGCGGTGATTGCAGTTGCCAGCAAGCTGCGGCCTTGAGCTCGCGATGAAACTCTAAATCGTGCCTCGCACGAAAACATCGATTCGTGTCTCTCGTCGTTTGACGCAAGCAAAAAAAAAAATCTGCCTGCAGAAAAAAAATCATCTTTCTCCAGCCCTAATCCCCGACGAATCGATCGAAGCTTGCATTTTTTTTGCTGAATATCTCCGCGACGGAATTGAATTCTTTACCGCCCACACCGGTTTTTTGTTGTGCGTGTGTTTTCCTCGCCGAAGCCGTGGCTGGCCTACCCAGGCGCAAGATGGTAAACGACGCATTTGCGGTGGCGGCGCAACGTGAACGCGGCGGAAATTCGCCTGCAACAAAGCAGCGCCGTTTAGTTTTAACTCGGCTCACTCCTAAGTTGTTTTGCTTTTCCTTGACGATGAACGCCAGCATTCCAAAACGGCGTCCATTGCCTTCAAAATATTGAATGGGGCAAAAGCAGGCGTACGTGTTTATTTATCTATCTATCTAAATGGGACTATTTTGATGTTGATTTTCATTGCAAGTTCAGGGCGAATAATGCCTTTACTCATGAAATGAAACTTCAGAGAAGGCTTCGATCCATAAAGCAATGAGACGATAACATTATGAATAGTTTGGAGAAAAATAAAACCTTCAAAATATCAATGATGAACCAAATATTACATAAAGCAGCGGCTTCCAAACACCCGTCTTATCTTGCTCTTTACAGCATTGTCAAGCTTGCAAATATGCGCACTTAAAGATATCTTTATAACACTAGCCGCTTTGAAAAACACCACCTATCTGGACCGCCACATGCCATCCAAACCTCCCCCCCCCTTTGAGAAGACCAATTCGGATGATTTCATTGCAGAGAGACGCACCTCTGTGGCCGTGTTAACTCGTTAACGTCCCCACAGCAAACGGTGAAGAAATGTTCAAATTTCGCGTCAACAGCAGAGTGCTGATCGAGACGTCGCATCAGCCTGGGAGTTGTTCGGAAGACGTGCGCCGTCTGTGCGGCGTGACAATATTGGCTCTGCAATTCGCACAAGGGCCCAGGCATTTTGAGAATGAATGGAGTTTGGGGGGGGGGGGAGGAATTCCAAGAAAATCCGATGACCGATAACTTTTCAAGCACGTCAGTAGCACCGAAGCCGACGTCCGATTGCTCTTTTGACACGTTATAGACGTTCTGGGTAACGGAACGTACGCATGTTCATGACATCATCCAGGATATTAGAATAAATAAGTGCGCTTTGGCAGAAAGCATCCCTAAACAAAAAAAAAACTACGGACTATTATTATCACAGACTGGTGGGAGATTGATGGGGATGCCTTCAACAAGCAAACATGGCTGACGATGATTACGATGCCAGAAGTCGGCTTTCTTTGGGCGAATCTGGGTCCACGGTAGCTGGTATCCGATGGATCGGGCACCGTGATGGCGCAGTTCAGGTTTGCAACGAAGGGTGGTCGCATGGCACCGTACGCTTAACGGTGCTGTATTGCACCGCGTGGCTGAACGGCCAAGATCTTTCGGTTGTATTTTAGTGTCTCTGTACGTCATCTCGCGTTTTGTCTTGTCCACACGCAATCGTGATCAACGTACACGCAGAATTCAACACGTATGGCTCAGAGCGCGAAAAGACGGGAGAGAAGTTAAGTGCTCATGGGCCAGTGTGCATTCCTCACATATTAATGACAGATTAAGTGTTTCACGATGAAGAACAGTGGCACAGTGCTTGGCACACTCCGCTGTGAACCCGGTGACCCGAGTTAGAATCCTGGCTATGGATAACATCGGTGGCCAGGGATATCTGAACTCGCCAGCGGCATCTCGATCAATTGGTCAATCGCCGTCCTTCATTCAACTGGGTGGAAGCCAATTTAAATAATCTATTTTGCAAAGGAGATCTTACAACTTTAATTAGGCCAACGTGTGTGTGTCGTTTATTATTATTATTTTTTTTACCGAGCACGTGGCCTCTGCGACACCTTGCATCTGACATTCAATAATTTACGAATGACCCTACGGACGCTGTCTTAATGTCTTGATATTCATCAGATAGCACGCTTCCAGCAATCCCCTGAAACATAAACACGCGGGACGCAGTGGCGGAAGCACGGGTCAATGCACCAAGCTATGAACCCGGCATCCGACGGTGATGAGATGTTATCTTCCTTGCCTGGTATGAGAGGAGGTTGGTGGTTCGATCCCGACTCCGATGCCTGTTCTATATTTGGAGTTTGAATGTTCTCCCTGTGGTAGGGTGGATTTTTTTTCTCCGGGTCCTCCGGGTTTTCCCTCCACATTTAGAGACATGCATTGAGATTATGAGATTACTTCGGTGCTATAAATCTCCAAATGGTGGGCCACTTTGTTTGTTGAGCTATCATTTGTGACCAGATCGCCTCTGAAAAATAAGTTAATACCTCAGTGGGCTTTAAATGTGTATGGGTGGTTTGTTGACCTTTCATGAACTTTGCACTACCATCATGTTTTCCTGCTTGTTGTTGTAACGTCCATACCCGCCCTTACTGGACATCTGTGAAAACGAGCTTCATAGCTCATCGGATTCCTCCAGTATGAATAAATATTCTGATTCTGATCCCGACTTCAATTTCCGTCCATAATTGATGTCACCATTGGCGAGCAACGTCTGAAAACCGGTTCCCCCACCTTGCGCTTTCACCAAACCCCAACTAACAAGCGTGGTGAAGTATGGTCATACAAGCCCCCGTGACCGACGGGGCCGTAGGGAGGCCTTCATCCAGCAGCGGATTGACAAAGAGCCACACACGAACACGTTCACTTCGAAAAAGAAGAAAAACTAGGCACCGTGTGCCCAAGTCACGTGCCGCTATTCATTACGCGGCAAATAACTTGCAGAGATTACGCTGCAAAAGTTGAAAGTCTCAAAACCTTGCAATTACATTTTGTGGAAATTTAATAGTGAAATGTTGCCCCTCAAATTCAGCTGCGCCCTTATCGGCGTAAGTGCAAGTCTTAGTTGGCGATACGTGTCGCTTCCAGCCCCTACCCCCCATCACCATCCCTCCATGCGTCCCGTGCCTTGCCAAGATCTGCACGCTGGTGGCGCGAGGTCACGGCATTGACCCCTTGAATGTAAAACAATGATAATAATAATAATAAGAAACAACAACCATCATTCACAGCGGTACATCAAGGCACAGCCAGATTAAGACCTCCTGCTCCCCCCATAGCCGTGGCGGTCTGTCATGGGGCACCCGCGTTGGCTAGGAGATGTTAACTACCTCGCCCGGTGTACAGGAGGTCGTGGGTTCGATCCTGACCCTGACGCCTGCTGTATATTTAGAGTTTGCATGTTCTCCCCGTGGCCGCATGGATTTTTTCTCTGGGTCCTCTGGTTTTTCCCTCCACATTAAGAAACAAGCGCTTAAGAGTATTTGCCTCCCGTGAATTTCCACACGATAAGCCACTTCGTTGCGCTATCATTCGTGGGGCCAAGTCGCGTCCATCGTCGAAGCCCCGGGATGCCGCGTTGCCCACCTGTGTATGCGGTAGCGGGTGGTGAAACCCTGGCGGTAGCAGTCGCTGAAGTAGGAATATTCCGGAGCGTGGTGGAACGGCCCTCTCTCGGCCAGGAGCCATGACAGAGGCTCTGTGCCGCCACCTCTCAACTGCTGCTGCTGCTGCTGCTGTTGCGACACCTGCTGCAGCTGCTTTGGCTGCTGCTGCTGCTGTTGCTGCTGAGAAAGGGAATGCAAAATTCTGGAGGCTGGGCCAGGTCCGATGGCCTGCGAGGGCAAGGCCAGCCAGGGCTCAGCGATCCAGGGCCCCAGCAGCAGCCAGCAGAGGAGGTCAAACGGACGCCGGCGCATCCTTCCCGACGGCGACCGCGCGCCTTCATTCTCGCACCATCGTCCCTGCACGCGTCACGACAACAACGACGACTACGATGACGACGACGGTGACGACGACAGACTACGTTAGTAACGCGCCCGTGACGTAAACAAGCGTACCGGAGCGCGTAATTACATGCAAAGAACAGTAGGGAACGGGAGAGAACTATGAAGGGTAGGAACTGCTTTTTGTGTTTAGTTTGTTGTCCTTCCCCCGCACCTCCGATTATCACGGTTGGCTACATAGGGTGCTAAATAAGTTCAACATACATACATATATAAGTAAGGAATACACTCATCCATTCGCTCACCCACTCAGTCACCCACTGACGCACTCACCCACTCACCCACCCACCCACATTCTCACTCATCCAACAACAACAGCTTAAATTTACGATGCACTCGTGACATGCCGAACATCTCAGAGAGCAAATAATGTCTTGAAGAGGAACGGGAGAGTTGAACAAGGAAAACAGAGAACGGAAGCTATTACAATTATTTGTATTTTAGCAGGTAAGGCCCACTGAGCTATACTCTTTGGTTCTTTCGGTAAAGTCACGTAGGTAGAAATGAAATAAAATAAATCACGACGTTTCGAACGCAAGCTTTCGTCTTCAGGCGAGACAGTGAGATGCCCTTGATTAGAGTAACCAAGTGAGCTGAGTTAAGTACTGCTGAGGTAGCCTTGCGCGTGAATGGATGCAAGGTCTCAGACAGAAATCGGGCCAGTTTGTAGGCAGGTTGAGTTGATGGTGGAAACGATGGGCCGAAGTGGAGTCCCTTCTTTATGGATTTTTGGAAGACCATAGAATCTGGGTGGTCTAGCAGCTGAAGGTTTTCGGGAGAAAGAGTCGAACTAGTGATAATATTGTTGGTTTTTGTAGCCAGGCGATTGGCAGGATCTTTGTTTATTTGAGCTATATAGCTGTTTTTCAGTAGCGACCTGGCCACAAAAGAAAGCTCAACGAAATGGCTTATCATCACGTGGAAATGTATAGCGGCCAAATACTCTAAATGCACTTTTCTAAATGTGGAGAGAAAAACCGGATGACCCAGAGAAAAAAAATCCACGCGACCGCGGGGAGAGACACACGCAAACTACAAAATATACAGCAGGCTTCAGGGTCGGGATCGATCCCACGACCTCCTGCACATCAAGCAAAGGAGGTAACATCTCGTGATGAAGGGGGCGGGGAGCACGGCTTTTAGTTTTTTGGGAGAGACTTGAAAGCACATAGAAAGAGGGGGGGGGGGCGACTGGGTGGGAGTCATCCATGAGGCTAAAACAGCAGACACCGCCGGTCGACCAGTGGATCTTGGGAGCAAGGACAAGTCCATAGCACATGGTTCGGTGCAACATTCGGAGAATACTGTAACATTATTTTCTGAAAAAATATATTTTTTTGGGGCCTATGGAATATTCAACAAAGGCACAACCATCTCATTTCCTGTGCAGTTGTGCAGAGTCCCAGGGTCACTGGCAGGTGAGAATAGCAAAATGGGTTCTCAAATAAATATATAAGAAGAACAGGCAAAGCCGTTCCCTTCAGCAACGTGCAGCAACCTAAATCTCGGCGACGGGAAAGGCGATGGGAATCTGTGACTCAAGATTGCATTTTTTGCGCGATTGTTGCTGCTTATATCTTTGTTAACTCAAGCATAAAGTTCCCTGTTTCACCGCAGTCACGTGAAGCCGCCACGGCGCAATGGTCAGCCACACCGGGCCTGCGATCCAGAGGTCGCCCGGTTCGATTCAATCTCCCAAAAGGCGCGGCAGTTTCCTAACTCCCACCACCTCGGTCGACCCAGCAGCGTGAATGGATGCAGCGCGGTCGGTCAGTCGGTCGGTCGGCCGCGTGCGGAGGGCTAAAGTGTGGGTAACTCCCACCTCTTCCCAGCGTGGAAGAGTAGGCCAATAACAAAAAACAAATCTCCTCTAGAGAGGGCACCTCTGTAGGGGATCCCTACAGTGCGACGGCCCCTTTCCGCCGCAGTTGCGTGAAACGAGCAATTGCAGGGCTGCACCTTTCACCGCAATTGCTGTTCGTTTCCCTTTTGGCAAAGATGTGAGCGTCCAAATCTCCGCAACGGAAAAAGAGATGGGAATGCGACCTGAGATTGCATTTTCGCGCGACCGCTGCTGCTCATTTCTTCCAACGATCACCTTCAAGGATAAAGTCCCCCCGTGTTGGTCACCACTTTGAGTTCTGCAGCGGTCGCGTGTTGCTTGTGTTTTAGCCACCGTCTTATCCTGGCTCCAAGTCGAGACCAGGTCAACTCCGCGTGTAAATTTATCTGATTGGAATGAGCCGAGTCAATCGGCTCGTGTGTTCTTTTAAGGAGCGGGTTTAAAAAAATAAAAAATCCACAGTATTACAAGATTCAAAATGTTATCGATTGGTTCCAGATACCGTACGACCATGTCATTAATCGCACAACGTTTTGATGAATGCGTCTTTTAATTTTAGAACATTTTATACCTTCTGTGCTCATGAAAAAAAAATGACTTGAATATTTTACTTGAGTATCTTATACCGCATTTACAATGCCTGAAATGTAATACAGTGCTCTGGCGGTGCAATATTAGTTGCTTGCGTCTGTTAATTTTGTAACGCTTTCTCCAGATATGATGCATTGCTGTGAGTGGAGTGGTGACGCACCATCGTGTAAGCACAGCGACCTAAGTTCGATTTCCAGCCCAGGCTAACACCAGTTGCGAGTCATATCTAGAAATAACGACGGACCAGCATGGCGAAGTATGGTCAAACAATCCCCACGACCAACACGGTGTGCGTAGGTAGGCCTGCATCCAGCAGCGGAACAAGAAATACATTTTGACAAATGCGCGTGACTAATCCAAAGGCGCCCGAACTTTTGTCGTCGTTGTTATTACAGGCTCACAATACCCAAAACCCCAAGCAGGCAGTGACAAAAACAGTGCCACTGAAAGCGGAAATAGATTATCATTATTATTGAGCAAAGTCGCAAGAACTTGGGAGAAGAGACGATGGGAGGGAATTTCAACGTTGAGCGGCGCGAGGGAAGAAGCGGAGAGAGAGGGGGGAGCAGTGCGGTGGTCGAACACCGTGCGGATGACATGATCACGGTAGAACACTTTGACTCTCAGTAAGGTAACAGTCAACAAGTGAAGCACGCATGCTGAACTTCTTTCGCGCCGTACGTAGCCAACCGTGCTCATCGAAGGTGCTGGTAGCTACACCACCCCAATGTCTGCCAACCAAGCCATAGCAGGGCCATGCTAACGGTCGTTGTTGCAGAATACCACAATGAGGATGCATCGACTGTCTACGCTCGTGTGTGTGTGGATCACGTGTGTGCGGATCACGTGTGTCTGTGTGTGTGGATCACGTGTGTGTCTGTGTGTGGACCACGTGTGTGTGTGTGGATCACGTGCGTTGAGAAGTCATGTACCGTGCTACGAACCCGGCGGCCCAAGTTCAATTCCCTGCCACGGCTACCATCGGTGCCCTTCTTCTGTCGTCCGGCTGATGTAGATGCAGAGCATCAACCACAAATTCACATTCCGGTGGTCAAGCCGGACAACCGTGTCAAGAGCAGTGGATGTGTATCGCCTTTGTGTTTGTGGATCGGGCATTGCGTCGTTACACGTGGTACGGTCTGCTCTGGATGCCCACAGTAGCACACTTGAGAGTTTTTAATTTCCAATTTGTGCATCACGTATAGCATCGGTGGTGATTATTGGAAACATGTCCTGGGCTTCCCCGAGGTCGAAACATCCTAAAATGAATAGCTGGTGTGGTGTGTAAGCATCTGCAGTGGTGGGACAATGATCGCCGGGCATGGTTTATTTATGTTCGTCGAACTTCTTTCGCACCGTACGTAGCCAACTGTGCTAATCGGTGGTGCTTGGCCACCACGCCCCGTTCCGCACCTGCGGGTACGGTGGTTGCACGCAGTGCGGATGACACGAAACATTCAACGGCGCACAGACTGACTGTGGGCAACAGCCCCCTAAACTGCGTCGCACGAGTGAGGAACGCTCCTGTGATTGCGAGAGGGATGGGCAGCGCGCAGCAGGGTAGCAGCGCGTCTCCCACGACGGGTGTGGCCGCTCGCAGTAATTGAGGAATGATTGCTTGCGATTGTTTTCAAAATTGTCCGTCAGTCTTCTTACGCGCTCTGCGTTCTTGCATTTATCGGCACACCAATCTTTTTTCAGTTTGTTGCCCTTCACCCCCCCCCCACCGCACTCTCCGATTAGCACGGCTGGTTAGGTGCGGTGCGAAAGAAGTTCAACGTCGGCACGTTCATCTCGCCCTCCCCGCCCCAAAATCGACAATGCCCATTTGAATGTTAACCACCGGCAGCATACAAGCACATCATTACCTCCACTCCAATGTGCAATGAGTGTGGATGACAGTGTTCTCCCCCCATGTCCTCTTAGTAAAACGGTACACATCACGTGCGTGGCTAGAGTATCCCCGGATTATTATGAAGAGCAGCCCTGCTTCATAATGCAATGAAACGTCGCGCTGTGCGCTGGCGGTCAAACGAAACAAAAGTCGCGAACGAGATTCATTGCTAAGCGCAACCTGTCATCCAAAATATCATTGCTTCCTACGTCATTTTGAAACCTCTGAAAAGATGTTAACTCCCTCGCCTGGTATACAGGAGGTCGTGGGATTTTTTCCGACCCTGACTCCTGCTGTATATTTGTAGTTTCCAGTTTCTCCCCCGTGGTCGCGTGGATTTCTCTCCAGGCACTCAGGTTTTTCCCGTCCCCATTTAGAAATATGCGTTCATATTAATTGGCTGCTGCTAAACATTTCCACGTGACAAGCCACTTCGTTGAGCTATCCTTCTTGGGTAGGTCACTTCTGAAAATTAAATTTTTGAAGTCTTCCAAAAATAATAGCAAGGGTTTTATTTTATACTCCCCCCACTCCTCCTCCCTGCCACCCCCCCCCCCCCCAAAGGGTAGTGTATAGTTAAACGCGGCAAGATATATCCATCTTGAAAATGTGGGAAAATTGGCTTTGTCTCATTAACATTTCGAGAGTAATATAACTGCGATGCACCTCAATTACACCGCGTAAATATTTCATTGGCACAACTTTATTACGACAGCGATAAAACATTCATGTGGAACAAAACGTCGTACAAACTAGGGGAGTAACGATGCATCAATTAACATCAATTAATGAGCTTGTGGTGCAGTGCACTGAAGGAGGACTGCTGCTGAAAACCTATCATTATATTAGGAAGCCACTGGAGCTATGCACGAGATTGGAAACTCATTTATTTAGAACTGCTTTTTGTGTTTAGTTTCTTCTACTTCTCCCCGCACCTCCGATGAGCATGGTAGGCTACGTTTCTGCGTGAAATAAGTTCAACATGCAAACATACATGATGGTTGGCACGCTGGACCTGTGATTCATAGGTGGCCGGGTTCGATCTCCAGGCACGCACGGCAGTCGAAACAATGTCCACGAGTTAATTCGAGATTTGAAGTTAGTCCACTACAGTAATGTTGCTGTGGCTGTTCCACCTGATGACGGAAGCCTGTGTTGCCTCCGAAACGTCTTCCATTTCCATCCACGTGACTTTACCGAAAGAACTAAAAGAGTAAATACTCTTTAGTCACGTAGGTAATAAATAAATAAAAAACAAATGATAGAAATAATAGAAATAATAATAGAAATAAAATAAAAAATCACTAATATTTTATTTCTATTATTATTTATATTATTATGCATCAATATTATTATTTATTTATTACCTTAGTGACTTTACCGAAAAAACCTAGGAGTAAGAATCCTTGCAGAGTAAATGTCCACGAGTCTCACATTTCAACCCACCTACAAATGGCCACAACCACAGTGAGCTGCCCGGTAGATCGTATGTGGTGGGGTAAAGAGTGGGTACCATCACCTCCTCCAAGCTGTCTGGGCAGCGTGCAAGAGTAGGTCTCAACACTCCCTCGAGTTGAGGCCCTTCAACCAGCAATGACGTCGAACAAGAAATTGCAGGGCTGCGCCTTCAGCCCCTTACACTACAACTGCACCTTCACAGGCATTGAGTCGTGTATGCTGTGTCAGAATGGATGTTTTGACAATTTATATATTTTGTATATAATGGGTTCGCGTGACCCCCTGCAGTCAATTGGAAGGTGGTTGCAGTTTCTGAAAGGAATTGCTGAAAAAAATATGCCGTGCAACAGCATGGGCACCCGCTACAAGTATACACGCATGTTTAATGAGCAGTAGACTCTTAAAACCATCTTCACAAAATGTACTTCAATCCCCACTGATTACACGCCCGCAAAAAAAGATGGCAAGCCGAGAAAGCTATAGAATCAACCGATTCGAACGGCTCGAAGCGCGCGTGCAACACCCGAAGCGAATTCAGAACCCTAACAAACATATTTACGGCCAGTGTTTACGCAATCAATTCCCTGCGTCCGAGGTGTGCATTACCAGAGCGCGGAGACGAGACAGCGGCACCTAATGAATGCTGAATTAGCAGGTGGTAGGACGACGGCGTTGCGGCGTGTGTCTGGCATCGAAATTAGCCTCGGCGCTCATCGCTGTGGCGGTCAGGCTAAGGTGCCCTTTTTTTCGGGGGGGGGGTGGATCGCGACGTTTGGAAAATCCCGTGATTGTGTTTTTCTTCTGAGCAACAGCTAAATGTCAATTAGCTCCCTTTGGGCCAGATGTTGCTTATCTGTGAGCAACAGAGATAGCGCCTGTGACCTCGAATTGCGAGTCCCTTGTTAGTATGTATCTATAGTACGCCGCGATTGCACGCTTATTTATTTATTCGTGGAATTGCCTCGAAATCCCATCGTTTGAAAATGAGATCCAAAGGCGCTGCATTAGCATCCGTTGCACGGGGCTTAATTTGCAATGCATTGCTTATGGGTACCAATTGGTTGTTCAGGCTGCTGATGAAGTACTCAGCCCCTCTAGGTGGTAAGTTGGCCTACTCTTCCACGCTGGCCGGACATCTCGGAAGAGATGGGAGTACCCACGCTTGACCCCACCACACGCGCCCTGCCAATTGACGAACCGTAAAATGCTTGCGGACACAGTAAAAAAAAAAATTTGTTCAGAAATTGAATTATTTTCATTTTTGTGCTACGCATTGCGTGGCCAAATTAAGCTGAGCTGCATTACTTGTGACCTTTTCAGTTTTTAGCCATTTTATAAATGCTGATTTTTTTTACCATTTTACAAAAACGATAGGTCGTTCAAGGGGGAAGCCATGTCGAGTAAGGTCAGCAAAGTTGGAGCTCTCTGTGAGATGTTTTTTTTATAATAAAGCAAACAATAAAGTATTGGCTAATGTTTATGGGTGGCCGTAAATGTATCATCCATTTTTTTTCTATGAATACAGACGTCAGTTTGAACTAGGTTGATAAAGCTACTCGCAGCCTCACACACTTGATTGTGTAAAGATTGTATCGAATGTGTCTCATCCCTCTAATCCCCCACGTGGCCCCCCATGGCATTACCAAAAAACAACGTCGTATAGAGGTTCAAGAAAGTCCCAGGTGTTCGACACAATTTCAGCTGTGGTCGTTTCGAAAGTGCTCCTGAAGATCACTCAAGATATCCAGTAAAAAAGAAAGAAAGCGAATAACAAAAATCTTTCCTGCATTTCAGTCACACGGTCTATTTACAATTCTACCATAAGTCATGTACGGGCCTTTGTTAATCCAATGCTGGATAAAGGCCTCCCCAGGCCATCACCTTCACTCATGATTCCTCAATACAGCAATGCACCTCGCCTCCCATTCCTTGGATGCCACTCCGCGTTGTTATTCCTGAACGGCCAACGTCTAATTGTTGCACTTTTGATGAATTCATTTTTTTACGAAATAAATGGAGAAAACCCTGAAGAGCGCACAAAGAAGCGCAGAGAGGTGGCACGCGACACTTGCACCGAGAGACGGGAACAAGGAACGCAAGTCAGAGACGCCGCGTTGACGGTTCCACTTGGGCAGGACACGTTGCTAGAGGAGGCCCGTCGAGGATGATGGCAGAGTGTCAGCCAAAAGACGCAACGAAAAACACGTGCCCGACAGGACGTCCACTGCGGAGATGGAGCGGCGAAATCGGCCCGCGTGCAGGAGCGAGAGGTGGACTATGGCTGCGTCGCGAAACCGTGGGAACGTTTGCAACGGATTTGGATAGGCCCTTCATCCAGGAGTGGTTAGATTACGTCCGCTATTTCTAACTGTGAGATGTCTTGTCGGACACGTGGAGTATTTTTGGAGTGCCCGTGAGTGTTAAAGTTGCCTCTGTGAGCTGCAGCGCTGCTCGTTATTTTCGCAGCTATGGGTATCTGTGAATGTGATAATTACCGAGTGCCGCATCGCACTATAACACTAACTTTAACAGTGGTTTTCATCTCCAACTCAGTGTCTCCGAAATGAAAACAAGTGGGTCTTATATTTTAACATGGAAATAGTGAAATCACTACGCAAGCAAAGTAATACATTGGGCAAACACCCGTAATTTTCCCAAAAAATAGTGTTGTACATTTTATGACTATCCTTACAACCAGAAGATGTTAATTATGGTTAACCATTTCTCAATACATTAAATAATAATAATGCCGATTTATTCGTACAGGTAAGCACCAATGAGTCTCAAGACTTGTTGAGCAGCAGGAGGGTTCTGCACTGCGATGTTTGGCCAGTTTTCACGAGTGAGCGTTTGGCATGTGGCAAGAAACCAGAACGCCGGGAGAAAAGACACACACACAAGTGAAGAGGTGACAGATTTGATAATTCGATTGTTGTACTGCTATCTCCTGACCTTTCATCAGCCATTTGTTAAGTAATAACTTGGGAAATTGTGGATAAATGTAGCATGACATTTTTTCGTGGGCGTGAAATAATACATTTCAGGAATTTGTCAATCCACTGCTCTGAAGAAGACCTCAAATTTCGATTTAAAGCTTTCGTGACTGCAGGGATTCATATTCTTTGTTCTTTCGGTAAAGTCACATAGAAGGGAAATAATAAAATAATAAAAATAAAACATGATATAATAAAATTCTCACGACGTTCCGGCCACTGCGCAAGCAACCGTCCTCAGGTGAAGAAACAGCTGTCAGAAAGACAGCGTCTTAATTTTATTATATTATCTTTAATTTGTATTATTTTATTATTTCCCTTCTTCGTGCGGGTTGATCAAAAGGGGTAAGGAGGATCCCAAGGCTGGATTAGATATTATCCGCCACCCGTACGAGCCATGGCCAGGGAGTTGAGTGCGACCTCATAACGAGTACACACAAATTGTGGGCCACAAATGAATAACGACACCTCGCTGATCTCGTCATGGATTGTAAACCATCGTCACGCGAACTCCGGTCATCACCTCACAGCAGCGGTGGCTTTTGGCTCGCCATCGAACGAAGACGGTGGTCACCGCATCGCGCGACGCTTTCAGATGCGCTTCTGCGGCCGTCTGGAACGCTCTTCCTTGCGATATTAGGAAGCCACTGGAGCGATGCACTTTGAAATCATCTCGATTGAAAACGAATTTCTTCACAACTGATTTTTGTGTTTAGTTTGTTGTCCTTCCTCCACGACGCAGATGAGCATGGTTGTCTATGTACGGTGCGAAAGAAGTTCAACAAACATGCATGCATCTCTGGTGAACCGGTTCATGACACAGTGTGCTCCATATCCAGTGTGGTTATATAATAATATTGTGCTTCACATGACTTTTAAATGGGTATATTTTCTGCTCGGCGAGGACACATTAATATTTGAACACTTAATTTATTTTCTATTAATGAAAAAAAATCAATGCTATATTCAATTTGAGAAAATCAATTGGGATCACTCTAATTGTATCGCGTGTTCATAAAATTGAGAGAGTTAGTGTCAGTGCTGATGCTGCATCTATTGTAGGCGCTGTCACCTTACATTTCAGTTTCTCAAGCTCACAGTTTCTCTGCAGTAGAGCTTTAAATATGATTAAATGCTTAATTTATACTTTGGAATGCCCTTAGGATAAACCTCCGAGTGTATTTCAAAACTAATTTCCCGCTGAATTATTTGCATGCTTTGGCGGTGATTCTGTCACTGCCTTGCTAACTTGATGTCACCAGCTGCTGTCCATTCACCAAACGCGTACTGTTCGGCACACTATTCCCTGGTATTCAATAAATATCCATTGCTTCACGATTCGCAGATGGCAGTGAGGCAGGAATCGCTGAGCTGTCACTGCGGTTGTCTCCGTTAAATGATTTATTTTCACCACTTTCCGAAAGATAAACCTGAAATTGATAAAGATGCATTTATTTGTATTTGCTTATCCCTGTTGCACTTTTGGCTGTCGAGTTGTAAGCACGAACAAAGGTGAAAACATCTCTGGATAAATTACTATTGTTGTGACAATGATGAAAAAACATGGAAAAAAAATTGCCTAAAACATCCTGACATTTAATTGATACCGCAGCCGCGTAACGTGGTCGAGCAAAGGCAAATTAAAATAATAATTATATTAAGATGGAAAATAAAGAGGCTGTGAAATAAAGAGGCTGTTAGGTAATCTGAGAATTATCTACAATTATTATAATTATTGTAATGAAATACAAAGGAGGCCGGGCATTCGGTAACAAGGGCGAGTTAATGCACAGCTCATCATTACTATGAGCGGAACCGATTTCTTGAGGCCACCGCAACTTGGATTGCCACGAGGCGGAAGAACTATTCATACCAGCGACACCTTTGGTCTATCCACTGCTGGATGAAGGCCCCCCAAAGCCACCGGGCATCGCTGGCAGTCCTGCGATGCAACGATGTGTCTCGGTCCTGCACTCCAGCCGAATCTCATGGTTCAATCTCTGCAGCGGAAGTTCTCCGGGTTGCGTTTCCCTACCCTGGCCGCCACCCCATTGTCAATCTCGACACATTGGCCATTGTCCCCTATCGAGACATTTCATACCCACGTCATTTATAACCCCCCCCCCCCCTCGTAACTTGCGCATTGCTCTCTCATCAACGCCCTCCTCTTCCTATCTCCTGTGGCGCTTCCAAAGAACGCACCTCGCCGCATCGCGCAATTTTCGGCATTTCTTCATCATTGTGGTGCGTGATTTTGATCCAGATGTGGCACACGTAAACGAACACCCGGATAAATCGAGAATGGTGAGAGATTATTTGATATTTAAAAAGAACAATTCGCGAATCTTACCCAGCCAGCCATGAAGAAAATCATCTCCCTTTCAAACGAAATCTACGAACAATACGGCGAAATTAACCTCGCCAATTGCGCTTTGTGAAGAACAACTTGAGGTAATGTGGTCCCATAAACTACGGCTGTGCATTCCTCGTACGAGCCATTGCATCAAGCAGCCGCCGAGAGAAAGCATCTGCATTCGTGTCGTTAGGGTTAGCGGTTCAATTTGGCTTCAAAACGCCTCCATAATGAGGGTTATAATCGTCTGAGCCTGCAAACGCATTACAATGACATTTTTTTCTCCCTCCAATTAAAAAGACACAACGGTGGTACAGGCCGGTACATCCCGTTTAAAAATCAAACGCACCACCACCACCACCACCGTCGCCTCTCCGGCTATCTCGCTCCAATCACGGTGACATTTATTTTTCGCTCAAAGCGCCACACGTGACAAAGCGGCGCCGTTCCCGAAAAAGCAACCCCGCTTCGAATCGACCGCCCGCCCCCACGGATAATTTCGCGTGGCCGTCCACCGGAGTTGACGACGTGTCTGCCGGGGGGGGGGGGTCGCATCGGTTGTGCCGCCCCGAGTCTGTATGTACGTTGGACTTCTTTGGCACCGTACGTAGCCAATGGTGCTAATCGGAGGTGCGGGGGGAAGAACAGAGCTGAACACAAAAATCAGTTCCGAAGAATGAAATGCGGCAGCCGTTTCTTCCTCCCTGTTTTTTTAACCAAGTAAAGCCTCCAACTGAGCTATTGGCGTGATGATCCAAATGGCTTATGTCATCATCGTCATCGTCATCATCATCACACGTAGCAATGTATTGCAGCAGCCAAATCATCTAACGCATGTTTTCTAAATGTGGAGGGGTGGGTAAACCCAGAGAAAAATTAACGCGACTCCCATGGGAGGCAGGCGATGAAGGGAACACGCAGGCTCCATTAATAGAGCAGGCATCGGCAGGGTCTGGGAACAAACCCACGACTTCCTGCATACCAGGCGAGGGAGATGACATCTCGTCGCCACGACGGCAAAAGCTCCTTTAGCGAATCTCTTCCCCGAACGTTTTGAGTCATTTCGACAATGCAAGCTATTTGGCCGACAAGTCGGGCAACCGTGTCAGTGGCACCGGTGGCATGAGTGCCGTGTCAGTGGCACCAGTGGCATGAGTGCCGTGTCAGTGGCACCGGAGTGTGGACCGATGGGGGGAGCTGTGCTCAGAGAGGGCAAACCACGCTTTCATGTTTATTATGGCGGGATGGTTTACGCACGCTTTTTGCTCACAGTTCATTCTCTTAACAGTTTACCATTCACTTCAGAACACGCCAGGCTTACAAGGCCCGCGCGGCTCGCTCGATGGGTAGGGCAGGGCCCGGTTCTCTTGACGGGTAGGGCAGGGCCCAGTTCGCTTGACGGGTAGGACAGGGCCTGGTTCACTTGATGGGTAGGGCAGGGCCCGGTTCGCTTGACGGGTAGGACAGGGCCCGGTTCACTTGATGGGTAGGGCAGGGCCCGGTTCACTTGACGGGTAGGACAGGGCCTGGTTCACTTGACGGGTAGGACAGGGCCTGGTTCACTTGATGGGTAGGACAGGGCCCAGTTCACTTGACAGGTAGGGCAGGGCCTGGTTCACTTGACGGGTAGGACAGGGCCTGGTTCACTTGATGGGTAGGACAGGGCCCGGTTCGCTTGACGGGTAGGGCAGGGCCTGGTTCACTTGATGGGTAGGGCAGGGCCCGGTTCGCTTGACGGGCAGGACAGGGCCCGGTTCGCTTGATGGGTAGGGCAGGGCCTGGTTCACTTGATGGGTAGGGCAGGGCCTGGTTCACTTGATGGGTAGGACAGGGCCTGGTTCACTTGATGGATAGGACAGGGCCCGGTTTACTTGACGGGTAGGGCAGGGCCTGGTTCACTTTATGGGTAGGGCAGGGCCTGGTTCACTTGACGGGTAGGACAGGGCCCGGTTCGCTTGACGGGTAGGGCAGGGCCTGGTTCACTTGATGGGTAGGGCAGGGCCTGGTTCACTTGATGGGTAGGGCAGGGCCTGGTTCACTTGATGGGTAGGACAGGGCCTGGTTCACTTGATGGGTAGGGCAGGGCCCGGTTCGCTTGACGGGTAGGGCAGGGCCCGGTTCGCTTAACGGGTAGGGCAGGGCCCAGTTCTCTTGACGGGTAGGGCAGGGCCCGGCTCGCTTGATGGGTAGGGCAGGGCCTGGTTCACTTGACGGGTAGGGCAGGGCCCAGTTCACTCGACGGGTAGGGCAGGGCCCAGTTCACTCAACGGGTAGGGCAGGGCCCGGTTCGCTTGACGGGTAGGGCAGGGCCCGGTTCGCTTGACGGGTAGGGCAGGGCCCGGTTTGCTCGACGGGTAGGGCAGGGCCCGGTTCGCTCGACGGGTAGGACAGGGCCCGGTTTGCTTGACGGGTAGGGCAGGGCCCGGTTCGCTCGACGGGTAGGGCAGGGCCCGGTTCGCTCGACAGGTAGGTCAGGGCCCGGTTCGCTTGACGGGTAGGGCAGGGCCCGTTTCGCTCGACGGATAGGGCAGGGCTCGGTTCGCTCGACGGGTAGGGCAGGGCCCAGTTCACTCGACGGGTAGGGCAGGGCCCGGTTCGCTCGACGGGTAGGGCAGGGCCCGGTTCGCTCGACGGGTAGGACAGGGCCCGGTTCGCTTGACGGGTAGGACAGGGCCCGGCTCGCTTGGCGGGTAGGGCAGGGCCCAGTTCGCTCGACGGGTAGGGCAGGGCCCGGTTTGCTTGACTGGTAGGGCAGGGCCCAGTTAGCTCAACTGGTAGGTTAGGGCCTGGCTCGGTCGATGACACCGCTATCGAGGCTACGTGAAAACGGAGCCACTGCCACCAATGGGAAGGGCTCTCGCACAGTATAAATGTTACATTTCATTCTGGCGTTCCAGCTGACTGCGTCAGATTTGCAAGTGATTGATGACCACATGGCAGACTCCACTCCCGTTGGTGGAACGGAATGTACGTGGAACTTCTTTCGCACCGTACGTAGCCAACCGTGCTCAACGGAGAGGCGCGTGACCATTTTTGCACCGCACTGGCAAGTTGTGGTGCTGGGGAAGACTGAGGTTGGGAGAGGTTGCGAGTCGCCAGTGTGTATGAGTGGTGCCCTCCCCAGCGGTAGTACAGCGGTTAGCGCGCTGTGCTACGAACCCAGCGACCCAGTTCGGTCCCCGCTCACGGCCACCAACACCACCAGCGACGTTTATGTGAACCGGTCCTGGGTCTTTCCGAGGTCGACTCAGCCTCAAATGAGTACCTGGTGCAGTGTGTAAACATCGCCACAAAGGAGACGGAGGCGGCCGGGCGTGGTACGAACCACCCACACCCTCGTGTGCTGTGTCGGCCTTCATAGGTACTCGCTAACAGCACTTACCCCAACAGCCAGCCCTCCCCAGTTGTCTCAGTCAATCAACCCACAGCACGGGGTCTGTCCGGGTGACCTCCCGTCAGCGAGCCTTCTGCACTCCACGGCGATAGCCTCGGCGGCCTGGCATAAGCGCGCGGTGGTAATGCCACCGCCACTTAGTGGCGAATGGTGGCTGTCGTTGTTGTTGTTATTGGTGGTGCCCTCCCCCCATGCACAATGTGTATCTCATTCTAAACTCAACCCAAGCAAGTGCAGGGCCCTGACAGTTATGGGTCGTATGTCCACTGGATGTTTGCTGAGCCCAGCCAGGACCAAACCACAATGCTCTGGCCTCACAAGATGCTTGAATCTTGCCCGGAGCCAAGCTGTGCCAGGGGCGGAGTTAATCGTTTTTTTTATCATAGGTTGCGTGCAATGTCAGCAAATGCGGATTGGGTCCTGCAGTGGAAAAAAACAACCTGACTGCTTCCTTTGTCGCACTGGGCTGTCTCGGCACGGAAACGGGTCTGTTGTACAGTGCAAAAGATCTATAAGCGACCACGATGAGCATATTCATATCTCCAGGTGCCCCATGCGTAGTACAGTTTGTTGCAGAGCAGGTCCAAGCATCCATTACGCCAGCGATGAGGTCCCCACACTGCCCAGCTTCAGGTCTCTCCCGCTGCTCGTCACAATAATTGAGTTGAATCGCGTAAATATAAATATGCCATTAAACTCACCACGAATCTGGCTGTCGCCTGATGATGCGAGTTGTAATTACTGGCGAAACGTCGTACTCAGATTGTAAATGCTGTGGCTTGGCTCTCCAACACACCGGTGTGCTGTACTAGTGACGAATTGGCACGTTCTGTTTACGTGACAAACTGTGTCAGGTGGTGGCGGGTTTAACAACAGATTTATATATTTACGCGATCTGACCTATATTACGGAGCACAGCATAGTTGTACCGGATATAAGGGTCAATACGGCTCTTTAATTGAGCAAGGTAGTGTGGCGGTTGAATGCAGCACGGCTTGGATGAAACAGTCGGCCTTGCTAGACCGGGTCCTCGACGTGCGAGGAGGAATCAATGGGAGGAGTTCACGGATACAGTAAAACCACGGCAGCGGTGACAGAAGAGTGATAAGGAGGCGACTGACCGCCAGTTGGCGTGTGGCCAGAGTGAACGGCGAGTGCTGGATCATCGACGAGCCTCACTGCCTTTACGTCGAATCCTATCAAGCGCGGCCTACGACTGGACGAAAATTCCAGCGAGAGCGCGTTGTGGGATGCTGTTGGCATGAAAGACGCCGTATAAGATGCAAGTATTATGATTACTATCTACCTGGAGGTGGAGGGGTGGGTTCGCTGAGAGCCCCCCAGGCAGGCAGCTGCGTGAGCTTCTAGCCCCCAGCATCATTGTTGCTGGAGAATAGAGGGAGCCGGCTGACACTGGACAGTTAAAATGTGAATGATTGTGTGTGTATGTATGTTGAACTTCGTTTGCACCATACTTAGCGAACCACGCTAATCGGGGGGGGGGGGGGGGCGGGGGGGGAAGGACAACAAACTAAACACGAAAATAAGTTCTCAAGAAATAAGTTTTTTCAATCTGGTTTTCAAAGTGCATAACTCCAGTGGCTTCCGAATATCGGAAGGTAATGGCGCAGCCATGCAACTGCTTTTGCTCACGTCACTCCTGACAGAAGGCCCTCCCCGCTAGAGTGCGCTCTTATGAGACCCCCTCCAAATGATATCTGGGCCTAATCTTCCAAGCTGGGCAGACATCTCCCACACTTTACTGCACCACGCACGAGCTGCCGAGCAATTGCATTCATGCTTGTGCACATCTATACCGCTGTGTGAACAGGGATGGAGGCATTTGATCGAACCTGCGACCTCTGCAGCCATGCTAACCTCCGATGAGCGTAGTTGTATGTACGTGCGTTGTTGCTAATCGGAGGTGATAACCAGTTGGCTACGTACGGTGCGAAAGAAGTTCAACATACATACACACAAGTCGAGTGGCCACTAACCACGAGAGCATGGCAGCATCCACACACTGCCCAGTGGCCATTACCGGTCACTAAATATTATCTTGGTTCAATCTTGATTAATTTCAACCGAGAAGATGGATGCAAAATTTAGCAATCTTTGGAAGGACGTTGATCAACCAGGTAAAGTGTTTACTGTTGTGTTAGCCGACTCTCTGAGTTGCATTACAATTCAAAAATTTGTTAAGTTTTATGTCTAAGCTTCCTTGTCACATTCTTGGTTCTTTCGGTAAAGTCACGTAGAAGGGAAATAATAAAATAAGATAAATATAAACAATAAAAAATTCTCACGACGTTTCGACTGCAACACAAGCAATCATCATCAGGTGTGAAATCTACAGCAAGAACATTTGAATAAATAGCTGTGGGGGTTGTCTTTTTTCAAATTTTCTTGCTGTCGAATTCACACCTGATGATGATTGCTTGTGTTGCAGTCGAAACGTCGTATTATTTCCCTTCTACGTGACTTTACCGAAAGAACCAAGAATATGAATCCCTGCAGTCACGAAAGCTTTAAATCAAAACTTCCTTGTTACATTTATTTTCTCTCTCTCACCCAACCCTTCTTTGAATTGTATCCCCACCCTCTCGCCCCTTTACGGCCTCCCCCCCTCCCCCTCGATATAATGCCTCGTCACAGAGGCAAGTTTCTCTCTTTCACCTGAGGACGATCGCTTGTTGTTGCGATCGAAACGTGGTGACCTAATATGTATTTATTTTCCTATCTATGTGACTTTACCGAAAGAACCTAAGGGTATTATCTTGGTTGTGGAGCTAGTATGTCCTGTTCACGTTCATGGGCAAGGAACTACTCTGTAGCTAAAGACAATACCACGGATATTTCAGTTCTGCAGATTTTCGAACGCGAACACAATTCTCTCAAAAGCAAACGGGCAGACAACGTGGAGTTCCACTAAGTATAATTGCAACGGCTTCCCCAAGGCCATTCTTCAACAAGCATAGATGTTTTTAATCAAATTCCGTTTTCTGTATCGATGTTTGGTGGTTGAGTGGTTTGCTTGTTTATTTGCTTAGGCAATGTCTGCCAGCGAGAAACCTTTCATGTGTCAATCCAAAACGTCTCCT
Organism: Lampetra planeri; assembly: GCF_965212315.1. Lineage (NCBI taxonomy): Eukaryota > Metazoa > Chordata > Hyperoartia > Petromyzontiformes > Petromyzontidae > Lampetra > Lampetra planeri. The sequence goes on along the minus strand of NC_136155.1, from coordinate 5,424,109 downwards.
GTCAACTTCGTGTCTTCAGCTAGACTACGTCGCCTCTCCGTCTGCCCAAAGTGATTTTAAGTTAAAGCATTTCTCTACGTGCCTCTTTGCACACTCTGTGCACTTTGTTACATTGCCTTTACGAATGTCCACGTTTCGTGCGCATTTGTATTTTTCGCAAACCGAGGCCTATATTGAAAACAAGAATTAAAACATCGCACACAAAAATGTCATGGCACCAAATTCTCTCGGCCAGATCTATGGCAAGACAGGATTTCAGTGTCGATGACATGGGCAGTGAGTTTTTTCGATCAATTCGTGCAACGTTTTGTCTGGGCCCCTTACCAATTAGGCGGTGACCTGTCCACTCAAACGCAGAGTCGGTGGCGATGAGCGTAGCTCAGTTGAAACACAGCCGCGGTTTAGGAAATTGCCAGCATGGGATATGCATTGCGGGGGATACAAAACCTCAACATCGCGTGCACATACCTACGTCGGAAGTGCGTGAAGAGTTTCCATCAGATAGGTTGATATGTCGTGCATGTTTGTCTGAATGTGTTTTAACCCATAATCAGTCGACCCGTGGCACCTGGGTCTGCCCCGTGACCTCCTGCCAGCGGGCGTTCGACACTTCACGTGGCTTCAAGGTGCACATGGCCTGGCACAAGCGTCGTGGTGACGTCACCGTCACTTAGTGGCGAATGGCGGTTGTTGTTGTTGTTACCCATATAGACAGGTTGATGGAGTCAATGATGCCTAAAGTTCAGCTGCGTCGCTTGAATAAGTAACTGTGGGGTTGTTCTTGCTTCTACGCCAATAGCACACGTGGGAACTAACCTAATGCAAGTGTTTTGGGCGCAACGTGAAACACACTTTTAAATATGTTGATGGTAATCGTGACAACTGTAATGGTGTTAGGTTGCCGATGGGACTATGTTTCCAGCAGAGGGCAGTACAGCAGAAGCTGTTGTTATACCGTACTATGCCACCCGGTCATTGAACCAGGATCTCAACTTGATGTTAAATTATAACATGTCGTGATTGAGCGTTCGCTGAGACGGAAGTTCGGATGCTAGAGAACCATGACTGGTATACGTGATGGGCGATAGGAGATTCAGAAGAGTTTAAAGTCTGCTCTTAAGAGCGCTGGTTGTCATGGCAGAAACCAGATTGGACAGGCAGGCTCTTCTCGACCATGTTGTTGTTGTTGTTTTCCTCGCACTTTCTGTCTATAGGTGTTGTTGTGTCGCTACTCTTCGCGGCCAACGTGGGGTCTAACGAGATGATGGGCCCAGCCTGGCCACCAATGACTGCGTGAACATTCCCATCGCAGGAAATGTTGTTTTTCCACGTAATCCGGTGGACAAGTCCTACTCTTAGAAATTAAAAGAGCGTTTGGCTTACCTGTCAACCCCTTATCAGTGTCTACCTTATTACAGGCCAATTCAGACCTTATTGGTCACCACGTGCCCTTATAAACCTCAACGTTCATCATACAAAGTCCAATCACAAGGGAGAAACACAAACAACGAGGCCCGTATTGAAACGACCATACGCCGTACGGACCTGGAAACTCAATTTCCCTGTATAAGCATACGGGGTAAACCGTATGGGTTGACAGGTATGAGTTGGACTACTCAAGCGACAAACAATCTCACAGCAGTGTGTGTGGGACAGCGTGCCCTCCACCCCCCCCCCCCCCCATAATGTGCAAACTATAAGGAAAAAAAAAGTGCCACCTGCATGATTTATTTGGACGAAGCCCTGTCAAAAAATTACATCAATCTCTTCCACGCCCTTTCTCTATCACTTGGGGCAGCACTGCTTTGCGAGATTCGTAAATTGATTCTTCCTCTAATTGCACAACACCGATCGCGCTCTTGCAATAATTGGGAGAGGGGGGTGGGGGGGGAGAAAAGACCAAAAAAACGTTTCGCAAAAAAACGTTTAGTACGGCCTGTTCACTGATTGATGGCACGTGGACTTGCTCTAAATTTGGCAAATATATTGAGAGGCACAGCTGGTCATCATTGCCTTTGCCGATGGGCAATGAGTAACCTTTAGGCTAATCGCCGAACGCAAGATTGAGGATTTCTGCCTGTTGGAGCGGGCGAAGGGATACCTGGGTATCGTTCGCTGCGCACACACTTTCTCAGCGGTGAGAGTGGAAATATCATCTTGAATGAAATATGCACTTCTAATGAGAAGCATATTATGCTGTGTTGGAGCCAGCTGGGGTAATTACTGATTGAGGGGACCGGGCGTATGGAAAAACTTGCGTCAAGCGGATCCTATTTGCATCGCGTCTGGGCAATTGCATGCATGGGCAAGTGATAATGACAGTCATTCATTCTCATCATCGCTATGCCAATTGTAGCCTCGTGGCAGTCTGGCTAAGGAGGTCCACTCGACCATACGTCGTTTGAGCATCCGCGTGCTCGCGGAGAGAAATGTTGTCATTACTGTTTTCGAATTATTAAGAATGTACACTTATTTTTAATATTGTAGTCAATTTGAAATAAATAACAAGATTATTGCAAAATATAATTTTTTTGTTATTAATTCCACGATTAAATAGTGACTCGATATAACCAAGACTGAATGTCGTGGTGTTTTTAAAATCATTGCGGATTTGACCGTTTTCAATAACTTGCATCATTATGATGAATTGCACAGTTCGTGAGTGGCAAAATTAACACCCGAGGTTTGGGTTGGCAGAGGCCAGGATTTTTCATCGAGGAGAAGGCGAAGGGAGGAAAAATGGAGTTCTGGCCACTGATTGCAATCATTGCCACTGAGGCTCCCTTCATTCCGAGCCCCAAGGGGCTGGTCTTGGTCATTTCCTTCCCGTTAACACTTTGCCGGGAACAGTTTGGAAGCTCGCCCATTGCGCAGATCCCTCACGGCCAATCGCTTTTGGGCGCCGTTGAAGTTGCGGCGAATGTGGCACAGTGCACGATAGACAGATGACCTTTGGCACCAGGGTTATGGCCCCAAAGTAAGAGACTTGGAAGTCTCTTTTTCAGGTGAGATCTAATTAGTGGGGGCGACTTTTAACTGAAAGTAATAATTAATTAATACGTGTTGAACTTCTTTCGCACCGTATGTAGCAAACCGTTCTTATCGGAGGTATACAGCTCTTTTTCAGAAGTGACCTGGCCACAACTGATAGCTCAACGAAGTGGCTTATCACGTGGAAATTGACAGCAGCCAAATACTCTAAATGCACGTTGATTTTTAATTTGGAGGCAAATACTGGAGGACCCGGATAAAATTACACGCAACCACGGCAAGAACGTGCAAACTCTAAATATACAGGCGTCAGGTGCGGGATTGAACACACGACCTCCTGTATACCAGGCGAGAGAGTAAACATCTCGCCACCGTGGCACCCGTACGTTGTTCAAGGAAAGATTTTCCATGAAAGTCAAGAAGAAAATGCAAAAAAATCTAATAAAACGATACAGGAGCAGCAGCTAACGAACTAAATACATGAGTAAACAAAAACAGATTCTAAACGTAAACTAACACACGGAAAATGTTCAGTAAATGTGAGAAAATGCAATAAATTACGAATCGAATAAATACATGCAATTTAGAAATGAAATCCAGAAAGCACTTAAAAAAGAAAGATAATTTAAATTTAAATGAGGTAGCAATTTAAGTTTCAGTTGTTATTGCAAAACGAATGGTACATTAAAATCATGTGCATTCATTTCACCCGAGTAGCTTCATTGTCAGACCTTTCTTTCCTATAGTGTGTAGTTATTTTAACTCATATCTACCTCGAAACACAGGCTGATGTCCCACTTTTGGTTAAACGTGCTGTGAGGTTCCTTTCGGCAGGTGGAGCGAAACGTCAGACATCGTGTTGAACAACATGCAGTACAACGCAAGAACGCATCGGAGAACTGCATATCTGTCACCGCAGGGGTTTCCACTGAAATTCCTCCTGAGCAGCCATATACTGCAGATTTTACAAGGCATTTGACTCACTACAGGCATTTTAACTGTCATACGACAAACACGTTTGGCTACGTACGGTGAAAATGAAGTTACACATACATCCAATCTCGTAACAGAGTGTGGGAAAGTGCGCCCCCTCGCGATTAAAGTGGCACTTGCAGGACCTTTCGGATGAAGTCCTGTTAGTTAAAATCTCTTCCGTGTCCTTTTTCTACCACACAGGGCAGCACTTCTCTGCTAGAATTCCAAATAGATTGTTAGTCTTAAAACACAACACCAATATCGCTATTGCAACGGACAGACATTTGGAGCGGGGCGGCGGCAGGGTGGAAGAGCAAAACATATATTTCGCAAAAGTTTATTACGGTCTGTTCGCCAATGGACGGCATGCGGATTTCAATGAATTTGGCAACTATATTGGACCCTTTGACCGGCCTTCACAAAATGGTGAGCCTGGCTGGATGGCAGGAGGAGAGAGGAACTGGAGATGGCACTAACAGCACAACCACAAAAAACACACAGCTAGCATAATGCCAAATCTTGACACTCATGCACTCCCATCTCGCATTTGCAGGTTCATTCTGACGAATTGCTTGCTTCTTTGATACTGTGAGACACATTGGGCTTCCTATGCTAATGGCAGTGCAGGTCAGGAATTCGATAAACAAGCTTTAAATAATTGCTTGCAGTCGCAAGCAATTCCTCAACTAATCTTGCTTCAGATTTTAAACTGGGCAAACGTGCAATGTTACCAAAGTACTGAAGCACACTCAAGCAAGTTGAACGCTGATAACGGATATTACTATTTCTGGTATTTCTCAGCAGACAATTATTTAGTCATACATTCTAATCTCTTTCACGTAAATGTGTATTAAAAATATTTTTGCAATGCATCATGCATTTACCCTTCACACGGTGTACTTGTATTTGCATTGCATATCAAACATCGCTATCATTTCCAAAATATAGCAATGCAGCAGTAATAAATGCTAACTCCTATCTTGCTTCAACGGCGGACGCGTGCGAAGAGTTAATGAGCAACGGTGAAGCGTTGTTGGGTGCAGACACCGCTATAATTAATGTGTAGGGCTGTACAATTGCGTGAAGCTAACGGACAAACCCTGTACGCCTCTTACCATTAACATTTTCACATCCTACCCTAGCTCACGTTGCCTTCCAGCACATTTTTTATTTTCCGCGCAGATGACACAAGGGTAGGCTGCGTCAAGAAAAAGGTTAATCGCTTGCAAAGCTGCAATTTCTTTGCACCGACGTGATTAATTTTCAGAGTGTTTGTAAATGCAGCGCCCTTATCAATTACTTCATATGCAATTGTCAACTTTGATTCACCGTCAGTTTAATTTTTTGTTAAATGCCAGTAATAATTAGTTTTGTGTATTTATTGTCGTGATATACTTTTTTAAAGAAATTTATTCCAGAGAAAAACGTAATAAAATGGGATTAAGGTTATCGTGACATTTGCTTTTTAATGTATGCATTGACCTTTTGTGCTGCCTTACCTGCCACCCCTTTTTGCCCATCCGCCCACCCAACCCGCACCGTCGCCACCGCCAGGTTCGCCCCACCCGACAACAGCAGTGACTCCTAAACTACTAAACTATTTCTATTTTTTTTACTTTGATAGTGCATTGTCTTTGAGCTGTACGCCTTTTGGCGTCCTCTGGTCGAGCACCAATTGGGTCGAGGCTCAAAAGAAAGCCGTCCCTTGGTGTGGACCAATCAGTTTCAAGGACAATGCATATATTATCATAGTGTTTTTTTTTGTTTCCATTTGACTGCAGGTATTGTGGTTAATGCAGACATGAATCCTTGTGAAAAGGTTTCAGTTTTGTTGCCAGAAAAAAGGGGAAAACCCTATTATTATTATTATATATTTTTTTTGTATACAAGGGAAGGCCCACTGAGCTATGTAGCTCTTTGCAGAAGCGACCTGGGCCACAATTGATCGCTCAACGAAGTCGCTGAACATCATGTGGACATTTACAGCAGCCAAATACTCTAAATGCACGTTGATTTTAAACGTGGAGGCAAACACCGGAAAACCCGGAGAAAAGTCCACGTAACCACGAGGAGAACACACAAACTCCAAATACACAGGCGTCAGGGTTGGGATCGAACCCACGACCTCATGCATACCAGGCGAGGGAGTTAACATCTCGGCAGGATCTGTTTGCGAGCGTGGTGCAGGCCTGTGACAGACCGCTGAGGTTGCATAAAAAAACATAAATCTGACAAAGCATCCCCATTTATCCCGCGTTTAATAACATCCTGCGCCATTTGTTATCGCGTTTGTCCGAGTGCAGGGCTGCCAAATTTATAAAGCGTTTAGAAAATAAATAATGGGTACCAACCCCCCCACAACTCCTGAAAAAAGAAACCCACATTGGATAACATAAAACACAGCACGACAGTAACAATGAATAAATCATACCCCCCTGTCCAAGCGGTCGTTCAAAGTAGGTGCATACACCCGGCAATTAGGAATAATTCCAATGCTGCTTTTGAGCGTTTCGAGGAAACCAGCAAAGCCGCAGCAACAATTTCACCGCGCGCAAAGCCGCAGATCCCACTGGGTCTACCCCGTATCTACATTCGGGATGATATCCAAAAATCAAATCCCAGCAGGCCGAGCGGGTGGTTTTTGTGCGATCAGGGACAGCGGTGGCCAAGGGGAGAGGCGTGTGATTGACTGTAGGTGGCCTGTACGGAGGTGCGGGTGGAGGATGGATGAGTTCTTTTGGGGTTGGGAATCGGTGGTGGAGCGGTTAGCGAGCCACGCTACGAACCCGGCGACCCGAGTTTGATTCCCGGTCGTGGCCAACGCCAGTGACGATTATTTGAACCGGTCATGGGCCTCCACTTTGTCGACTCAGCCTCTTATGAGCACCTGGAGTGGTGTGTAAACATCGTCACTGGTGACAAAGGCATGGTGCTGGCCACCCACCCCAGCATGTGCCGTGCAGGCCTTCATAGGTGCTCGCTAACAGCACTTGCCCCAACGGTCTGTTAAGACTACACGGGGGATCTTTGTCTTTTTTGTCTTTGTATGCTGGAATTGGTAATGGAGGCAAGTCTATCCTCGCATTGTATTAAAAACATGATAAATGTTACGTGTATAATTACAATAATCTAATTGTAAATTCTACTGCGTAGGTTATCGCGGTTGTGCCGTGTTGCTCTCAGATATGTTCACGGGTTGTACCGCATGCTGAACACACGTGCGGTACAACCCGAAAACACAAACATCTACTGATAAATAGGGGATAAATATAGTGTGTGTTTCCTGGATTTGGCTAAGTATAAATGCATGCGTGTGAAAGAATGTTCTGCAACTCGTCAAATCGTCTGCTGGACGAAGGCCTTCGCACACTGTGTCGGTCAATGGAGTTGTTTGACCATACTTCACCGCCTGGGTCTGTGCGGGTTGGTGAAAAGTGTTCGCCAGGAGGAGTACAGATAACACTTCCCATTGATGTTAGCCACTTTATTTTAGCCACTGCACTACCGCTCCCTCTGAAATATTTACGTAAAATGCTGTGTGTGTGGACATGTATGTATACATCCTGCGTGCGTGTACCGTCGATACCATGTTATCCTGTCTGTGTATAATGTGACAGGTGGATCATTTATGGTGGAGTAAAGTGTGCGTAACAACAGCTTCCTCCAATTCGCCTGTTCAACGTGCAAGAGGGTTAGGATGAAAGTGTCCCCCTAAACCTCACTTGTTATCAGCAGACCCAGAGATTCAATAGTATAAGCAACTGACACACCTTTGCCTGCACGGGGCAAGTCCTTCATGTCTGCGTGCGAGGCTATGCAATGCGTGCATTGCAGCTATGACCCCCTTTTTCACATTCGGCAAAAGTGGATGAAACCACACTCAACAATATTGCAGCCTTCTGCTTGGGGAGCTGACCCAACGATGGATTGGTCAATCAGCCTGGGAAAGCACACGTGTGTTGCGTGTGTACGTGTGTTTAGTGGGGAGGCGGGAGTGTAGCGTTAGCGCACCGCGCTACGAACCCGGCGGTCCCTGGTTCGATGCCCGCTCACGGCCAAAATCAGTGACCATTAACTGAACCGGTCCTGGGCCTCCCCTAGGTCGACTCAGCCTCAAATGAGTACCAGATACGGTGCGGAAACATCACCACTGGGAAGACAAAGGCGGCCGGGCGTGGTGCTGGCCACCCACCCCCTAGTGTGCTGTGCCCGCTAACAGCACTTGCTCCTCCGGTCTGCTAAGGCTACACGGGGGATCTTTGTCTGTGTGTATGGTGACCCAGCGGGGAGTGGTGGTGACGTGATTAGGGCACTGCGCTATAAGCCCGGCAATCCGAGTTCGATTCCCGCTGGTGACCCAACAGCAGCGGTGTTCGCGTCTGGACTGGTCCTCGGCCTCCCCTAGGTCGACTCGGCCTCAAATGTGTACCGAGTGTCGAAATATCATGACCTGGTAAACAAATGTTGCTGGCCACACCACCTCCTTTGCGCATCGCACCGTGCTTGAACAGGCGTTCGCTAGCGGCACTTACCCCAACAGCCCGTGTCGGCTATACGGGAGATCTTTGTCTGGCGCGGTCACCCACCCGCCCTGGTCTATGCACCACCCCCCAGTTTCGTCTTCTCGGCACCTTCACCACCCCTGCCCAAAGTGCCTGTCAGTTCGCAGCCTCGGGGTTTGTGCGTTGCGTGCGGATGCGTGCGAGTGTGCATGTTGCGCGGGGAGCGGTGGTGGAGCGGTTAGCGCGCTGCGCTACGAACCCGCCGGCCCGAATTCGATTCCCGCTCACGAACAACGCCAGTGACGATTATCCGAAGCGGTCCTGGGCCTCCCTGAGGTCGGACTCAGCCTCGAATGAGTTCCTGGTGCGGTATGTAAGCATCGCCACTGGGAAGACAAAGACGGCAGGGCGTGGTGCAGGTCACCCAACCCCTCGTGTGCCGTTCTGGCCTTCATAGGTGCTCGCTAATAGCACTTGCCCCAACAGTCTGCTATGCCTATACGGGGATCTTTGTCTTTGTGTGTACGTGTGTGTGTGTGTACGTGTGTGTGTACGTGTGCGTGTGTACGTGTGTGTGAAGATGTGTGCATGTACGTGTGTGTATGTGTGTGTGTGTACGTGTGTGTGCGTGTACGTGTGTGTGTGTGTACGTGTGTGTATGTGTGCGTGCGTTCGTGCGCAGGCAGCCCAATCGCCACTCCATGTTGACAAGCCAGACCAGCCCTCTGACTGCGACCGCTGCAACTTCTGTTTGGGACAAATTGCTTTCAGGATTGCACCGGGGTCAGTTCACGACCCGCAGAGTAACCCTGTGTATTTACCCCACTTGTTTCATTATTTTCTTACTGCCGTAGCTCGTTCTTTCCACCGCCCCCCCCCCTCTCCTCCCCCCCTTGTTACTTATCGCCCTGGTGGCACCGCGGCGTGAAATGTTGCAGAGCCGCTGCATCTGGTGTCCCCGTCTTTGCGCTCTCACGGAGCCCGATTAGAGCGAACGACGCCCGTCGATTCCATCGAGGTCCATCACGGCGATTTGCACTCCCGACGCCGGCTCGCCCACGGGTTTTTGGATCGTGCCGGGAGCAGGCGTCCGACGTTTCGCTCCACGTGCCGGGAGATTCGTTTCGGGCAATTGTCCAAATTCAGAACTGTGCTACGCCGAGGGAGCCGCGCGGAGCAGCCACGAACAGCCATGCTGTAGACATCCGCACAATTACGCTGCATGTGCTCTCACGAAGTCTAGTTCGATGTGTTATGATTACAGTATAACACGGAAGCCTAATTAAATGTACATGAAATCTGAAATGTTAAATTATACTTGTCAACCCGTGTGTTAATCGACTGCTGGATCGCGGCCCTCCCAATGCCATGCTGGCCACGTACGGTCGGGTAACTCCCAGGTGTGGTTTAGGAAAGGGGTCACCAATGATAAAATGTATACATCACTCTCAACTGATTTTATCCGTATCCCGGAGTTAAGCTTAGCTCGCCGGGTTCATCGCGCAGTGTGCTACTGCACAAATTATCATCATCATCATCATCTTCACCCACGTTCATTACACTGTTGGGATGAAGGCCTCCTCCCTACGAGATGCGATGCTCCAACCAGCACCTGCACATTAACTTCACAAATACCGTGACGCGGGTAAACAGCTGTCGTGTGCAAAGTGTATATGATAACGGCAATAATGGTAGTAATCGTGTTAATGCCATTTATGAATACAGGAAAGTCTCACTGCGACTAAAGTCTACTTTTCAGGAGGGCTCTGTTGAGATATTTAACTTACATTGTGCATTGTATACTCCGACGGTACTAAAGTGCTACACACATCCATGGACTGTGTCTGAAGAGTAAAGTGTTGCGTACGACAATAGAAAAACAGGGGCGGTGTAGGTGTCAGGGTTATCGCGCAGTGCACTATGAGTGTAGCAACCCGAGTTTGTTTCCCAGCCAGGGCTAACATCAGTAATTTCCCAGTCTTGCACACGGTATATGATGCCGACTGTACAGTAGTACCCAACAGTATAGCATACTGCACATGTGAAATAGGTTTGCCGCGGCTTAATTAAAATGTCCTTCTATTATAGACACATTAACGCCATCACGATTGTACCCAAATTCACAGCTTCTTGGTGATAACACTCGCTCCCGCCCACTGAATCTAAAAGCGAGTCTGTCAACATTTGGGTTATTAACACACATCGCAAGCGTGAGAATTCTACACCGGCACCTCATTTGGCAATTTTTTTTTAAACGTCAAAAGTAATTTCCTGCTCAAATGAGCATGAGGCGGTGGTCATCTCCCGTCGGCAGTCCTGAGCCAGTCGTGGACATTCCACACATCTATGGCGAGGGTGAATCTCTCCACAGGACAACCGCTGTTTTATCGACCCCGCAGGGATGATGGGCCGAGTCAACCCCCCAAGCAAGGTTCGAACTCACAACCTTCTGATCGCGAGCCGCTCGCACGGATCGCTGAGCCAACATGTAAATAGTGAGCGGGTCAAATTGACATTTTGAAGGTATCAAGGTGATCCTTAAGTGAACCAAAGCCACGGAATTTAATGGGTGGTTGGAAATAAGGATTTGGTTGGTGAGTGAATGGTGTATGTATGTGGGCGGGGGGGGGGCGGATGTTAATAATTTAGGTTATAAATTGCGTGCTCAGATATTCGTTATAAGGTCAAACGGGCAATATAAAGCGTGGAAAAGAGCACTTACTAAAGCCTACCGTGACACCCCTGATGGATCGTTGATAGGTAGAGGGGCGACAGACTGACGGCTGAGGCTACACCCCGAACCTGATGGTTCTCTGCACCCTAAACCCGACACGTTGGGGAATAGAGGGCCCCTCAATTGCGGCCACTTGATGATTTGCAGTCGAGGAGCTGCGATTGAAAGTCCTCCACGTGTGCTGCTGCTGCGCACAGTCGCGGTGGCGAGACCGAGGCGGCTTGAGGATGGACGCAGGATTTAGGGTGAGAGCCACGGCACGGAGCAGGGGGGACCGGTCCAATCGGATTGCCAGGGTATTGGAGTGTGGAGTGTGGAACGGCTTGTGTGTGTGTGTGCTTGCGCGTGGGTGAGTGTGTGTGTGTGGGGAGCGGTGGTGTAGCGGTTAGCGCGCTGCGCTATGAACCTGGAGGTGCTCGCTAACAGCACTTGCCCCTACAGTCTGTTAAGGCTATATGGGGGATCTGTGTCTTTGTGAGTGAGTGAGTGGGTGTGTGGATGGAAAGGTGTACGTGTGTCGAGGTGCTGGCCACCCGCCCCCTCGTGTGCCATGCCGGCACTTGCATTGACAGTCCCCTAAGGCCATACAATGGATCGTTATCTTTACCTTGTTGTTGTGTGTCATGCGCCACGCCGGCCTTCATAGGTGCTGCTCGCTAAGAGCTACACACGAAGCTCTGGGCCAAGAAGACCCACAGCTTCCTATGGAGCGATAGGCCAGGTAGCTTCCACACAGCGTTACTCAGCCGATGAAAAGATAATACCACTCAACTGATTTCTGCTGTCAAACTTGGAACTAGTCTAAGCACCACACGCGAACGTGTCCCCTCTCCACAACTGCCCCATCACTTGTGGGGAGTTGAAGGGGTGAAGTGGTTTGACGACACAAAAATACCCGGGCAAGTGCTACACAAACACACGTGCACATACACACTGACGTCTTCTCTTTGCCCATATGGGGGGGGGGGGTAAACGGTCCAGGGCTATTGTGGCACAGCAGGATGTGGAGTTGATTCGACTTTCCGATGATTGGTATCAAGATATCTGCCTGTGGTGGAGGAGGCTGCTCGGCAATTGGAGGCAGTCGCCCTCCAACGTCGACGGAGGGGGGAGGAGCGACGCTCACAACAACGAGCGCCGGGCGGCTAAAACGCAGCAGTTTGGCAGCACAGGTGGTGCATCTGCCACTCCAGTCATCTAAGTCAATGCATAACACCTGGTTCTGTCCCTTGACCTCCTGCCAGTGGTCCTTCAATACTTCACGTGGCCTCAAGGTGCACCGAGCCTGGCACAAGCCCCACGGTGACATCACCGTGAATTAATGAATGTTGTTGTTGCATAATTGTGTGTGTGTGTGCGTCGGTGGAGCAGTGGTGTAGCAGTTGATGCACTGAGTTCGATCCAGGCCAAGACCAAGATCAGTGTTAATTATCTGAATCCGTCCTGATCCTCTCCTAGATCGACTCAACCTCAAACGAGTGCCGAAGACGGTGCATAAATATCTGCACTGGGGAGACAAAGGTGGCCGGTCATAGTACAGCAGTGGCCTCACACCACTGTCTCGTGCATGAGTCAAAAACATTCTGGCCTTCAGAGCAAAAGAGGAATAGCATAGGCAACGTTTCGGGCGACGGGTCTTCTTCATAGCACATCGAGAGGTCAGAGAGGTGGAGTGAACAATCGTGTGAGTCTGCACTCTAAACACCTGGTTACAGAAAACAAGAGAAACCGTTTTAAGAATGTTTAGAGATTTGCCTGTGTGGGTGTGTCGGTGTGTGGGTGTGTTGGTGTGTGTGTTGGTGGGTCATGTAGCCCGCATGCCCAGCCACCGCATGCCTAAACAGCTTTTGTTCGGCCGGATCGAGGGGGCTAAACGGGCGCGGCACGGGCTAGAGAAGAGATGGAGTGATGTGGTACAGGAGGACGTGGAGCTGAGTGGACTTGCGATGACTGGTACCAGCGGTGTCAAGATCGGCCTCTGTGGAGGAGGCTCGTGAATGACGCTACTGGGCAGTTGGAGGCAGTCGCCCTCCAACAACAACGGAGGGCGGAGGAGCGACGCTCACAACAACGAGCGGAGCGCCGGGTGGCTAAAGCACAGCAAGTTGGTACAGTAGGGGGCACAGGTGGTGCATCAGCCAGTCATCTCGGTCATCTCGGTCAGTCGACCAGTGGCACCTGGGTCTGCCCCGTGACCTCCTGCCGGCGGGCGTTCGACACTTCACGTGGCCTCAAGGTGCACATGGCCTGGCACAAGCGTCGTGGTGACGTCACCGCCACTTAGTGGCGAATGGCGGTTGTTGTTGTTGTGTTGGTGTGTGGGTGTGTGGGTGTGTGGGTGGGTGTGCGGGTGTGTGGGTGGGTGTGTGGGTAGGTGTGCGGGTGTGTGGGTGGGTGTGTGGGTGTGTGGGTGGGTGCTGCGGGTGTGTGTGTGGGTGTGTGGGTGGGTGTGTGGGTGGGTGTGGGTGGGTGTGCGGGTGTGTGTGTGGGTGTATGGGTGGGTGTGCGGGTGTGTGTGTGGGTGGGTGTGTCGGTGTGTGGGTGGGTGTGTGTGTGGGTGTGTGGGTGGGTGGGTGTGTGTGTCGGGGTGTGCGTGGGTGGGTGTGCGGGTATGTGGGTGAATGTGTGGATGTGTGGGTGTGTCAGTGTGCGGGTGGGTTTGTGGTGGGTGTGCTCGGAGCAATCCGAAGACGGTGACGTGGTTAACAAAGTACAACTCGGGGCTGGGAGGCAGACGAGAACACTGACACGTGTGGCACGGATAGCCCAAGGGGACCTAAGTCACACGCTGGCTGTAAACCCCGATGCAACGATGACCCCAGTGCGTGCCTTTGGAATGCCGGGGGGGGTGGGGGATGGGGGTCTTAGAAGAGGATTAACGTGAAGTGATCAGCGAGCGCCTAGCGGCAGCCCAAACAACTCCCTTAGGTGATGGCCATGAAATGTGGCATAGCAAGCAGCTCGGGCGTTTAAATCGGTTCCACACCTGAGCCGTCATTTGAGCAAACCACATTTGCCGAGCGCATCTTTGAAGAGCAGGATCTGTCTGTCTCTCTTGCTACCCGAGTCTTTAGAGTGTGTATTAATCAGCTGATTTGGTATTTCTGCTGCAGCTCCTTTTTGCGTTGTCAGTGGTGCATGAAGACCAATTGACAAAGAACTGAACGCAATTACATCGCTGCCTTACAAATTAAAGAAAATAAACATGCAGGCGGCGATATTTAGGGCAATGACAATTCTTAATTGCACCTATGAGTGAGAACCATTTATGTGCGATAAAGACGGGCAATTACAAGAACCGGCGCATTTTATATATATATTTTTTCATTTCATGACAATGACACGAACGAACGTGCCGAGTCGTATTTATGTATTAGTCAGTGCGATCGCACGGTCGAGCGGTAGCCCATTCGCCGCTCGTTCCAGAGGTTGGTGGTTCGAAAACCAGCGGCCGCCCTGATTAACACTGAGGGTGCGTTCAACGTTAATAAAATAAATAAATGACTACGCGCCACTTGCGTCACAGAGGACATTAAACACCACGTGGTGTCATTCGCAATGCTTTGCCGCTGTGTGCCGGTGTCATTGTCAACGTTTTTTTAAATATTATTCCGCAAATTACTGTAATCATTTTGAATATGCTGCACGGTGCATATGAATCATGCGCCTCCCCCCCCACTACCGCAATGATAACAATATCGTTGTGATAAAATAGGGAGCCCGATTGCGCAACTGCCCCGCAACCAGTTGCAGAAACGTCCAAGTGCCGGTATAGTCGCGCAACTGATCGCTCGGGCGTAGACCGAGCGATCAGTTGCGGGACTTTGGCCAACGCACACTCCAATTTGTGTAAAGTCTGCTCTGTGTAAATGTCCTCACGAAAGCCCCATTTTACGTCAGTCTACTGCTGGATGAGCACCTCCAAGCCACGCATGTGCTTCAGTGCGTGTTGGTGAAAGCCAGGGGAGCATAGCCATCGGAGCATAGTACAGTACAACAATGCATTGTGTTGCACTGCCCCCTGCTGGCCAACTCGTAGCATCGCAGCAGCAGAATCCTACAACAACTTTGCTATGCATGGCTGTCTCCCATCTCAGCAGCACAGCAGGTTCAACCCAATTAGCTTATAACACACTGCCTTAATCAAAATATATGTCATGGGTGACATTTCAGGAAATGGTTCGTCTTCATGCCACATCTTTTGGCGAATGTATCGAGTTGTTATTTATATGCATTCCTTAATCCCCCCCCCAGCCCCCCTTCGCACGTGAAGGGCTCACAAGTGACGTCATCACATCTACGGCTCTATTTAACTAACGAAACAGGAGGAGGATTTCTCCACAAACCTGGCTGTCCGCCTGATGATGCTGGTTGTAATTACTGGCGAAACGTCGTACTCAGGTTGTAAATGTTGTGGATTTGCTTTCCAACACACCGGTGTTGCTGTACTGGTAACGAATTGGCACGTTCTGTTCACGTGACAACCCTTACTAATTGGCTGTGTTGGGTGGTGGCGGGTTTAACGACACATTTATATATTTACGCGATCTAACCCTATAAAACTGCATTGTGGGTGATATTGGTCGCAAAAGCCGACAGCGTGTTAAAACGTATCGAGTTGCGTGTGTTAACTTTAGGAATTTGGCAAGTTTAGTTACATGGAGGCTGGCACGTAATGGCCTACCTCTTGGTAAGTAGGCAATGTCCGCACTGAAGCAGACTAGAGGTAAGATACACCAAGGCAGTAAAATATAATCTGAGCGGTCCCTGGATTCGAAACCGCCGAAGCTCTTTTTAACAAGCAGCAAACAGCGTTAGACGCATGGCCCCGTGCAATCGTCCCCGAGTGTGACGCTGCAGTTCATGGAGAGCAATGACCAGTACCGTAACTCAACTGTTGTATGCATTGTATCTCAAGGGAATGGGGAACGCGTCAATGTGGGGGGGGGGGGTCAGCCACGGGAGAGGCGGAGCGAAGGAATCGGATCGCTGGGTGAATTATTACATCGCAATCATCAGAAGAATCAATCAGAATATTCATTCGTAGTGGAGAAATCCGATGAGCTATGAAGCTCTTCTTCCTAGAGACGTCTACTAGAATGGTGAGATGCGGCGGTGGCGACGGCTTGGGAAGACCTCCATCCAGCAGTAGATTGGCCATGGCTGCTGCTGATGAAGATGCGCATCTTAACCTTTCGTGACAAATCTAATATCCTATCGACGTGGTTCTCGTTCAATATCTGCGTCTCTGTGCCCTTGGTCTCTGACACTTGGAGGTGTCTCGTGCCCCGCGTGCTCACGCGATTGTGAAATCCAGCAATTATAACCGACGGTGCAATAATCGCATGCAGAAATATAAAATTAATAATTCACAACCCCTTTGTCAACCCAACGCCGCGTGAAGGCCTCCTTCACGCTGCGTCGGTCGTACTGCCTGTTCGAGCATACTTCACCACGCTGGTCTATATGGATCGGTGAAAGATGTGGGGGGGGTAGGTGGTTGTAACTTGATCAGGGGGTTGAGAGGCAACATCGGCGAACTGATGTTAGCCGTGGCTGGGAATTGAACTCGGCTCACTGGGTTTTCATAGTGCAGTGCACGCGAACCACTGCGCCACCGCTCCAAACAACAACGCCTTTTTTCTTCTTGGTTATTTCGGTAAAGTCACGTAGAATGGAAATAATAAAATAATAAAAATGAAACATAATAAAATAATTTTCACGACGTTTCGGCCACAACGCAAGTAGCCGTCCTCAGGTGGAGAACAGATCTGTCGAGGAGACAGAGTCTGAATGACAAGCCCCAGGCTTTGAGTGACTATTTAAGCTGGGTTGGAGGGGCGAAGAGCGCCTTGACAAAATAATTTGCATATCAAGAGGAATTTAGCATATTTTGGGAAATGCAGATATGCGATTAGTACTACTTGTGAAATGCGTAGGAGGTTTGGCGGGGGGTTTAAAGTCATTATGCCCGTGCATTATGCAGGATTAGCAGCATCAAAGGGAGGGGATAGGGGTAGCATTAATAAAGGGAAGGAGTGTTAATAGTATGTAGCTGCAGTAACTAAACCACCACGTAAACAACTAAAGTATAAATTACATAGTATCATCAGTATACTAAATATACTCTACAATAACAACGCCTTTGCCGCTTGCTCCAAGCGAGATGCCTCGTGCACAGTTCCTCCTTGTTATTCTTAGGTTTTTTCGGTAAAGGCGCATGATTCATATGCACCGTGCAGCATATTCAAAATGATTACAGTAATTTGCGGAATAATCTTAAAAAAAAAATTAAATTAATAAAAGTAAAATAAAAAAAAGCTTGTGTTGCCTCCGAAACGTCGTGATTTTTATTATATTTTTTATTTTACTTTTATTAATTTAAATGTTTTACCTACGTGACTTTACCGACAAAACCTACGAATATGAATACTTGCATTCACGAAAGCTTCAAATCTAGAATTCCTCCTTGTTGTCGTCTCTTCTTGTCGACGAGAGGCGGCGCATCGCGTGGCGGTGAGCGCTGTCCACGCGAGCACTCCCCCCCCCCCCCCCCACGGCGTTTCACTTACACTGTGCAGAAGGCAACGCGTGTGCACGTGTGTGCGCATATTATATGAGAGATGTATGCAAAGCGATAATTCGCGAAGGCGGTGGCGCATTTGGTGAGCGCATCCGGGCTGCGATTCCAAAGAACACAGGATGAGATGTTACTATCCTTTGTGCAAGTACTTCCAAGAGTTCATGAACAGTCAGCCTGGTGAAATTTGGGGAGCGCATCGTCAGTAGTGAACCTTTGGTTCCTAGGGTGTTTCGGCCTTTCATACTATACACCCTCCCCAAAGGCGGCCAGCGACAGGGTGATCAATCCTACGCTTGCGTCCCATTCCCAATTAGTCATAGGAGTTGCCTTGTTGTTGATAGCCAACATCCGAGTATAATTCTTGGCCACGGCTACTCACATCGGTGGCGATCGATATCTAAAGCGGTACTGGCCAACAGCAACCTCCTCCTCCTCCCCAATGCCATTTAGTGGTGAAGTATGGTCAAACAACAACTCCCCTCCACGACCGATACGATGTGGCGGGGGGAGAGGTGGGGGGCAAGGGTGGGGGAGCGGCTTCACGCAAGGGTTATACAGTATTTATCAAGGACTGTCAGACCCGAATGATCAACGTAGTTTCAAGTGTTATCAAAGAGCCCACAGTAAATTGCCTATCGGGCTGTAAATAGACCGGCAGCTATCAGGCGGCGAACTGCAAACACGGCCCCAACTTGCTCGGTGGATGCTCACTGTGGTGTGCGCATACACAGTACGTGATTTACTAAATATTAAATTAGACTTGCCGCACTAACTACGAAACGTGCTGAGCCTTCTCCGTCAGGTGATTACCGTGACCGACAGAGAGGTCCGTGTGTGTAAGTGTCCGCGTGTTTCGTCAAGGCGGAGTCGACCTAGAGGAGACCCATGACCGGTTCGCATATTCACCGCTGATGTAAGCCGTGGTTGGGTGTCGAACTGAGGTGGCCTAGGCAGTGTGGAGACAAAGAGAGCCCTGCGTGGTGCTAGTCACACACCACACCGTCGTGTTTATTGCTGGCATCAGTAGGCGCTCGTTAGGAGCATTTGCCCGAACAATTTATACGGCGCGAGTGGGATCTCTGTTCCGTGTTTAATTCTGGGGAGCGGTGGCGCAATGGTTTGCGTACTGCGCTACGAACTCGGCTGTGTGCATGGTCCGTGATATCGGAAGAGTTTCTGAACCACTCATTGGTCGACTCAGCCTAAAACGACTCCTGTGCCTGGTACGGTCTACACTACAACTATCAGCGCCGAGAAGACAAAGGCGACTCAGTCGTGTGCCGTAATCGCCTTGGTAGGTGCTCGCAAACAACACAACACCCTGCCCCAACGCTTTATATATAGGATATACGCGTGGCACACATACATGCATGTATACACAGAGAGGAGCGGTCACACAGTGGTAAGCGCACTGCGCTATGAACCTGGATGCTTTCAAATCGGCCCCGGCGGCTAATATCAGTAGCCCTTGGCACTCCCCCGCCCCACCATCCGTTTCACCCAACCCGCACTCACCACTGTGGTGAAATATGATGAAGCAACCACCGCTAGCGACACGGCGTGGGGAGAGGCCTTCATCCAGCAGTGGATAGGGAAAAGGGGGTTTAGGAAATGAGTCTCCCTGTTAGTCATCTGTATTATGCCATTGAGGGAGTCGAGAGTAAGTTCTGTCACCGATTAATGGGTTGCGTTAATTAGGCATTTCAACATAACTAAAAAAAACAAGCATTCTACGCAGACATGAATATTATCTCATTGTACATCCTGACATGTTTAAATATCACCGCCAAATGTAACATAATACATAAGACTCACTGGGTCTTATGACTTTTTTTTTCAGGAGGGTTCTGCTCCTACATTGGGATGGTTTGGTCAATTACATGTACGAGCGTTCGGGCTCGCCGCGTGAGAGGAAATCCGCGTAACCCGGAGAAAACCTCACGCATACCAGGAGGACTGCTGTGGTGCCGTCCCAAATCTCTACCACCAACCCTCGCTGAACAAAGGGCCGAATCGCAGAAGCTCCGTCTGCAATTAAACCCCTGGGTAACCTCTAATAACCAAAGTACCGCATAGGGCTGTAAAAAAACGTGTCTTTGGAATGCACGGGGGAAGGCAACGGCCATAAGGTGGTAAGGTTCTGTAAGCAGTCAATTGTTATCAGCGATCACGAGATAGCGACAGGGTCCATCAGGTAGAGAGGCGCGGGACGGGAGGGCGAGGGCGTGATATGGAGGTGAACAGCCGTAGAGAAGTGGCGGATTTGTGGGGTGTGGGTGGTGGTAGTGGTTGGTAGCCGGGTCGTACCATAAATCACACAGTACAAGCAGTTCAGGGGGTGGCGTGGTGGCGCAGTGGTTAGCGCAGTGCGCTTTCAAACCCGCTGACCCCGGTTCAATTCCCCTGGCACGGGTGACATCAGTCATTGGTGAGTGGTATCTGGACCGGGTCATGGATCCACCACATCTCTGACCAACACTAGCGTAGTTCAATAACCCCCAAGACCCGTAATATCGTTCGAAGGGGAAGGGGGTGTCCTTCATCCAGCAGTGGATAGAGAAAGGGTCTGTACAAGTACAAACCAATAGAGACGTACACACAATGAGAAGGGTTTCTGTAGGGTGGGGATGAATGATGTGTGAAAAACAATCACGTTTGCCCCACGCCTTAAAGGCCAAAGTGAATGCAATTTAGTGCGCGTATCTGTGCGTAAAAGGTACGGCCGATGTGTACGTTGGCTTTCCGTTCACAATGTGTTCATTATTCGCGGCGTTATAGTGAGCGCCTATCCGCGCGCCCACGACGTCCCTATCATTGCGTGAATACAAAACCTGAAAGCGGTCGCCCATGTGGAGGGGTGTCATAGGCTCTGGGGGGGTGGGGGGGGCAACGGACGGATGGAGCGATGGGACGATGTTACGCATGCACGGGAAGGGTTTGTTAGCCGATGGTTGTGTGGTGCGTATCTGTGTGAAGGTGATCGGTATGCGAATTAGCGAGTTGATGGGAAGGCGAAGGGTGGCGAAAAATCCGCAGCCTCTCGCACAAAAAAATGTATCCACGAACCTCCATCCTCCTTACGCGTCCCCCGTCGCAGCACATGATATGACCCACGAAGATTACCCAACGCTGGTGTGTGAACATCGGCTGTACGACACATGGCTCTGTCGCTCGCCACCCACACTCACTTACCCACACACAACGTAGCCCTCCCCCCAACCCCTCTCTGATCTCCCTGCAGTGGCACGAACCACTGTCATATCTTGTGGCACCGCAAAGTCGTGATTTCCATAGGCGGCTCTCAGTGTGCACACGCACACACACATAAAGATCCCCCGTGTAGCCTGAACAGACTGTAGGGGCAAGTGCTGTTAGCGAACACCTATGAAGGCCGTCACGGCACACGAGGGGGTGGGTGGCCAACACCACGCCCGGCCGCCTTTGTCTCCCTAGTGACGATGTTTACACATCGCACCAGGTACTCATTTGAGGCTGAGTCGACCTAGGGGAGGCCCGGGACCGGTTCAGATAATCGTCACTGGGTGTTGGCCGTGAGCGGGAATCGAACTCGGCTCGTTGGGTTCATAGCGCAGCGCGCTAACCGCTACACTACCGCTCCCCAACACACACACACGCACACACGGACGCACACACATCCCCCCGTACAGCCTTCACAGACTGTTAGGGCAAGTGCTGATAGAGAACCACATTAAAGCAAGTACAGGGCACGAGTGGACGGGGGAATTGGTGTGGATAGCACCATGCCCGTCCGCCTTTGTCTCCCCCGTGCTGAAGTGCACACATCGCAACAAGACACGCACCGTCACCACAGACTGGGCCGTCTCGTATACCACCAGAGCCACATTGTTCGCTATAAATCACTCGAGCAGAGCGCTCACTACCCGTGCAACCAAGCCCAACATCGTATGCGTGCTACATACATACACGTGTAGGTATACGTGCCTACTTACCTACCCTACCTGCGATCACTACCTGGATACGACGCACACCTGGGCATATGTCCCAATTAAACCGAGGGCGTCACTGCTGAGACACGAGTGCACGTGTATCCCATTGCAAGGGAGACCAGAGGAAATAGCCCCCCACACTACTACTACTTGCACCGCGGTGCGAAGGTTTTTCGCAACATTCAACGCCACGCGTGCTTCGTGCCACATCCCGTTCGGTTCCTGCGATCGGGGTAGCTGATTGTGTGGAGGGAATGGGTCGAACGAACGATTGGCAACGTTGGGTTAAATCTGACAATCGTGGACACATAACTCCCATGGAATGAATGAATACATTTAACAAAAACAATTTAGCGTGGAGTGTTAATAAAAGGCATCCAAACACCAAGCTTGTCCTCCCAACCCCTCGGCTCCCCAAACATTTCCCTTCCCCAAAAGATTGCACGCGTGGAAATTCGCAGCGCCAGCCACTTACTTATTGCGCTCCGATCGCGCTCCTCTGTCCGCTTCTCGCTTGTCCGCGTATTTCACTCAGGGCGCATTCTCCCTCTCTTCCTCCTCTGTCTCGTGGCGGATTGTGGAGGCAGTCGCCGGCGTTATTGTGAAGGATTCAAACGGAACGAGAAGCCGTCGAGAGAGAGAGAGAGAGGCTGAAGGGGCCGGGCGAGAGAGTGGCGAGCGAGCGAGCGAGCGTAGCGGAGTGACTGGGCGAGCGAGACGCCGCTAGCGAGAGCCCTCTTCTGACTCCTCGGGCGGGTTAGATGTGTCCTCGAGAAAACGCTTGCGGGCAGCACGGCCACGAATCTGTGCGCTCCTCCTCTTCCTCCACCACCAACACCAACCCAGCAAATAAACGCGCCGCTGGCAAATAATTAACTCCCGCACATGAAGTCTGACGTTTCGCGGCTTCCCCTCTCCGGACGAAAACTCCGTCGTCTGGTCAAAGAGCCCACGCGTGGTGCTTCCTCTTCTTCGGCGTCCACGACCTCCTCCTCCTCCGTCGCTTGTAGCCAAGACTCGACCGGTGTCGCTCCCGGGTCCCCAGAGATATGGGGCATCGACTCGGCGTGTAGATTACGTTGGCTTTTACCCCTCCACCTCTCTCTCTCTCCTGTTGTCTCTTTATCTCAAATCTTCGTGGTGGGGGGGGGGGTCACACAACGTAGTGGCCGCCACCTACGAGGAAGCCCTCACTTGGCTCGATGGTCCGCCGCGGTGTGCACGTTGCGATGAAATGTGCAGTCTCTCCCGCAGACGGGGGGAGGACGCACGGGGAGAGAGCGAGAGAGAGAGAGCGCACGAGAGAGAGAGAGAGCGAGAGAGCGTGAAGGTGTTGGAGTGGGGTGGGGATAAAGGACGAGGATGGGGTGGTGGTGCTGATGGGGTGGTGGTGGTGGAGGAGGAGGAGGAGGAGCAGGCAGATACGACTGATGGGGTAATTAATTCACCAATTACGCCGGTTTGCGAGATGTACCTGCCTAAAAGAGGTGTCCCATTGTAGCAACCAAACCTACAAAAATACAATTATGTCAAAGAAATGCAATAATACCACCACTCCCAACTATGCATCGTCGTAAGACATCTTCAACACTTCACCTCCTCCAAAACACAAAAAGCAATCCCCTTTTCCATTCCGCGTTCGTCCTCCGTACAGCCTCCTGCCCCCTTCTCGCCGACTTGCAATCACCACTGCCGTACGAGCCGCGCCACTGCGAGCGAATGGGAGAGGCGAGGAAGCGTCGCTTTAAGAGCGCTCCCTCATTCCCCACTCCCTCTCTCTCTCCTCCCTTACCCCTCTCTGTGTGTGCTCTCCTCTCTCTCCCTTGCCCCCCCCCCCTGTGTGTGCGCGTGTGCGCTCTCCTCTCTCTCTCCACCACGCTCCTCTATAGCAGAACAACACCCCCCCCAAACACCCTCCTCCTCCTCTGCTCACACCTCCCCCTCCCGCCCGCCTCCATCACCTCCGCTCTGTGCGCACTATTCCTCCCTCTCCCCTTCATCGCTACTGCTGCTGCTGCCGCCGCTGCTGTAGCCTCATCTGGCACGGCTGGGCAGCTATAATGGCCGCAAAGCCGCGGCTCCTGTCCGTGCCGTTCCCATTCGTGTTCTCATCATCGGCAGCTGCTCCATCATCGTCGCTCGCGCTCATCCTCCTCATCCTCCTGCACCCCGCGTTGTCATCTGCGTCCGTGGCGCACTCCGGCTGTCGGACACACACGGTGACCGTGTCCACGCTGCCGGTTTTGCGTGAGAGCGAAGTGGCCTTTCACGGTCTCTCCTCGAGCTCGTCCTCGTCTGCCGCCGAGTCCAAGCTGCTGTTGTCCATCAGGCACGACCTCCCCGGAGAACTGGCCATCGCGGACGACCTGGAGAACACTGAGCTGCCTTACTTCGTGCTCGGTACGTGAGTTGTTATCTTCTTCGTCTGTCTGTGTGTGTGAGTGAGTGAGAGACGCATGTTTGGCAGGTAGCTTCCACCAGTGTCCCCCCCCCCTCCCCACATCCTTGTCTCACCACTCACGGTCGCTCAACCTCGCCACTTGTACCGCGAGGGTGGCCCAGGAGATGGCGCTCCGGGCATGGATCGTTGCAATCCATCTGTGCGGCGCGCGCGACGCGCTCTTGGAAGACGCGCACCTCGGCTCAACGCAAGCCGTGCTTGCTCTGCCCAAAGTCAACGTCGCTTCTCCTGTGGCTACGAGAGGGCCAGGAGGTGGTGCTACCCCCAGTGGATTATTGAATGCATCTGTGCGGAGTTTTGTGCGTTTGAGCCAGTTTCCTTCGACGTCAAAATTAATCGGCCAAACATCTCGATTCGTAGCAAGGACCCCTCCCCTAAGATGAGTCCTGAGACTCAAGCTTACCCGTGTAAAGAAACATCGTTGTATTTGTGACATTGCCATGATGAATACCATTGCTTTATATTGCGCTGCCTGCACTACGTGAACGACACACACTGCTGCACTTACCAACAGGGAATTATTAATACAGACGAACATCGCACTGTATTTATATGGATGCATTATATTGCTGCCCCCATTGTTTCGAGATCGGAGCCGACTAAGCGCGCCTAATCCATTGCTCTGTAATCAAAGTCGACGCTATAAGTCGAGAGCTACCCTCGTGTATGATTACAATAGTGTGTGCATTGGACAGTCCTGCCAGATGTATTCGTGTCAACGGCATTACGCGTGATATCCCCTATTGAGCATGTGCACACGCCGATGAATAACAGCGCGTTTGCAATACACAACGTTTGATAATATGTACCCCAAAGCGTTTATTATGGCAAATCCTACAGTCCATTATATTGCATACTGTCTACGTGCATTGCAAACGTTGTTAGCAGCAGCAGCCTTAGAAGCCGACCATATAGGGCCTTGTAGGCCACACGACAACAGTACTGGTGGATGCACGCACAGCATCAACAATAGACATCCTCAACGTCATCATCATCATCATCCCCATTGTTCTGCTGTGCAAGAAGGCCGCCTCTGTCATTTGACGATGCGCTCCTTTAAACGTGCGTTCTCTGATTGCCAACGTGTCGTTTGATTGAATCGCTTGCGCATAAGCCGAGATTTTGTATGTGTATATACCTATATGCGTATACTGTACAGTACTGCACATGTGCATTAGCCTGTTGGGTTTTTTTCAATTACAGTAGGCTGTTTTATTATTATGATTTGGAGTATTATGTTTTTAGTTTGTTCGCCCACTGATAATAATCTGGGCAAGCAATGAACAATCCTCAGAGCCAATGTGCTGATAATTGCATTTCTGTTGCTGTGTTTTCAATATCTGTGTGTAATTATACGTGTAGGGTTGTGTGCCGTGTTACAGGACTGCATGTGTGTGTAAATACATATATTGTACGGGTATACACAATGCAATATAATTGGTGTGGCTATGTGTACAGTACTGCGCATTCAATATATTTCTGTACAGTAAGAATAACAACGAAGGACAGGTTCGTTGAGCCTCATGATGGTCCTTGCATTGGATAATTTGGCCAACTAATTGGATAAGTAACTCAATAATAAAGTAATATAACCGTGTATTGCGCATAATGTGTCGTCGGCCGTTGGCCTTCTGCATACATTCAGCAGCATTGCCACGATGCAAGGAAACTCTGGACCGGTTTTGACATGCATTGTTCTCATCAGCAAAGTCAAGCTTGCCTGAATGATGCATGTTTACACGTAATGCTAATGCCCTATACAGTATACATATGCAAGTGTATGTTTACAGGGAATCCTCTACTTACGAACGAGTTCGTTTCCAGAGGCCTGTTCGTAAGTCGATTTTTGTTCGTAAGTCCAACTTGACTCCTGTTTATTCCAAAGATGTTTTACGTCATGTGTACTAAATACTCAAACTTGTATAATCTCCTGTAGATGCCACTGGTTCTTCTTAATACCACCCTCAACACTTTCACCGCTATTGCGCTTCTGAGACACGATGGGGGTTGCTCGTAAGTAGAGGAGGCTCTGTACATAACATTGGCACTGGGCAAACATCCCAATGGAGGACCCTCATGAAAACGAGTCTTGAGACTCAACTTGGGTGGAAGGCTGCAGCGATTGCCAATATATTATAGTACAGCAATGGATTCTTGACTCCATCTGTGCGTGTTACTTCCTCATTCGCACGAGTCTTTTCCAAGTACGACGTCGTTTGGTTTCCTCCGGCAAGCCAAACGTTCATCAGTGGAATTCGACGATTCTCGTCAAGGAATATTGAGACTCGGTGAGGCTCGCTCTCCTGGGTGAATATTCAGCATGATTATTTCTACGTTTATGCTTGCGTATGCGTTTCCATGGGTAAGCAGATTTTCGTTGAGCAAATGAAGCAGCATCATATTGTAGCCCCCCCCCCCCACTTGGTCGTCCGATGGATGTCAACCTATGTCGTATACAACACAGAGCCTGCCTCCCTCTTGACAACACACCCAAAGAGGTGACACTAATGGGAAAATGCCCTCCCCACTTGTAAACACTGGGCCGTGAGAATCTGGAGCGATGCTAATGGCATGCGTTTAAAAAAAAAATCTTAAGGTCACACGCATCAAGCTCATCGTCGTCCGCGTCATTGCCGGGGCTCGCACTGTGTAATGTGTCTGCCGAATTAAGTACCTCTGATGTCACGTGCCGGGGCCGTGCCATGCCGAACCAGCCCGGGTGTGGTTTTATATTTTTTTCCACCGCAGAAGCCGAGCCGAGCCGAGCCGTGCCGCTGACATCACACCCAACGGGGCGAGTCGAGACGCGCGTAGATGACGTGGGAGCGACGATCTCTCAGTGTTGCTGACTTGACGGTGTCACGGCAGCGTTAAAATCGGTTGACCCCGGACACTTGGCCCTGCTAGGTTCCCGAGGTAGATGCAGATGTCGGGATTGCATATCACGGTTTGGTTCTGGCTCGGCTTGGCAAATACCCGGTGGAAAAACGACTCAGATGTGCGAGTGGAGAAAGGATTGAAATGCTATTTGTGGTGGTGATGATAAAACTGAGGGCAGATATTCGAGGTTGGGTGTCAACTTTGCTGCAATTAACAGAAGGAAGAGACACTGAGGTACAATAAAGGCTGCCACAGCAGATCTATCAGCCCCCTACCCTGCAGACTGGGGGAGGGGGTGGGGATGAAACTTTGGCCACCAACTCGGGGCATGTGGCTCAGCGGTAGAGCACACAGCTCGCAATCAGAAAGTTGCTAGTTCACATCACAACAGGGGGATTGACTCAGCCCATCATTCTGTTGGGGTCGATAAATTATGTACCGCTTTGTGGGGCAGTCAACAGTGGTTGTCCTATGGAGTGACTCTCCCCCAATGTAGGAATGTGGAATTTCCGCAACTGGCCCAGGGCTATAAACGAGAGATGAGTATCACATCATTGCCAATTTGAGCAGGAAATAACTGACGTTTGTGACTTAAGAGTGTAGTTGTCGATTCATCAATTAATTTCGTTTCTTAAGCGCACATGTGTAAGATTCACATTTTTTATTTCTTGTATGTTGTATCTAATGGATTATTTTGCTATTGAAGCCACTTGTGGCCACTGCATGTTAAACATGTGAAAAATATTATCAATACTGTCACGTCTAATTTCGTGAATCGTGATATATTTGTTAGTTTTTTTTCCAGCCAGCCATACATTTTTAAATGAATTACCGTGACAGAATTGTGGCATAATCGTGGCTGACGATGATTACTGTAGCTTACTGGTTAAGTTAAACAAAGCGTCACTCAGTTGGCAGACATTGTAATTGAGTTGGAAAGACACTTGAGAGTTTTTCACATCAGTAACGTGGATTTATTTTCCGATACTAGCAACGATTCTTGTGCTCATAAACTATCAGTGCATATCAGTGAATGA
This sequence comes from Lampetra planeri, assembly GCF_965212315.1. Classification (NCBI taxonomy): domain Eukaryota; kingdom Metazoa; phylum Chordata; class Hyperoartia; order Petromyzontiformes; family Petromyzontidae; genus Lampetra; species Lampetra planeri. The sequence continues at coordinate 5,395,978 of NC_136155.1, read as the reverse complement.
GTACTACAAATTACTAAAACTATTAAATACAAATATTTTACCAGTTTAAGGCCCCACTGAGCTATTTTCTCTTTTCAGAAGCAATCTGGCCACAAATGATAGCTCAACGAAGTGGCTTATCATCATGTGGAAGTTTATAGCAGCCGAATACGCTAAACGCTTGTTTCTAAATGTGGAGGGGAAAAGCAGAGGACCCAGAAAAAAATCCACGCGACCACGGGGGAAAACACGCAAACTCCAAATATACAGCAGCAGGCGTCAGGGTCGGGATCGAACCCACGACCTCCTGTATACCAGGCGAGGTAGTTAACATCACTTTTCCTAATAGCCTGTTAAGGCTTAGGGGGCTTTTTGTCTTTTTTATTTGTATATTGTAATCACCAGCTTTGACATGGACCAGAATCGAGCACCCTCACAAAGGAGCAAAGCTGAATTTGTACAAAGAAGCGTGGAGACATTTTTATTAATAACACCAAGAGACAGAAAGACGAGCACATGGTTTATGAAAGAAAACACACAGAGAGATAATATTGATTGTTAAAGTAAGTGAGCTTGATAGACGGGTTGGCGGACAATGAAAACAACGGTTGATCAGGATCAGAATCTGTATTTATCCTGGAGAAATCTGATGAGCAATGAAGCTCTTTTTCACAGATGTCCACTCGGGGCAGGTCTCTCCACACCACCACCGTCTCTTGCGGTTGTCCTGCGATGATAAGAGTCCATCTCACTCCCACAGCCTTTCATCTCCGCGGTGGTCACGTTTCATGTTTAACTTTATTTTTTTTTTAATCCAGAAAAGATACCAGGATGGTCTCATTCATCCAAGTTGTGTATAGGTAATGGCCGCTGCTGGTGACAGTTTCAATAATTTTTAGAGTGCTTAACCCAGCTTATAAAAGAGGCAGTTTCCATTTGTGTCTACTGTATTGTGTATATTCTGTCAGCATTTTCCCAACAACTTGCCATGGCTAAAAGTGGAACCTTTATAATTTTATAAGCACTTGTGCTAATAGCACTTGTTAACAACAGTTTGTCAAGGGTAAAAGGATGCTCTTTGGCTTCGCTTTTATTTTCATGCAATTAATCTATTTACGTCGTTATGTTCTCGTGCTCACATAATTTGCCACAGCAGTCGCCTAAATGAAGTGTCTGTTTATTAAAATGTGTTGTTATTTACATGTGGAGTACCCATCATGCAGTGGCGTCGATGGGGGTGCTGCCGTGTGGTGAAGGTCAGCGTACTGGACGAGCAATTCAGAGGTCGCTGGTTCGATTCGATCTCCCGGACGCGGAACTTAAAACGGTGGCGCAAGTTCCTACAATTATTTCGCCGACACCTCTGTCCACCCAGCAGCATAGATGGGTACAACGCAGTCGATCAGAAGGTCGCGTTTGGCGAGTTCAAGTGTGGGTCTTCTCACCAAGTGTGTGCAGTGTAACAGCGTAGTCCAAGTACTTGGGTTAGATCGCGTGAATAGAAATGTGTCGTTAAACCCGCTACCACCCAACACAGCCAATTAGTAAGGTTTGTCACGTAAACAAAACATGCCAATTAGTTGGTATTCTTTGATTCTTTCGGTAAAGTCACGTAGATATAAAAACATAATAAAAATGTTTTTAGTATTATTTTTTCTATCTTATGTGACTTTACTGAAAGAAGCAAATCATATGAATTCCTGCAGTCACGAAAGTTTTAAGTCAAAATTTGATTAGTTACTAGTTCAGCAACACCGGCGTGTTGGAGAGTATACCAGCAACATTTACAATTCGAGGACGACGTTTCGCCGGTAATTACAACAAGCATCATCAGGCGACAGCCAATTCGAGGACGACGTTTCCGTGACAAGCCTTACTAATTGGCCGTGTCGGGTGGTGGCAGATTTAACGACGCATTTATATTCATGCGTTCTAACCCCCCCCCCCTCCCAAAAAAAAAAAACCTCATGGATATTGGACGCAAAAGCCTCCTACGACGATGTGTTAAAACCAGAGGGGTTCTCGCTTTAGTGATGGCCAGCAATGAGCAAGCTAATTGCAGGGCTGTGCCTTTACCTTTTACTGTGATTCTTACACGCCATGAATGGCAGAGTGCAGCACAGTTACAGTCTATTCAAAAGAAGACGGCAGTCGCTGCCAACACTTTTCATCCACGCCGATCTTCCCCCCCCCCCCCTTTCCGAACGTGTAATTGCGTGTGCCTGTGTGCGCGTGCGTGGCCACGGCAGACACGCAGAGGCATTAAACGACTACATTCTCACTGCCCGCCCACGCATCCAAAATGATTTTTGGCATGGCCCGGTGCATTGCAGCAGTATTTATGACGCCTGGGTTTTTTTTTTATTATGGCTCTGCGCCTGATTCATGCCATGTCCCTGAGTCTCTCCACATCGACTCCGCTCAACACGACGATTCCCAAAGCGACTCAGTCTTAACGCTGTAATGTGGTGTAATTTAACTGACGAATGGCAAGCGAATGAAATGGTAAAATATATATATATCTAAAATATTGCACGTTACGGCTAGACCTACTGAGAGTTGATGATGTACGATTTTATGTTTTTGGGCCCATCCAACGCTGCATAAACTGTATTTCACGTCGATTCCCAAAAATGCAAGCTGAGTAATGGTGCCGTAGTCAGACGTTGGAGAATCGAATCCGGAATCGGTGCCACCGTTCTCTCACCGACCAATTACCCTGGGATCACGCGAGGCGGGGGATGAGTGGAAGAGACCCCGGCAACATCCTTCACCCATCATCATCATCCGGTGGATCGCACATTGGTAAGCAGTCATTTCTGATAGTTGGAACAAAAGTCAATATTCGCCTGCCAAACACGGAGAAGCGTGGCACTCTGCATCATCGCCGCGTTTTTTTTCTTCCGTTGCTGACAATTACAACGAGGGTATCGATTGGAATTGGCATGAAAGAAAGAAAAAGACGGATGCTTGCATAATTTCTGATCGCGCTTTTGGAGGCGATGCTGAGCGAGGCATGCAGATGGCAGATGATGAAGAAGACTCTGCCCTGCACCTCACCACCTCACGTGGGCTAATTAATGACGAGGCTTGTAAATGCTAGTCTGTCGATTCTAATAGTTAATACTTGAGTACATTTTTTTCCCAAATCCCTTTTTTTAAATCCTTTATATTAAGTTCACTTGCTTGCTTGCTTGCGCGCTTACGACCGTGCAAATCTTTCGGTCGTTTTTTAACCCACTTCCCGTGATCCAATCGAGCTGATATATTTTTCCTAAACACAGAAAATTAAAAAAAAACAACAAAAATGTACAATATAAACAATCATACAACAACTGAAAACCTTATAATCCTTATATACGACTTTCCTTATATTTAATTTAAAATACCAATGTGATAAAAATGAAACTCTTACTCAAGAAAAACATAAATGAATAATAAAATAAAACCGATGCCACGCATATAAAGGATTTATAGTGAAAAACTTGGTTTTTACGTGTTAATTTTTTAAATATATAAATTCACATTTGGGGATGTAATGCACTTGCTGTCCACCTTCTGGCAAGAGGAACCTCTTGCGATACTCTTTCTTTGCCCACATCGGGCCCATCTGGGATGCTGCCATGGTTAGCTCACTGGGAATTGCAATCCAAAGGTCACTGGGTCGAATTCGAGCGAACGGCACGCGGCAGTGGAAATAATGGCAACGCTTCTTGAAATCCCCGTCCGCATCTGTCCACCCAGCAGTACGGATGGGCGACAACCGTGGTCTCTGTAAGTCAGTGGACAGGTCGCGTGTGGCTGTGCAAAGCTTGGGTTACTCCCGGACCTCTTCCAAAACGCACCTCGCCAGGTTTTGGAAGAGCAGGCCAAAAAATACCCCCGAGGAACTCCGCCTTCTCGAACTCCCCTTCTGTCGGCAGCGGTGTAGGCAAGCAATTGTAGGACTGCACCTTCGCCACTTCAAGGCCCCGTCCAATATGATTGCATTATTAACTGGGAAGTGTCGAGCGAGGCCAAGCGAGCGAGCGATACGTGTTGACTGACTGGCAATTCGTGGTTCAATTCTGTCACGTGCGCTGTTTGCCGGAGCAGTAACAACCTCATTTATTGACAAGCGCAAGCAGTTTGAACGAAGCTGGGTTGCTGCGGGAGTCTTAAGAGCGCCACGTGCAGTGGAAAGTGATGCGGTCTCAGCCCTGCCGACAATGGGCAGAAGACGTTGCTTATTGTCTCGCATGGATGAATGACACTCGGGGCGGTTCAATTGCTACTCTTTGGTTATTTCGGTAAAGTCACGTATAAAGATAAAATAATACATTAAATACTAGCATACGACGTTTCGATTGCAACACAAGCAATCATCATCAGGTGTAAATGAAATAGAAACACAAATCTAGTATACTTAGAAATGTAATGTAATACAACAGAGAGTCGGATAACATAACAGTCAACACCCTACCTGGTTGATTACGTTCTTCCTGAGAATGCTAAATTTGAGAGAGAGATAAAACACAGAACCAGAGACATATAGACAGACATACAAGCAGACAAATTAAGTTTGGTTCAATTGCTTATTATCGGAGCCCCGCGGTGCACGGGATGTTAACTACCTCGCCTGGTATACAAGAAGTCGCGGGTTTGATCCCGACCCTGACACCTGTATATATTTGGGGTTTGTGTGTTCTCCGAGTGTTTGCGTGGATTATTCTCCGTTTTTCTCCCCCTCCACATTTCGAATCAACATCACGCGTTTCGGGCATTTTGCTGCTATAAATGTCCACGCGTTAAGCCACTTCCGTGAAGATATAATTTGTGATTGCCAGGTCGCTTCTGAAACAAAAAAGCTATGTTGCTCAGTGGACCTTACCTTGTAAAAGTAAAAGCAAATATTGTTGAAGTAGTTTAGATTCCCGTAAACATAATAGATGATGTCGTGCGGTTTTGCGAGTCGCATGCTTAGCCACAGCAGCAGCAGCAGCGACAGCTGCAGCCGTTTCCGTGATAATGGGACCATTTCCTATTTTGTGGGATTTACACCGTTCGTTGATTAAAAAAGTGAATTGGTGTCAAAGGCGCATTATAGGGTTGCGAAGCCTGCACATCTTGGGTCTCGTGGTCTGCGTCCCGAGTTGCCCCCGGGGTCGAAATGGTTTTCGTTCGCAGTGAGTTCAATGTTCTCAGCTCGGTAAATAATAATTGCACAATGCACCCCCGCCGCTGTCCACCACCCCCGCCACACTTTCCCATCATAAATAGTTGTTTGCATTTGATTCAGATATACACAGTGCATCGTGTACAAAGGTAAAGAGGTTAAGGTGCAGCCCCGCAGTAGCTTGCTCACGCCACTGTCGCTGGAAGGGCCCCCACAAGAGGGAGTTCTAAAGTGCCTCTCTAAAGGGTATTTGGCCTACGCTGAGCAGACGCATTGGAAGAGGTGGGGGTGTAACCAACACTTTGTCGCACCACACACGACTTGCCAATTGACTGTGGTGTACCCATCACGCAAACTCCGGTCAACTCGCAGCGGCGGCTTTTTCACTGACCATCGCACCGCGCGCTTTCAGATGCCCTTCTGCGGCCGTCTGGAACGCTCTTCCTTCCGATATAAAGAAGCCACCGGAGCTATGCACTTTCAAATCATCTAAAATGAAAACTCATTTCTCTAGAATGCTTTTTGTGGTTAGTTTGTTGTCTTTCCCCCGCACCTCCGATTTAGCACGGTTGGCTTCGTACGGTGCGAAAGAAGTTCAACATACATACTTGCCACCGATCTTACCCGCGTGCGGAAATCGAATTCGGGTCGCTGGGTTCATAGCGCAGTGCGCTCATCGATTGTGCCAACAGCTCCACCACCCGTCCCCCCACCCCCAGTTTTTTTACTACGCACAATTCCTGTGTCTACCACCTGTACGGGGGGAGTGGTGGTGGGGAGGGGGGGGGCTCTTCATCGCCGTAGGTAGAATCTCCGGGATAGGTTTCACGTTTCACACCCGCTCTGCTCAATTTCCGTGCGGCACAATGATGCTGCTGCTGTCAGCGCGGCGTTTCATTAGCGGAGCTAAGTTTGGAGCCACTGTTGGTGGCACAAAATATCAAATAATTATGCCAAGAATAAAAATGATAATTAGTATTTTCAGCTCCCTACCACGTTGAGAAAGGTGCGTCGATTTGCGGTTGTGGTTGTTTGATGGCCTGATTTCCCCGATGTGGATTAATGCCGCGTCGGTATGCGTCCGCATTTTTCAGTTGCTGTGTGGAAACAGTGGAAGGAAGCGGTCAGTCATAGACACCCCTCCAATTTACACAGACATCCATCGAGATCCAATGACTCGCACAGAGATCCATAGAGATCCATGAGAGGAGAGCAACAGATTTTACGGACACAATAGACTCAACACAAAGAACAAAGGACCCACATAGAGACCAAAACAGACTCGCAAAGAGATTCATAGTGGGATACTTATTGTTTGATAGCCTGATTTTTTTTATTGCGGATTAAAATAGCCGGTTTACAAGTGACCACATGTCAAGCCGATGTACAGGGGGAGAAAAAGGGGGGGGGCATTTTAGTTGTTTTTAAATGAAAGAAGCAGTCGGTCATAGAGACCACGCAGATTTACGTAGAAGTCCATCGACTCACACAGAGGTGAACAGGAGACTCACGCAAAGACGCCCTGAGACCTGCATAGACGCCCATTGGCTCACACTCGGATACGTGCGCCCTTTTCCAAAGTCAAAAGATGCCACGTGGCAGTTGCTTTGAAGAAAATGTTTTACCTTGAGGTATTACTAAAAAGGCTGAAAGAGCTTTAAACGCCGCGGATCGTGCTTGTCTCGAGCATTCTACTTAGAAGCTTCACGAACGAGCTCGGAAGAAGAAAAAAAAATCAATTACCCTTTGCGCGGTTTAATTGGTGAGATACATGTTAGCGCTGATGGTTCATCTATCCTGCCGCCTTTCACAGCCGCGGTATCAATTACACCGTGGATCATTATTGACTTGATGATGGCATGGGCCCCTCCCCTCAAGTTGCGCGGATGAGGAACTACGAACTTTGATCGGGTGGTCGCGTTGCTTACGCAAAGCGTAGCCGATTTGCCCCCGGATTCTGGCACGATGTGATTGTGATAACGATGGTGACCGATGCTCAAGGATAATGATGTAGCGGCCGCCGTGCAATTGGCGCGCGTCTAAAGAAGTGTTCACTGATTTGGTGGAGCGGTGAAATGAGTCCGTGTTGCAAGGAGCTAGAGACGTGGGCTGTTGCGTCACGGGGTCTTGAGGTGTGGCGGCTTAGGGAAACCTTCATCCAGCAGTGGATTGAGATTAGCTTCTAGCGATGTACCAGTGAGCGGCTGTAACTGAACGTCTTATTTGAGCACCGTTTCTCTCGTTCAAAATATGAGCGTGCTTTTATTTCCGGGTTTCATCATCCTCACTGCCAGGCGTGATCGATCCACTGCTGGATTGAAGGCCTCCACAAGCGGACGTCATCTCTCGCTACCCTGCGGTGCAATAATCCCCCCCCCCCGCCATCCTGCACACGAACCGATTCCATCACTCCATCTACCTGCAGGACGTGCTCTCAGATGCGTTCCATGCCTTGGCAGCTGCCCCATCGTTATTCTTGACCATCAGCCATCACCGCTTCTCGTGGGGTAACCCTGCCTAAGCCTACATTACTTACTTCCCATCGCGGTTTGAAGGATGCCATTAACCTGCATGTGTTATTCAATCCGTGTTGTTCACTTTTCTGTCCGCCAATGTAAATCCGTGCATGGCCGCGTGCATTTCGCGACATTATTCATATGTTTACGTTTTGTCGTTTTTATATGTACACAGTGTTGCTCTTCATCGCAGGAGCACTGGACAATTTATTTTTCTCATTTCCCTTTAAATGACAACACCCAGGTAGCTTCGTGGTTTTATACTCGCGAACGCAGGTGTGGGCAAGGTTACTGGTCTATTTGATCGCTCGGCTGGAGTCGGTTAACTGCCGTGCAAGGTGCAGCGGCGAGGAAAAGAGTCCGGTTTTAAAGCAAGATGGACAGCTGCCTCCTGTGGTGTCACACGGCAGCCCTTTCGGGAGATGTGTGTTTCACGCAAAACACGAGAGCCTTTTGAAAGCCACTCAGACTCTGGTTTCCAGAAGAAGTGCATTGCAGTCCCCTCGTCTGAGGTCACCGTCTAAATAAATTACCGGCCGACCGGCAGCATTGATACAGAGATAGGCCATTGTACACCAGCTTCGCCGTTGTGAGGACTCATCAATTGAGCATCAGTGCTCACCGCTGCCGAGTCTGCTCATGGGAACCATCCGCGTGGAGTCTCCACTTCCACACGATGTTGCTATGGGTTCAGCGCAATGCCAAAATTAGACTTTAACAAGCCGTGATGCACTGTATTGTTTCTACAATACATACATTTTAATTATATATTTATGAAACCTGAAATGTCAATTGGTTGTCCCCGATCTTTCCTTTTTGTGTCACCGTTGCTAAGCACAGGCCCAAATTCCCAAAACGCTTAACTCACCCGGAAAACAAAACAGATTATCTTGCAGGTGTAATGGACAAGAGTGACTTGAGCAAGGTTATTATTGTAAGAGCTTGGGTGGGTTGGGGGAAAGAGATGATGGGAAGGCATTCAAAAGTGGAGCAGCGTGAGAGAAGCAGCAGAAAGAGAAGTGATGTGACCCGAAGTGCGGTGAGTGAGCGGGCGCGTGAGCGAGTGAGTGAATAGGCGAGAGAGTGAATGAATAGGCGAGCGAGTGTGAATGGGTGAGGGGGGGTGTTCATGGAGGAGGCTCGTGAGGGACGCTGCTGGGCAGTTGGAAGCAGTCGTCCCCCAACAATGTGTGCAGGTTGGCACAGCCATCACGGTCAAACCATGGCACCTGGGTCTGCCCCGTGACCTCCTGCCAGCGGGCCTTCGATGGCTTCACGTGGCCTCGACGTGCACCTAGCCTGGCGCGGGTGCCGCTGTGACGTCGCGCCACTTATTGGCGAACAGCGGGTGTTGTTGATGTTGTTGGGGGGGGGGTCGGTGAGTGGGAATGGGTGAGTTAGTGAGTGAGTGGGTTAAGTGGCTGGGTGAGTGTGTCGCCGTGGCCTTGCAGTGTGGTGGATGAGACGAAAACAGTCGAAGTGTCTGAAAGAACGAATCCTCAACACAGGTGGATTTGCCTTCAGACAATTTAGTCACGTGATATTATTAATACAGCAGAAGCCTGATATAAGCACACCGAACGTTAAGCATAGTCCTGATATAAGCAATACATGTTTACAGTTCACTGGTGGGGGGAGGCAAAGGGCAACTTCTGATACAAGGACACGACTTCTGATATAAGCACAGCCGGCCTTGCTCTCAATGAGCGTGCTTATATCCAGATTATATTGCAATATATGCCGAAGGAAAGCAAAAATCGCGAAAAAATGTGCTCAGGCTCATCCGGATCTCAGAAGCTAAGCAAGGTTGATGACTGGTCGAGTACATGGATGGAAGACTCCTTGGGAATAGCAGGGGTTTGTATCGCTCAGTGGCCAGAAGATGTGAATAGAGGAATGGATTTGAAAAAAAAAGTATTGTGGTAAGCACACAAGCCCTGGTACAACCCGCTGATGGTTTCTAGGGAGGGGTGACAGGGAAACCGAAAACATGCGGAGGAGAGGAATGGATTCTTGAATCTCCGTGTTATGAGGCTTTTAGTGTTATCCAATCAGATGCCTGGACTTTTTTCCACACTCAGCCAAACACTCATGAATGGAATTGGCCAAATGTCCCAATGCAGGATCCTTCTCAAAGACAAACATCGAGACCCAGTGAGGCTTCCCATGATGTCACTCTGCTATAATGACAGTACTACCTACAGAATAGTGTTGCCAAATGCATACTTGTTTAATTGAAAGCATTAACATCTTGTCGTTATGAAACGTGTATTTACCACCATTCACTTAAGAAGCCAAATGCTTACGAAGATAATTGCCCAAACGTCCTAATGTGTCAGAACCCTCTTGAAAATGAGTCTTAGAGTCGAAGTGAGACTTGGATGGCAGGCTGTCTGGCAATACCATGTGTTACAGGCTCATGCCGAGAGGCTGCCTGAAAGTGTCAGTGCAGCAGCGCATTACCACCCTCACATGCACGGCTGCCCTCCTTTCCTCCCACTTACCGGAGCCCCTCCGAGATGGAAGTATATCATTCTCGCAAAGGGAAATTAAGACTCAGCGAAGCTCTGCTGGGTAAATAATTTCCGTATTTATCTGTACGTTTCATCTCGCGAACACACACACGCACGTATGCATACGCGCACACACCAGAATCGGCGAGACCTTCCTGGATGACGGCAAGGGACGTTGGACGCGCGTCAAACGCGGGCAGCCGCGTTTTCACCTGCAGGTGGTCGCCAGCTGCCACGTGATGTATCGAGTCGCAATACGGGGGTGAGAGAATTCCCCAGAAAGCCGTGGATCATTTCGTTTTATTGCCCCCCTCTCCCCCCACCCCCGACGCTCCCCACGCCCCCCCCCCACGCCTCTCGCCAGCGGTGCTACCAGGGAATGCGAAGGCCGAGAGGAGCGGGCGAGGTGAGATGGCGACCACTGCCTCCGTAAAAATTCTTGACCCCCAGCTGCCCCCTTCGCACGCCCCCGGTGGAATTTTGTTGGTTGCGGTGTTCGTGCCCCACGTCCCAGAGCACCTCCGCCAGCTGCGCGCTTTGTAGCGGTCGGACGCGAAGTGTGCTGACGGGCGGGCTGGCGGGCGTGTGGGCGGCAGAGTTGAGTAATCCATCTGTAGAACCAGGTAAGGGTGGTCTTGTCAACGGAGAACTTGAGAACTTGCGCTGAGAAAAGACTCGTGGCAATGCGGACAAAGTTGTGAAATTACACAACGCCCACCGAAGAATTATTAGGAACCGTGGCGTCGGATGAAATAACATTTACGGAAAACTATTTTAAAATATATATATATCTCGGATGTCGCAAACGTTTAATTTGAAACAAAGTAAAGAAATGTTTAAAATTTTTAAAGAAGAAAATGCCATCGGAGGTCATTTGGATGCTGCCACAGTGGTGTAATCATTAGCGCACGAGACTTCCAGGTCACCAGTTAAATTCCATCTACCGTTGCGACAGTTGTGCTCGTTTATTAAATTCCCCCACCACTGTCCACCCGGCAGTATAAATGGTTACATCGCAGTTGTACGTGTGTATGTTGAGCCTTTTTTTTTTGCAATGTACGTATCCAACCGTTCTAATCGGAGGTGCGGGGGAAGGACAACAAACTAAGCACAAAAAGCATTTCAAAAGAAATTAGTTTTCCATCTTGATTTAAAAGTACAGAACACCAGTGGCCTCCGAATGTCGGAAGAGCGTTCCAGACGGCCGCAGAAGCGCACCTGCAAGCGCGCGATGAAGTGACCGTCTTTGTTGAAAGACAGTCGCTCATTGGGTCGGCCGAGTGTGCAATGGAGCAAAGTGTGTGTACTCCAACCTCTTCAAAGACATTTGGCCAGGGTGGAAAAGTCGTCCCAACACGGACCAGAGCAGTGGTTGTTAACCTTTACAGCAGCCTTGCACACTCCTTTGGTTCTTGAACCATACAACTTTTTTTTTGTTTAACACATAGGGCTTTCGCGACCAATATTATTCATAATCAACGTTTTTGGGTTTAGATCGCGTTATTTATAAATGTGTCGTAACCCTCCACCACCCGACACGGCCAATCAGTAAAAAAGTGTCACGTTGACAAAAGAAAAACAGAGCTAAAGCAGTGAACTATTTGTCTTTTGTCAACGTGGCACTTTTTTACTGATTGGCCGTGTCGGGTGGTGGAGGGTTACGACACATTTATGAATAACGCGATCTAAACCCAAAAACGTTGATTATGAACTTTTTTATAATGTTAATGAATATAAAGGTTTGATGAAACAAGTAGTTGTACTTATGTGCCCGTGCTTAATTTGTATTTCAATTATTTACCTTCTAAAAAAATCTGGCATGTCTCGTACCCCCAGAAAGGGCATCTCGCACTCCCAGGGGGTGCAGTGGGCACCCCAGGTTAAGACCCACTGCTCTAGATGGCCTCTGTTGATCTCCCTTCAGACGAAACCCTTCCATCAGCAGTGACGTGTGCCAATGCAATTGCAGGGCTGCACCTTTACCTTTTAGGAGTCGATTCTCAGAAGCGATGACGTAAACATTGTCCAAACTTGATTGGGAGCTTTCGTGACTGCAGGAATTACTTTTGGGTTCTTTCGGTAAAGTCACGTAGAAAGAAAACAAATTAAATAATAGAATACGACGTTGTGTGCAAAGTTGAGTCCGTGAGCCCTTTCTATAAACTGCGGGAGGAAAAAGCGAAATGAGACGCAAGTGCAATTTTGTTCCATGGGAATGGAGCGTCGCTGTGGACAGAACAGGGTGGCAGGAGACACGATTACTGGTGTGCTGGGGGGGGGGCTAGGATACGTTGTGCTCTCGCGTGAGTGTCGTCAAGAGACTGAAAAACATTTGTATTTAGAGCAGAGTTCTGATTATACATTCCTTCACCCGCAATGCTGCACGGCAACGTGTAATGAGGTGTGCAACGCGTAATGAGTTGTGCGGGTGAGTTTTAGTTAAAGATTTCAACAAGCCGAGCCTGGCGGCACATTGTCGTCTGGGCGGTCGTTGCATGTCGATGACGTTCCTGTAGCACCAGGGAGCGAACTTTGGAGAAACTCCACACCTCATCAACATCATTATCATCATCCTAACGTCTCTGTATGCATGCATGTTGACCTTACGTCTGCATGCATGCAGAACTTCTTTCGCATTGTAGCCAACAGTGCTAATCGGAGGTGCCAGGGTGTGCCGTAATTGTAGCGGGCCACACCAGACGCCCACGCGAACCACATCTGGCCCACAGGCCACCGGGGGACGACCCACTGCTTTAAGAAAGGTGCATACGTGGGCGATCAGTTTGGACGACTCGCTTTCTTGCAACTGAAATCGCTGTCTCGGCAGCCACTCGACCGGTTGCTCAGAGTAGAGACAAAACTCGACTTTCGGTGAAATCTGCTCGGCGATTTGTAGCGACTCGTTCCATCGCGTGCCGTACATTTGCTAGCGCGTGATTGGTCGTTACAATCGTGAATGTACATATACACATTTCGATTTAAAGCTTTCGTGACTGCAGGGATTCATCTTCTTGGTTCTTTCGGTAAAGTCACGTAGAAGGGAAATAATAAAATAATACAAATAAAACATAATAAAATATTTAAAATATTTTATTTTATTACGTTTTATTTTTATTATTTTATTACTTCCCTTCTACGTGACTTTACCGAAAGAACCAAGAAGATACATATACACAGTTATACACGCTGTCGTAATTCATAACATACATACTAGGTATAACATATTTGCACAGTATGCGTGCCGTCGTAATTTCCTGTTGAAGAGATGCGGTAGAGTCACGAGGATTTCACCAAGAATGACGACGGCAATGGTGATCATAAGAGAATGCGTTTTAATTGCTCGTTTTGCCTTTCGAGACCACTGTGGGTAATTTGCGAGGCCGCCGCTGCCACCCTCGTTTGAAAGAAGTCACAGCGGCAAAAAAGGCGAGTCACTGCAATTACCGGGAAGAAAAAAAAACACGCATACACTTCTATGATCATTTCATGACAATTATAATTTATTTGTCCAGGAGAGCCACCCTGAAGTCTTCGGACTCTTTTTCAGTAGGGTCCTGCCACCGAGTTTATTTTATATTTTAAGATGTTTTCAGCCACTTTATGATGAGCGTTTAGTACACAAGTGGGGAGGAGACCGGAGCACCCGGAGAAAACCCACGGGCTAGGGGACACCGCTCTACCCCCCCCGTACAGATGGAAACAGATGGCAATTAGTCCACGCACTGCACTGCCTTCTCATAGCGAACCAGGAGAATGGCACCTCCTCCACACCCACAGGAAGGGAGTTTCACAACACTTGTGCGGTGATCTACCAACCCTCGCTGCCTCCACAGCAGTGACGTGCGGTGAGGTCAATGGCTGGTGAGGCACTGGCTAGTGTCAGAGCCAGATTCACACATCGAGGGGGGCGTGGCCTCACTGAGGGGGCGTGTTAGACACGTCCCCCTCAGTGAGGCAGATGTGATAGCTGCCTCCCCTGGTGCTTTTTAATAGCAGTTTCATGAGACCAGCGAGCCTAAATATCATTATACACATACGTGAAATAAGTTACCTGGAGTATGGAAGGCGAGGACATTAAATGAAGGGGTCTACAAGCATTACATTGGTGACATACCGAGATAGTAACAGGCACATGCTTATTGCCCGCGCTCCATCCAGTTACGGAGGGGTTGCGCAATCAGAGGGGAGGCTGAGCTCGTCGCTGCCTCACCTCTCGTCTCTTCCTGTATTTGCAGCGGAGCTCCGCATATTTGGCGATTTTTACTACAAAAATGATTGGAATCGTACAGAAATGGCATTTATAACACAGATCAGTAGAAACATCTTCATATTTATTAGATTTTTTTTCCTTCACTTTTCGTAACAGCTATTTTCATTGGAGCATGACAGGTGAGGCTCTGCCTCCCCTGCCTCCCTTGACCGCACGTCCCTGCTCCACAGCGCTGAATTACAGGCAGCCACGTGCAGCAAACTAAAAAACTCAACTAGTTTTTATTTTACCAGGCAAGGCCCACCGAGCTATGGCCCACCGAGCTATGACGCTCTTTTTCAGAAGCGACCTGGCCACGAATGATAACTCAACTGGTTGCTCGGATGTGGACAAAGCGGCTGCGGGCGATTTGGCTGCGCCAGCGACCACCCCGAGTGTGGTGGTGCCAACTTCGACCGCCGACTTTCAAACCGAGTCATTATGTATCCCGCCCTCTCCCCCCACTGGCGGTCTTGCCGTCCATGGCAGGCAGCCCAGTCTCTTTTCATTCACGTGTAGTGTACCAATTCACAAACGCTAGTAGGAGGTACTCTCTTTTATTCCGGCCTTCACAGCCTTTAGAGGATAACCACCTAACGGGTCAGGACAGCCACCACGCTGCCAGATCCACAGCTTGAAGAGGGTGAAGATCCCGACGACAGCAGCACGACAAGTTCCACTCCAGTTTACAGCAGCCCCGATTGTAATTCGGAGCTCGCCTTTTATTCTGCCCAGCGTTGCCAGGCTCCGCCCTCAGCCCCGCACCCCTCTGGATCCCCCAGAAGGCTCCGTGCCTTGTCCACAGGTCCAACTGGTAGAACGGGCTGCTACCCCTAATTCCATTGTCTACCAATCTCCCAGCGGCACGCGCCCCAGTGACTCATTTCACGTCACTACACGCGCACGGACAGCTATTGGTTGGTTGACTGGACGGTACGGGAATCGAGGGGGGTGGGGGAGGGGTAAACATTGCATCCGTCTGTTAATTTGCACACTTGGAAAAGCTGGACTGTGATGAGGTCACGAGGACCCGAGTTAATAACCACCGTCACGCTCGATGATGCATTTATAATGAGGTCAACATAATCACGGTCTGCTTCAAAGAAACAAACTAAAACTAATAAATTTTTGTTATTTTACCAGGTAAGACACACTGACCTATTTCGCTCCTTTTCAGAAGTGACCTGGCCACAAATGATAGCTCAACGAAGTGGCTTATCACGTGGGAATGTCTCGCAGCCAAATACTCTAAACGCACGTTTCAAAATGTGGAGGGGCAAACAAGTATAACCCATAAAAACAAAGTTTTTCACTATAAATCCTTTATATACGTGGCGGCTAGAGTCCTCTCGTCCTCTGGCTTGAGATGGCTGCCACCTATGGGTCAGAAGATTGTCTGGCAGCATTAAACAATTGGTAATTAAATATTTTTTTTTTCCATAAACAGTGTAAAATTTTGGACATTTTTTTTTCACGAAAATGCATTGTCACGCACAACGAGTCTGTGTGCAAAATGTCAGCTCGATTGGATCACGGGAAGTGGGTTAAAAAACGACCGAAAGATTTGCACGGTCCTAAGCAAGCAAGCGAACTTAATATAAAGGATTTAAAAAACAGAGAACCTGGAGAAAAAATCCATGCGACCATCACGGGGAGAACTTTCAAACTCCAAATATACAGGCGTCGGGGTTGGGATCGAATCCACAATCTCCTGTGTACACAAACAGATGGTGTACTTCGTATTGCTACACGTACACGGCAGGAAGATAATCAGGGTATAGATGGATAATTCCGCGTGCGTCGCTTGTTACGGTAATGGGTGGATCGCTTAAGCATTCGCTAATTGAAATAACAAATCAAACGATTACTCGTATGAAATAAGTGAGACAATTGAAGAGATCGGTGACATTAAATGTGGTCAAACTCCCCATCTGATTTGACGTGCGAGTGCTAGGATTACATCCTGTTATCTGGTTATCCGCAGACATGATCCATCCACTGGTGGGTGAAGGCATCGTCCGCAAGCCGTCACCATTTTCCATTGACTCTCGATGCAACTAGATTTGAAGTTTTCGTGACTGCAAGGATCCATACTCTTTGGTTCTTTCGCTAAAGTCACGCAGGTATAAAATGAATTAAATCACGACGTTTCTGGCGCAACATAATTGTTTCTTGCTGTGGTTGTCCCCACCTGATGAAGGACGCTTGCGTTGCGCCTGAACCGTCGTGATTTTATTTATTTTATCCCTACGTGACTTTATCGAAAGAACCAAAGGGTATGTTTCGATTCAAAGCTTTCGTGACTGCATGGATTTATATTCTTGGTTCTTTCGATAAAGTCACGTAGAAGGGAAATAATAAAAATAAAATATAATAAGATATCAATTCTCACGACGTTTCGGCCACAACGCAAGCAGCCATCCTCAGGTGAAGAACAGGGCTGTCAGAAAGACAGCGTCCTCATTAGGACGCTGTCTTTCATTAAGCCGCTGTCTTCCCGACAGCCCTGTTCTTCACCTGAGGACGGCTGCTTGCGTTGTGGTCGAAACGTCGTGAGAATTTAATCTTATTGTTTTATTTTTATTACTTCATTATTTTTTCCCTTCTACGTGACTTTACCGAAAGAACCAATCATTCAAAGGGTATGTCTCGATGCAACGTTTGCCGTCCGCGCAGTGAGCTGGATTCACCGCTTCTGTCTCCAGGAGCGTTGCCGGCCTTTTGGCTGCCATTCCGTTCCTTGGCCTCAGCCGTCATCCCTGACGAGTGGCGTGCCCCTCCAAAAACCCTCGCGCTTTCCTTGAGAGTCGAAAGATTGTGCAGAGAACACCCAGGAGTTGTGCGCGTTTGGAATCTCGCGCCTTTGTTTAGTAGCGTGCCTCTGGATTGCAAGGCGAGTGTTGGGAACCGTCGCACCCCACGGCAGCCTCGCGCGCGCACTGATATGTCAGCTTATAGACTGGAGGACATTCAGCGTAAACATTAAGTGGCGAAGTGTATTGAGATAAGGGGCCTTCCATTAATGACGTCACGCACCTAGGGGGGGGGGGGTCAGACATTTGTGACGATGTGTGACAAGGGGGGGGGGGGGGTTTGAGAAATGTGACACATAAAAATGCGCAACTTTAAATAAGTATAGACAACACGTTCTACTTAATTAAATAGACTTTTTGATAAATGTTCTCTCCTACAACATCAGAGTGCAGCGCCACATTAAATACTCACTACAATGACAATAGCTTAAAGCGATTTGAAGCATATTTTATTTTTTTTGGGGGGTAGGGGGGGGCAGAGCTTTGTGACGTCATATTTGAGGGGGGGGTCTGACTTTTTGTGACGCCGTGTGACAATGGGGGGGGGGGGGTCAAAAATCGTCAAAAATCGCGTGACGTCATTACGGACGGCCCCTAATGAAAAAAAATATCAATGTCGATATAAACTATATTGTCAATCATCATCATTTCTTGATCTCATTATGTACGAAAAAAAGAATGATCCGGCCAATATAATAAAGGTGATGAAGTTAGTTGACACCCCCCCGCCTCCCCAAGATAACCATGTCTCTAATCCATGACCTTAACACGCAATAAAATTCCCGCCACTTCTCCAAGCACCGCCATTTAATATGAAAATTCCCCTCCCGTTACGAAAAGTGAAAGCCATTTAAATGTAGATAGCTCCTTTTGTAGCACGGCTGCATTTTTAAATATGTGCCTCTCTAAAAGTAGATACAATTATGGAAATGGCGTGGGGCATAAAAAGAAAAAAAAGATAAATGAATGAAATAAAGTTGCAAAAAGCACCGTCATTGCCTAACCTGTATTGGAGTAATGACAGCTGCTGAAACATCCACTAAGCCATGGATGAGTGGCCCGACCAAAACCAATTACGTGTATTCGTCATGCTGTGGGGTAAGGGAAACCCGGAGAGAGAGAGAGTCTGTCTAAATGTCGGCAAGTCAAACGCAAGTTGGGAAGCGTATGAGTAGATTTTTTTTTAGGTAATGTAAGATAAATCTGCCATTTTCACGTTGCGATAAAGTTAATGTGATGTTGTTTTGTTATATTTTGCAACAGCAATGATTCGGTATACGCGTTGCACGCATTATTTATTTATTATTACTATTATTATTTCGCCTCCCATTGTATGTGTTAAGTTAACCCCCCCCCCCCCTCCGACAAAATATACACAAATACGACAACAACAAAAAATAAACGGTGCGTGGAAGGCAGATTGCATTGTGAAGAAAAGTGTTTGCGTGCATTTCACATGCACGACTGATGTTGCTGCACCCCAGTGCATTTTAATGACAAAGCCACACACACAAACAGCACAGGAGTGTGTTAAACGAGCTTACATTTGTAGTGGGTTCTAATCAGGCGCACACCAAGACTGGTGGCAACACGTTTGATTCTCTAACACAGCCAACGCTTTTCAAAGTTCCAAGGTTAACTATGCACATTGCGAGCGACTGTGTACATTACAGGTTAACTACGTAAGGTGGTGGCCACCGTTCCTCACCACCTAACCACGTGAACGGAATCCCTATACGGTTGAATCAGAACAGCCTACACGCCGTCGTGTCGTCGCGTAAGGAGACCGAAGAAGACGACTTCTTTCCCGGGTTGAACAGCCACGCTCCCTCTCGGGGGTCGGCTTATATCTCCGCCCCTGGTCACGCCCCCTTCTCGATCCTTCGCGGAGAGTCTGGGTCCACATCACGTGGCCCGCTCATCCCCTTCTGGTGGCACACGTGCCCCCTTGTCCGGTCACGTGCTCTCGCGGGTTCACCCAGACTGTCATGTCCCCCGACCCGACCTCCGTGACATCTTTCCTCTTGTGAGCCCTTGTGTATAGTACAACCACTGTCGCCATAGAACGGCCCATTTACTGTGGTCACCGATGGTCAGTCACCTCCTTATCACTCTTCTCTCACTGCTACAGCTACTACCACTAGCATATTTTGATTTAAAGCTTTCGTGACTGCAGGGATTCATCTTCTTGGTTCTTTCGGTAAAGTCACGTAGAATGGAAATAATAAAATAATAATGATTCGGTATATTATTATATTATATTGTTTTATATTATATTATTATATTATTTTATTATGTTTTATTTTTCTTTATTTTATTATTTCCATTATACCACTAGCATGTTTACTTTTCCCACAGACGGTGTTCGTTGATGTGTCCATTCACATCGTGGACTGTTTCGTATCAACCACACTGTGTTCACCCACCGCCGCACTGCAGGTTACTCACCCACTGACTCACGCACGCACGCACTCACTCACCCACTCACTCACAAGCTCATTCACCCATCCGCTGATGCACTCACCTATTCACACACGCACACACTCACCCGCTCATGCACTCACCCACTCACGCTCACACTCGCCTACTCATTCACTCAACCACTCACACACTCACCCACGCATACACCCACTCACCACACTGCAGGTCACTCAACCAACTCATTCATGCACGCACACACTCACCCACTCACAAGCTCATTCACTCATCCGCTGATTCACTCACCCATTCACACACGCACACATTCACCCGCTCACCTACTCACTCACACACTCATCCACCCACTCGCCACACTGTAGGTCTCCACACTTCTATTTTCACTTCTTTCCTTGCACTACCGCACTTTGCAATTCCCCCCCGTCCTCGTTTTTTCTTGTCGCCAAGTTCTTTTAAATAACCTCGCTCAGTTCAAGACGTGTGCTTAAGATTATCCATTACACCTTCAGGAGTGCTTCTTGTTCCTGGCTGCTTGGCATTTTGCAACCCTGTTGTATGTGTGCTCAACAACCCCAATTTAAGAAAAAAAACATTCACGAGTGTGTATATTTTTTTTGTTTCTACTTTGAACCCGTCCGTCCTAAACTTGAAAGTCGCGAGGCTGGAAGAGCCTCCCCTTAATTAGAGGCTTTGCCAAACAATTTCATGGGAATGCCACTCCCCGGCAAAAGCGGTTTGGTATTTTGTTGTGGGATTTCGACGGTGATGAAGTGGGGTGCCCGGCGGATCACTGTAGATTTCGTCAAGAGCTAATACGTCTGGATTTGGTTACACAGTGTCACGGAGATTGCGTTGCCGGCTGAGACGTTCTCACCCGCAATTAGGCAGTTACCCATTTCACGCCGATACTGTGAATTTGGCTATTGTGCAGGAGACAGGTGGATTACCAACACACCGCAGATGGTAACGGTTTGGGGTAGGCCTTCATCCAGCAGTGGATTGACCTTGGCTAATGGTGATGATTGAGGTTGCTGTCGTGTAATGAATGGTAAGCTCTGGAGAGCACCTTACACTTTTCCCCCACAATACTTGACCTGCGGGTTAATTAACCGTGGTTTGCGCCCATTTATGTTAATAGTTAGACAGATAGACTGAACAATTTTTTGTTTTTACCAGGTAAGGCCCACTAAGCTTCATCGCTCTTTTTCAGAATCGACCTGGCCACAAATGATAGCTCAACGAAGTGGCTTATCATGCGGGAATTTATAGCAACCAAATACTCATAACGCTTGTTGCTATATGTGGAGGGGAAAACCAGAGGACCTGGAGAAAAATCCACGCGATCACAGGGAAAACATTCAGACTCCATTTATACAGGCGTCAAGGTCGGGATCGAACAGGCGTCAAGGTCGGGATCGAACAGACGACCTCCTGTACACTAGGCAAGGTAGGTAACATCCCTCCACCACGGCGCCATGCGATGCAGGAGGAATTAAACCATTTGCCCGAATGTTTCAACTGGGATTAAACCGGTTACCTTTGGCAGGTTCCGGTGGGCTACCCGTTGCACCGTTGTGCGAGAGCAGCCCTCACCCCTTGCGTGTACGCGGTAAAAGTAATTGGGCCGCTGCCTGGGAATATACCGAAGGCGCGTGTCATGTGCGAGCGCGTCAGCTGGGGACACTTTGTGACGCATTCTGGAACCCGGCTCATCCTCCGCATCCCTTGGGTCGCCCCCGCAAGACGCACGTAAGCCGGCTAGGATCAACAACGGTGGCGGCAGCGGCAATCTTATCCCCCTCCCTCTGCGATCTCCATGGAGATTCCGTGAGAGTGCCGTGTCAGCAGGTTTCAAAATGGCAGAGGCAGTTCACTTCATCGATGAATTTCTCACCAGTTGCTGGTAGACTGCATGTCGGTGACGCGTGACTACGAGGAGGCAGAGCCCACAGCGAGAGGCATACTGCACAGTGCCGAATTATCCTAGGAGCAAAAGTATCACGTGCTACGGGCCCAGCACTTTCAAGGGCCCCGCGCTAAATGCTTTCAAGCTCTCCATTCCGGTTAATTTATTCTGCGCTTGCTCTATTACTATAGTACTATACCGCCTTCAACTTTTATGAACGACTGAGAGTTTAAGGTTAGCGATTTGTCGTATTATCTGGCTGTATAGCAAGTAAAACAAATACTATGCAAGTAAAAAAATTGTGTTTTAATATTTGTGTGTTTTTTTTTTAGGGCCCCTTCATAGCATATGCTACAGGCCCCACACTAGCTTATTCCGGCTCTGGATGTTGTTGCGTCAGCATCCCGGCTGAAACAAAGCCCTGCTCAGCTGATGCACATCTACCGGCATTCTAATTTCACGAATGCTGATGTGAGAGGATTAATAGTACGCGCAATACGGGATTTATACATGGCAAAAGGCACGATTGTGACCACAGGCTTGGATCATCCCAGCATGCCTTGCATGTCACATGACATCATTATCATCAGTCTTGGTCAATCTACTGCTGGATTAAGGCCTCCCCATGCTCCCACCATCTCTCACAATCCGGCGAAATTATAACACCCACCTAGCGCCCACACTGGTGCCGACCGATCGCCACACTGCGCGTGGAACGCACACACGGCCTTCTTGTTTTAACCCACCAGCTCTGGTCAAACTTTGCGGCCCATGTTACATTAGGCGGCAGGAAGAAAACGAGTCAACAGTATATCGTTAGCGAGCAAGTTTTGTTGTGTTGAATCGCGCAAATGTAAATGTGCCGTGCACCCACCTCCACCTGGATACGGCCAATTAGTTCGGTTTTTCACGTGAACAAAACGTGCCAATTTGTTTCCGCTACAGCACACCGGTGTGCGTTAAAGGGCACCGTGTGACGACCCGTGCTAATTGGCCATGTCAGGTGGAGGTGAGTGTACGACACATTCACATTCACGCGATCCAACCCAACAAAACTTTTGCCATGAAATAATATTCCTCGCGAAGAGCGCACGTGTTCAACTGATCGTCGGTTTCATCCGTAGCCTCGTGCATGCTGCTGCCTTGTGCCCGCATCGCTGCACGTGGCCCAGCCCACTGCCATCGCCCCGGGAATGCATTTTTTTTTGCATGGCCTAAGGGGTGGCAATAAACTAATTCTAACGCTTTCCGTAAACGATGACAAACTCATCGGACGGGAAATGGAGACGTGCAAATTGGCTCACGGAGTGCTTTGTGGGATCGTTTGAGGCGAGGTATTTTTAACGCTTTCCAAGTGCTCGGGGCGAAAGCACGCGGGCATCGGCTCTCCCTGTCCGTACGTCCGTCTGTCTGTCTGCCGCGATGGCTCTCTTCCTAAAGGTGATCCACTGTGAAAGGAATACAATACGCAATCGTTCACATTTAATACGAAACTCCTTCCGACGTCAAACGCACGCTTGAAAGCCTTACGGAATGCAAGCATACGCAACGCCTGTCCTATTATTGCGGTAGACGTGAATTTTATCCCTTTACATCCAAAACGAAGCTTGCTAAAAATATGCCCTAGCAGGTCGAGTGGGAATGGTGTTAACTCTGAAGAAGAAAAAAAAGTGTCCGTGTTATATGTCTGTAGCAGCACGATTTGACTCGAAGTGGGGCTGGAACCTTAATAACGAGGGGGCTCGCGGGAATATCAGAGGCTCAGGCTGTCCCCCTCCACCCACTGACACGACGGGGCCGTGATCCACCAACCCCTGCCTTCAGAATGCTGCGGTACAGCCGTGAGCCACCAAAGTTCCCCCTCGCCTTAACATGCCTTTGGGGCAAGTGCTGTTCGCGAGTAGCAGCTATGAAGGCCGGCACAGCACACGTGGGGGGGGCGTTGGTCATCACCACAGCTGCCGGTCGCCTTTGTCTCCCTCGTGGCGATGTTTACACATCGCACCGGGTACTCATTTGAGGCCGAGTCGACATCGGGGAGGCACGGGACTGGTTCAGATAATCATCGCTGGTGTTGGTGGCCGTGAGCGGGAATGTAACTGGGGTGGCCGGGTTCTGTGGCGCAGCGCGCCAACCGCTGCACCACCGCTCCCCACACGTGAGCGGTGGTGAGTTCACACCACGCGCACGTACACGCGCACGTACACACGCACGTGCACGTACACACGCATGCGGCAGTATTTGACGTCTGCGCTCGGACGGAGAGTGAGGGCGCGAGTCAGGCTTGTGAGATGGTCCGCCATCACGTGTGATTAGGAGCAATGACTGAATGATTAAGACCCTCCTCTTTAATTCAGTTCACGTGAAATGTGTGACAGGCTGTCAGGAATGCTTTGCAAACGCAGGACTGACATTTGGCTGTGATACGCACTCCCTTCGGATCGTCTTTCAAAGTTATACTTACACACTCCATTAGATTGGTGAGTGACATTCTCACAGAATTACATGTAAGGTTCTTACATTTCTCTGTGTGTGGTTTTTAGGTTTTGTTGGACTACAAAAGTGAAGGTTATATGTAATGTATATTATGGAGAGGTTTCCGATTTATTTTTTTCTGTTTCAGAATTTTTCTGGCCCTATTTTATTTTCGTATTTCCAGATTGACGTTCGTAAATTTCAGCAAACTTTCACCCGTTTACGCAGTACATTTATTCCCCTTTCACATTCACAAATGTTAAGAATCCTATGAACACTTCCTCGGCAGTGTTTTTTTTTTGCATGAGACCCCAGTTACCGGCTGCAATTTGGCATCGTGTGCCTACATCAAATAACAAGCTCAGCGCCTGACTTGCCTTGTCCTCTTCCCAGTGGTTCCTCCCCATGCCTCTGAGTCGTTGTCCTCTTTCTTCGAGAGTGAGCGAATACAGGGACTCCTCTACTTACGAACTAGTTAGGTTCTAGAGGTCTGTTCATCAGTCGATTTGATCATAAGTCCGATTTTGCTCCTGTCGATTCCAAACGTGTTCTACAGCGTGAACTCTAAATCACGGGGAGTGGCTTTAAAAGTTGTATAATCTGTAGATGTAGATGCCACTTGTTTTTCAAGTTCTGCAGATGTAGATGCCACCACCGCCATCTATTGCGCGGCGGTTGTTTGTATCTCTGAAAGTTTGTAAGTCGAATGTTCGTAAGTAAAGGAGTCCCTGTACGTTGCGCGTTTGTAGCCGGTCCGCCCTGTTCTCTCTCCTCCCGTCATTAATCATTTTGAGGGGGGCGGGGGGGGGAAGATCGGATAAATAGACAATAACAACGATAACAATAATACATTTTATTAAATTTTATTATTTTTTATTTTTATTTAATTTTCTATGTACGTGACTTTACATAAATAACCAAGAATAACAGTAATAAAGTTCGGAGACGATGAGTAGACTCCAGGTTGTGTTTTGTCCTCCGAAGAAGTTGGCGACTCGACAACTACTGAACACCAGGGGGGTTTGTGAAACGGCAGAACATTTTTCAGGAGTTCACTTCAGAAGGGCAATTATGTATCTGCGGCTGAATTCCTCGGTCCAAATTCCGCCAAAATCTAAACTGGCGAGGGTGTGTTTCGTACTCTGTGCACGGGGGGCTCTGGGTCCAATCCCACATCACCATTTCCCTTCTCTTATAATCATAAGAAACTCACCTGGCGCTGCGTAGCAACTAGCAGAGTGCACAATTATACGTGCGATTAATCACAGGCGGAGCTCACACCGGCTACACGCTACAAGTTGCAATTATTATTGCAGAGAAAAAAAACTTGTGACATCAAAGCCTCGACACGTCTCGCGCTCATCTCAACACACGTGCCACACGTGTTAGCCGCTCTGCTGAAATTGCACTCTGTCCAACATCCTGGTATGATGTGCATTCGGTGATGCGCAAGCGGAGGTCGTAGACATCTCCGGTTCTTTTGTCGCGCGCGCAAGCCGGTGCGCAAACGCACGCACGACCTGCAATGCGACCCCACAATAATAAAACACACAGTGGGGTCATGTCAGGTGAATGCAGGGGGCCACACAATTGTTCCACTTCATTCAACCCGACACACAAACGTCTCTTATGACCAGGGCCTAATTGCTTGCTCAAATATATTCTGGAACGCCACCGCATTGGCTTGGAGTAAAAGGGATTATCGGCGGCGTAAGGCACTACCACTGGAGTACACATTATCCTACACGTAACAATCCTATATTATTGTGTCCAATAATCTTTAAAGCAAAATAAGTACCACAAGGACAAACTGAGGTGACACGGTCGAAATAAAGCACCACTTGTGACCACCGATCATTTTCTGCACGAGTCCAGGGTCTTCAGAAATCAGCGGGGTGTCTGTAAACGAATTAGCCTGTATTACAGTGTCCTTCAGGTGCATTATTCCCAACCGAGATGGTGACTTGCGTCAGATTATGAAAACAAAGACACCACCCACCCAGGTGCTTTCTGGCAAAATGCCTCCGTTGTGCAAGTGGCGGTCCACCCATGGGACTCACCGCGCGTCACCCCACTGAACCAGCGCCTCCGCGTTCATGGCTCAAACCCTCGTTACCAGTGGAAGTAAGGTCCACCCACAGACTGGCAACTGTCTGCAATCACTTTATCTTATCCTTCCTGGCATTGTCCCCACCCATGTGGAATCTGCCTTTCCTGCTCCCTCCTCCTCCACTCATTGGGCGCCACCAGTGCCAGATTATCCTAAGAGGAGAAAGTAGCTACATATGCTACGGACCCCAAACTTTCAAGGGCCCCGCGCTAAATGCTTTCAAGCTATCAATTTCGGTTTACTGATTCTGCACTTGCTCTGTTACACCATAGACGGCTTTTTCTGGTGTGGACCAATCAGTTTCAAGGACAATGCATAGATTATCAGTGTGTTTTTTTTTTTCATTTTGACCACGAGTATTGTGGTTAATGCACACATGATTCCTTGTAAAAAGGTTTCAGTTTTGTTGCCAGAAAAAAGGGGAAAAACCCTATTATTATTATTATTATTATTTTCTCGCCACCAATCTCACAGCAGCATGGCAGTTGACGCAATGGGTAACTTTTGTTAACTCCCCTCCGTCCACCCCCGCCTATGTCCAACCAGCAGTATACATGGAGACGCCACAGTGAGTGGATCAGCTGGTCGCGTGCGATGGGGCAGAGCGTGGGTACAAAACAAATCATTATAAGACAACAACAAAAAGTAGACAAAAATACAATTTGGGCAGATTGAGCAGCCTTACTTGTTTACCGCACGCAGTTCACCTGAGACAAAGCAACCCCAAACAGATTAGACGTCACTTTGAAACCGCCGAACCATCTACGGGGGCAAAGAACAGGAGTGAGTGGAGATTTCCCATTAGCAGAGCTAGGAGGTGCACCCAACAATGCGGGAAAAGTGGCCTGCAAATTGGCATCTGCAAAGAGCCCTTGCAATATCTCAATTCCAAACCGCTCCCACCTACGAACCCCCCCCCCGCACCTGCTTTCGAAATTGAGGCTTTGCGGTAACAAAGCCTGCACTCTGCCGCTGCCAATTGAGAGTTGCTTCATTTACGGCCGTTCAAGTTGCTGCCTCGGCGAGCGTGTACGTCTATAGCAGGCTCATTAAAACTAACAACTCTCTGTCTTTTTTTAAAATTCCTGACGCTGAGAGGAAAGAAAGATATCAACGCTTTGGCTGACGGGCCTTGTGTTCTGTACACGCTGTGCAAGAGTCGGCGTGTGTTCTCCATGCTACGCCGTGCGCGTACAAGCACTCGTCTTCTGCTTACAGACCGGAGCGAAGGTGGAAAGTCCACATTACTATGGCGGGGGTGGGTCTGTCGGTAGGGAACGACCGTTGACTTCCCTGGAGGAATGAAGGGAGGAGTGTCCTCGTGACAATTATTTCAAGACCGATTTCAAACCTCCTTGATTCCCTTGAAGAATTCAAGATTTCAGACGGACACATTCTCAGACATGCACGTTTGAGATAAGTCGGCGATACATATTTAG
Organism: Lampetra planeri; assembly: GCF_965212315.1. Classification (NCBI taxonomy): domain Eukaryota; kingdom Metazoa; phylum Chordata; class Hyperoartia; order Petromyzontiformes; family Petromyzontidae; genus Lampetra; species Lampetra planeri. The sequence continues at coordinate 5,368,387 of NC_136155.1, read as the reverse complement.
CGCATGCTACCGAGCTGCCACTTTTGGTGAATTTTTCCCCAAAAAATAAATGGCAGTTAAATTTAACGTCAAAACACTTTAATTAGCCTTAACATCACGTGTCACCGCGATGCCCTTCTGCAGCCTCGCCAAGGGGACCCACACAGTGGCAGCTGTCCTCGCGTGTCACGAGGTTAGAAGGCAACGACGGCCTGCCAACGGGCATTGTTCTGCCAGTCGGGAGCGATGTTGCCGCGTGGTTTTTCCCAACGAAGTAACTTTGTGCAAATTCATCTTCTTGGTTCTTTTGGTAAAGTCACGTAGAAGGGAAATAATAAAATAATAGAAATGAAACGTAATAAAAATAAAACATGATCAAATATGTTTTATTTTATTATTTCCCTTCTACGTGACTTTACCGAAAAAAACCAAGAAGATGAATCCCTGCAGTCACGAAAGAAGATTTAAATCGAAATTTGTGCAAATTGTTGTTGCTGCAGCGATCGTGAATATCGCCTGTACCACTCCAGCAACACGGTGCTTCTAATGCACTTGCGTATTGTCTCCGCGTGTACGTGTGACTTCATTAATTCTTAATGTCTGCCGATTCACCCGCTCGCACTGATGTTGCCCTGTCATGCTGTGCATCCGCACGAGTTCTTAACTGTGTGAAGCACAATATAAATAACTGCTGACAGTGATGTCTGAGATTTGAACTTGCAGCCATCCCATCGCGGAGCCACGTGCTGTATCCGTTCCACCACACCGGCTGCATATACGTACGTGCACCAGCATTAATATGCCGTGAAGGCAAACGGGTTAAGTTTCAGCCCCGCAATGTCGTGCTCACTCCCAAGCTGGCAGAAAGGCCTCCAGTAGAGGGAGCTACAGAGCGTCCCTCTTGAGAGTAATTGGCCTACTCCTTTTGCACACTGGTCTGATGCACTGGAAAATGTGGAAGCACCCACGCTGTACACCACCGCACCCGACCTCCCGATCGACTTGCTGTGGTGGACAGAGGCCGATGGGGGAGGGGGGGGCAGAGAGGCGGCGGGGGGGGAGATTTAAGAAACTTGCCAACGTAGTTTCACCTGCCGTGCAGGGGAGATGGTGTCGAACCCGCGACCTCTGGGTTGCGAGTGCTGCTGGCCGCTCACAAACAAAGCAGCGAATTCCGTAACACGTGTGTGTGTGTCATCTGTGATTATTAAAGACATCGTTTGGAAAAAGTGCGTACGTACAAATTAAAGACTGGCAGTGAAATACTGGGGGGCTGGGGGGTGGCGTGGAGGGAAGGGGGTGGTGGAGCAGTTGGCACAAATGATGAGCACCCTGCGCTGTGAACCCAGCGACCCGAAATTCCATTGCCAGCCGTGGTTAACATCGATGGCTAGCATGTACAGTATGTATGTTGAACTTCTTTTGTACCCTACGTAGCCAACCGGAGGTGTGGCAGGGGGGGGGGGCGGACAACACGAAACAGTTCTAGAGTAATGAGTTAGCCTTCCTGAATCACGGGGAGGGGGCGAGTGCAAAAGTGTGGCTATCAGGATGAGAATTTTCATATATCCTGGTGGAATCCGATGAGCTATGAAGCTCTCTTTTATTTTTTTATTTTTTTTACAGATGTTCAGTAACGACGGCGGGTCAGCAAGTTACAACAATAAACAGTACATCCCGGAGTAAGATAGAGAAAGGTTAAGTCACAAAGACATACATATATATATAGAGAACATAGACGTACAAATTGTAATCCTACATTATGACAGCTCACGTGTTTGCTCTTTGCCGTTGCGGATGAGTTTGAGCATCTGCCTTGTCCAAAAAGTAATTTTCATTAAGTGCGATGTAAATTAATGCGACGTTTGTATGTTTAACCCTGAGCCTCGTTCATCAGGCATAATCACGAGAAAGTAAGCTTTGTTTTAATTTCATTCGAACGTGTTCCAATTTGGGAAGCCACAGTTGGGAGGGAACACATTTTGCATTTGCCATCATCGTGATCATTAGTCGTGATCAATCCACTGCTTAATGAAGGCTGCCACCATCTCTCACGATCCTGTGATGCAGCAATCCACCTCGCTCGCACCTGTACATGAGCTGCGTGTGTAACGCACACAGCATTGTAGTAGATCCATAGTTTTATATCCATTGTTTTAGACCAATTGTTTTAGATCCATTGTTTCAAATTCATTGATTTAAAGCCATTGTTTTAGATCACTGAGATTTCAGACGTGTGCGGCCGTGTTATTTTAGGCAGCAGTTGGACGATGCGACTGCATACAGTTTCATTCTTGTTAGAAATCATCAGTGCAGTTGAGCCATCGTTTCCCGCTTGCTGCCTTCCGCCTGAGGTACTCCACGTGGATAACACCCTCCCTGACCACTGTGGGGACAGCTTGGCACTTCCCCGGGGGCGATAATGGCCACGTTCAAACGCGCGTTGTAAATAATGACAAACCCATCAAGTCGCCACGCACTCACGGTCATCTTGTATTTATTCTAGGAAATGTTCTGAAAACTACAGGAGCCCAGGGAACTTTGCTTAGTTGGCCAAATTTGGCCAATTTCATCGATTTCCTGCTGGTAGTGTCCCAGGTTATCATTTTGCATTAGCAAAGCTGGGATTCGTCAGCGCACCGGTGTAATCGATATATGGATTAATGCATAAAATATGGCACCAACTTTCGCGGGATATTGAATGGGCCAGGCTCTTTGGCAGAACACATTCCAAAGGGTGTGATTAATCCAGACTAATATTTTTTTCCAATTAAATGTGTTTATTGATCGGCATCGCTCTCTCATCTATTCCATAATGGCTCTTTTGAACGTAAAAATGTTTCAGTGTCCTGTTTTGGAATGCGTACACGAGTGCTGTGGCTCAGAGGTGGAGGAGTGGTGACACAGTGGTTAGCGCCCTTTACTCGATGCCCAGCGGACTTGATTTCAGTTCCCAAAATTCACCAACCTGTCCATCAGGCAGTATAAGTGACGCAACACAGTTAGTGAATTTGCCAAGTTGGGTGTGGTGGGGTAAAGTGTGAGTGCCACGTCGAGGAGGTTTGACCAGTGTGGAAGAGTAGGCCAAATAACCTTCAGAGAGGCTCTCTTCAGTTGCTTCTGTTTAAGGCCCTTCCACGAGCAATGGCGTGAACGAGAAATTGACCAACCATCCCAATATAGGACCGCAGAACTTGGGAAATTGTTGGCCAAAGTCCTGGCTGCCTTCCCAGTTCTCCGTGGCTTCCCTCGACTCTGAATCATGCCGTCTGCGAGAGTGAACAAATTATAAATCATACTTAAATTATAAATAGTTCAGGCTAAACCTTTACATGTAAATCAAGGCAGACTCACGCGGTGGGTAAGACGCACGAGAGCATTAAATTAAACACACTGATGCATTTTGACCCGGGAGATGATAATGTACACAAATGCAACTCCGCTAATTCCCGGCTCTCGGTACAGATCACCAGCAAATGCAATTAAGCGCACGGTGAGCAAACGATTTCCCCTCTCGTCCTTGGCACGGAGCAATTCTTCGCCTGCGACACTCTAGCCCACCGCACATTGCAGCACTGACCAGCTGCCTCTCTAGGATTAATGGCGAAACCAGTATGGATTTTTAATCCAGCGTAGCCTCTTCCATACTCTGACCCCCCGCCCCCCCGCCATCCCGGGCGCGAAATTAATTGCTTCGAGCTCCGACGAAATGTTATAATTTACTCCCTGGCAATTTGGCGCAAGCAGATTTTGCGCTAATGGATTGACGTCGCGTTGAGAGTTGTTGTTTGTTAAGCTTGGATGCCCAGCATTGTGAATCACCCAGGATTCACCCTGACCTCGTCGCATCCCGGAAGCGAAGTGGGGCTTAAGCCTGGACATTGCTTGGATGGGCGACCATCCAGCTCGTCAGGTCGCAATAGGCACCTGTAGGGGCTATGTGCTGCTGCAAGGCAGAAGGCACTGCAGCAAAATCCATCGTTGTACTGCAGTCCTACGCTCCCATGTCTGTTTTCCCCACCTTTTGCCTGACCATGCTGACTGCCATGGTGAAGGTTAATCACATACACCTCCCATGACCTGCACGGCGTAAGGAGGCCCTCATCCAGCAGTGGATTGGCATAGTTCTGTACATGTATTATGCTGATGTGATAAGCTCACCTATGTGCCTGGCCACCTGTTGTTCAGTGTGATGTTTCGCTTCTTTAGGAGCAGAATAATCCGCGTACAAAGTGTGAGACAATTAAGATGAAACGTAAGCGACAGGACAACAAGGGAGTGTGTAAAATCGTCACCCCACTAAATAGTAATGCCCAAGTCTTGATTCTTCATGCCGTTTAGGCTGCAGCACGCACGCACGGCCCATGTGATACAGTAACCATTACGAGCGCAGACCACTTGGCTGATGTCTCCCAACAACGTGTGGTGGACGGTGCCTGCCGTTCTCCACTTAAACAAAGAGGAAAGCGCCGGCCACCGACGGACAGCCCAGCCAGCGATTGATCGTCGCTTTGGGGGGAACCTCATTTTCCGTTGGGACCCTGCGGTTTCGTGTTTTCCCGCGATGCGCCGGCGGCGCTGCCTGTTTATTCTCGTGCCAGAGTTGCTTTTAAACCTCAGGTTTACCGTGTACGTGATAACCACCCGCCCATGTCCACCCCTCGCCCGCCACCCCCCCAATAAATATTCGCGTTGGACATTCACGCTGTTAATGGCCAAGCCGCCGCATCGCATTATTGAGCGACTGTCCTCTGGCGTCCGCAACTTCTGGGACTTTCTAAACGGGCTACTTGCGAACGCCTCCCCCCCCCCGCCATTCACCAGGCTTTTTACCGCAGCAGACGTACAGTGCCAAAGAAGTTCACCATACGTACGTACATACGGACGAGCGAACGAACGAGCGTTGTAGAGGCAATTTTGCATTTGTGTGGCGGAGATGCCCGGCGTTTCCCCGTAGCCTATCAAACGTCCGCGACGCTCGCGGCTCACCCGGAGCGATGGAGTGCGAGCGCCGTGAACACGCCGAAACATACGACTAAACCATCTGGCACCACAGCCACGGCTTATTGTTTGAGCCCACATTAGAACTGGAATTAGATGTCAAGCGTTGCGTAAAAAAAAGAAAATCAACCAAAGGGCATGCAATTATTTAATGGTTTTCAGACGTTTTCCCAGGAGCAGTTCCAGCCTCTCGCTTGGTTATTCCAATGGGATGTAATGGTCTGCTAATGACAGTTCACGATGGTGTTATAATAGTAGAACATTTATTATATCGCTCGTTGCTTTTCAGGATGAACGTTTCCAGAAACATTGCAGGTCGTGTGATGTGTTTGACCAACATTGCATGGCATTTTAGTAGTTTTTTTTACTTCACTACAATCCTGGAAACGTCAGTTTGAATTCTTGGTCATGCCCAACTTTTTGCAATTGGCATTGGATTTATTTGTGAAGGTGCCAGACACGCCCACCAGTATTCTATGGTTCTTTCGGTAAAGTCACATCGATAAAAATAATAATGTTTTGTTAAAAAATAAAGTGATTAAAAATATCACGATATTTCGATCGCAACACAAGCGGTCATCATCAGGAACAGGGAGGTTTGCCCCACCAGTGTAAGTTAAAGCCATCTGTGTGGATATTTCATTATGCTCTCTGGTTCTTTCGGTAAAGTTACGTAGGTATAAAATAAAAAATAAAAAATAAAATGTATTTTATACCCACGTGACTTTACCGAAAGAACCAGAGAGGATTGATTCCTGCAGTCACGAAAGCTTCAAATCGAGATTGATCTTTGAGTATGTTGGCCCCTCTAATGTGTGGGCTACCTCCGAACGCTCCACCAGTGTCCTCCCCCAAGAGCCAAACACCGACAGATGGGATTGGCCAAACATCCCGATGCAGAGTCCTCCTGAACGTGCAATCCGCGAGGATCGCCGAATGAACGAAGGGCATTACTATCGCACGGCGAGGTGCTCACAGGACCTCTCCTCGACTGACTCGGGTGCGAATGATCACTCTCGTGCACTTCCTGTCGCCGCGTGTGCCATGCTGGCCTTGGTAGGTGCCTGCGATTGCACCTCTGATTAGCGTGGTTGACTATGTACGTTGCGAAAGAAGTTCAACATACATCAGCACTTTCTTCAACATTGTTTTAGGCTACGTTGAGGCTCTTTGGTCGCCTTTGTCTTTGAACAAAACAATTACTTGGCACGGCTTGGCACACGGATAACAATGTATTCGTTTGATTACACTTCCCTCATGAGGACACTGCATTCTCCCACTTCACATCAAACACGCAACGCTACTAATCATTTTTCGTTCCTCCCCTAAGACTCATCTTTTGTCAGTAGCGTGTCCCTCTCCTCCTTCCTGTCCTCATCCTTAAAACCTTAGCCATCCTTCCCCTTTCTTACCTCACCCCTCCCTTTCGCTATCACCACCCTTCCTAGTCATCCCTTCCCCTCCCCAACACTCGAATCCCATCCCTTTTCCCCATCGGCCAAATACCCGCGTATAGCGCTTTGACAGAAGCGACGTATAAAATCCTCGGTAACATTCTGTAACCAAACTTAAAAGCAAAACGCATGCAACGTATGACCAATCTCACGTTCAGCTCCAAATATAAATCCTCCAATAGCGATTTTATGAAATAATTAATTACTCTTTTCATCCACAGAAGCCACACTGAGTTCAGATCCTCTCTTCTTTGGAGGGTTCTGCATTGGGACGTCTGGCCAATATCAATGGGAGGAAACCCGGAGAATCCGGAGAGAACGCACGCAGAACAGGGGGAGAACGTACACACTCCGTGCAGAAGATGTTTCAAGGTTGCACTACGTGTTGTTCAGCAGGATGTCCGACGTTTCACTGCACGTGGTGTGAGCTTTCTTCAGAAGGAAAGAAGAAGCTCCCAATGTCTCACGGGAGCAGTGATATTAACGAGCCATCGAAGGACTGCACCTCTACTTGTTAATATATATACACACACATATATATAAAATATAACGCCTGTGTCTTGTGACTGTTTCAATGGGTGGCCTGTCCAGTTTGTAGAGGGCTGAAGCACCAGGGCTTGTGGTTTATCACTCTCATATGGGACGCCACAGTGGTGAGATGTTGGCTACCTCGCATCAGATGCCGTGGGTTCGATCCCAACCCTGATGACTGTATATTCGGAGTTTGCATGTTCTCCCCGTGGTCGTGTGGATTTTTCTACAGGTCCTCCGGGTTTTTTCCTTCACATTTAGAAACGTGCGTTTTAGAGTATTTTGGCCGCTATAAATGTCCGCGCGATAAGCCACTTTCGTTGAGCTATCATTTGTGGCCATGTCGCTTCTGAAAAAGAGCTACAGTGAGGGAAAAAAGTATTTGATCCCCTGCTGATTTTGTACGTTTGCCCACTGACAAAGAAATGATCAGTCTATAATTTTAATGGTAGGTTAATTTGAACAGTGAGAGACAGAATAACAACAACAAAATCCAGAAAAACGCATGTCAAAAATGTTATAAATTGATTTGCATTTTAATGAGGGAAATAAGTATTTGACACCTCTGCAAAACATGACTTAGTACTTGGTGGCAAAACCCTTGTTGGCAATCACAGAGGTCAGACGTTTCTTGTAGATGGCCACCAGGTTTGCACATATCTCAGGAGGGATTTTGTCCCACTCCTCTTTGCAGATCTTCTCCAAGTCATTCAGGTTTCGAGGCTGACGTTTGGCAACTCGAACCTTCAGCTCCCTCCACAGATTTTCTATGGGATTAAGGTCTGGAGACTGGCTAGGCCACTCCAGGACCTTAATGTGCTTCTTCATGAGCCACTCCTTTGTTGCCTTGGCCGTGTGTTTTGGGTCATTGTCATGCTGGAATACCCATCCACGACCCATTTTCAATGCCCTGGCTGAGGGAAGGAGGTTCTCACCCAATATTTGATGGTACATGGCCCTGTCCATCGTCCCTTTGATGCGGTGAAGTTGTCCTGTCCCCTTAGCAGAAAAACATCCCCAAAGCATAATGTTTCCACCTCCATGTTTGACGGTGGGGATGGTGTTCTTGGGGTCAAAGGCAGCATTCCTCCTCCTCCAAACACGCGAGTTGAGTTGATGCCAAAGAGCTCCATTTTGGTCTCATCTGACCACAACACTTTCACCCAGTTGTCCTCTGAATCATTCAGATGTTTATTGGCAAACTTCAGACGGGCGTGTATATGTGCTTTTTTGAGCAGGGGGACCTTGCGGGCGCTGCATGATTTCAGTCCTTCGCGGCGTAGTGTGTTGCCAACTGTTTTTATGGTCACTATGGTCCCAGCTGCCTTGAGATCATTGACAACATCCTCCCGTGTAGTTCTGGGCTGATTCCTCACCGTTCTCATGATCATTGAAACTCCACGAGGTGAGATCTTGCATGGAGCCCCAGGCCGAGGGAGATTGACAGTTCTTTTGTGTTTCTTCCATTTGCGAATAATCGCACCAACTGTTGTCACCTTCACACCAAGCTGCTTGGCGATGGTCTTGTAGCCCATTCCAGCCTTGTGTAGGTCTACAATCTTGTCCCTGACATCCTTGGAGAGCTCTTTGGTCTTGGCCAGGGTGGAGAGTTTGGAATCTGATTGATTGATTGCTTCTGTGAACAGGTGTCTTTTATACAGGTAACAAGCTGAGATTAGGAGCACTCTCCTTTAAGAGTGTGCTCCTAATCTCAGCTCGTTACCTGTATAAAAGACACCTAGGAGCCAGAAATCTTTCTGATTGAGAAGGGGTCAAATACTTATTTCCCTCATTAAAATGCAAATTAATTTATAAAAAATTTGACATGCGTTTTTCTGGATTTTTGTTGTTGTTATTCTGTCTCTCACTGTTCAAATAAACCTAACATTAAAATCATAGACTGATCATTTCTTTGTCAGTGGGCAAAAGTACAAAATCAGCAGGGGATCAAATACTTTTTTTTCCCTCACTGTACGTAGCTCAGTGGGTCTTGCCTGGTAAAATAATAACGGTTTAAAATTGTTGGTTTATATCTGGGACTGTGGGTCGCTAATCTCCCTTTGGTTTGTGGTGAGAAAACAAGCCTTGAGGACATTGACCCATGGCTTCGTGGCCCGAACACGAAGATCGAACGCCATTCCACAATCGGGTGCAGTAATGGAAATACGCAGCGTAATAATCGCCTCCAGAATTCGCCATGGTTTGAGAATCGAACGCCAAACTAATTAGCAAACATTTCATTTGTATTCACAATTTCAAAGAGAGAGAGAGGAAAAAAGAGGAAAACTTTTGTCAATTTTTTTATGTCTCACCCAGCAGTAATGGTATAATGCTGGGAGAGCATTATACCATTACTGTACTTTAAGGGCATAAGATGTATTAAAAACGACAGAAGCTCATTGCAATGGCTGGGTGACTTACGCGATAACCAGGCACCCGTTGAACAGGATCATGGGTCAGTGCATTATGAACATTGATCTGCAAATAGGCAATTTAAATGCAGAGTTTTTGAATTGTGGCTTTTTTTTAACAGCCCCCCTCCCTCTCCTCGTGCAATGTTTGGAATTAGCCCGATTTACCGTCACATCACGACACCTATAAGTGCTTTCGTTTTACATGCCTGTGAACATTCGCGGGATTAATAGGGCTCCTATTTTACTGAAACGCATGACGTAGGTATATTGGTAAACTGAGACAGCTTAACAGCTTGCGCTTCATCAGACACATTTTTTTTTGCGGCGCAGTTTTTTGTGCTCTTGCTAAAAAAAAAATTCAGCCTCATCACAATTTTAGTGCCCGCCACCCCCGTCACCAACCCCCCCCCTCCCCCTCCTGAAATGAGTTGAGTAAGGAATCCGATGCTTCTTGGGAGAAAAAAAAATCCGTCGAAACTGGCCAATGTGGCATCACTTATTTAAACAACTTGGCAAAGAATTCGTTCCACACTTCAAACGGTTATTGTTAGTCGCAGCAGAGCGAGACTTTGTCGCGCCAATGTTTGTTATTGTCAAATGCATTTTGCCTCCGGAAATGTATTCTCCGGGCTCGACTGCAGCGTAGGAGCACCAGAAATTACCACGAAGTGCAACTTGATCACGTTTTTTTAATATATATAAATTATAATCGATCGACTCGCAGAGCTATCCGACAACTCATCATTTACGCAGGTGTCTGTCGGCGCGGTCCATCCTTGGCATTTCAATAAAGCGGCATGTGAATGGTTGCCAATTGAGATCATCACTTCCGGGACGGAGCGGTGGCGCAGCAGTTAGCGCATTGGGCTGTGAAGTCTCCATTCCTCGGACATGGTTAACATCAGCGGTATGTTTGGAGCTGGTCCTGGGGTCCCTCCCTTACAAAGAGGGACTGCGGGGGGATATGTGGTGGGCGATGGAGGTCAGTGCAGAAAAAATTGCCTTTGTCCTCTACTTGCCACAGTTTCACCAGCCCCCGTACACCGACCAGAGTGGTGAAGTATGGTCGAATAACCTCCAGCCACCCGCGTGGCGTGGGAAGGCCGTTATCCAGAAAGGGACCAATAAAGAGCTGCGCGTGTTTGTGTACGAGCTGTTGGCCAAATTCAAAGTGTTCACTAAAAACGGGTACATTTTCGCGTTAAATTGGCATAACATTGTTGGAAAGCATTATGGGTAAAAGCATATATAGGCAGAACTTCGATTTGTGCTTCCAAAAATAAACAAAAATCATTTGATCCATCAGCCTGTTGACTTTCTATACCACGCTAATCCCACAGTGCGTGGTTTAAAGCAAGCAAACTCTGGACCGGTTGTGACTTTTCTGGGTCTCGTCAGCAGAACCGATCTTGCTAAACAACTGCTGCTGGGTTGCTGGATGTTGTTGGCAAGAGCACTGCATCACAGCAAAAGTGCCTGTGTTGATTGCGTAACTTTAAATTCAGGGTGGGGGGTGGGGTGGCTTTTGTTGGTATCATGAGGAGTGGGCCACGTACGCGAATGATAGATTTGACAGGATATTGAGGTGGAAAACCCGGCCGAGACAGTAACGGATGACTTACTTCTCTGCTGCTGGCTGGAGCTTGAATTTGTTTGACCCTTTTGACGCGAAGGTCACGCACGCGCTTGATTGTGCATGTCAGCAAGTCAAACGTGTCGGTGTCTCCGTGCTGTCTCGACTGTCCCGGGGGTTGCTCTTGACTCAGTGTCTCTTGGCGGCCCTGAGCCAGAAGGGTGGAAATTCGACATTATTATGGCGAGGAAATCCAGTCTGCGCTCAGACAACCACTGTTTAATTCCCACAATCTGGTAGTTGATTTATTGGTCCGAGTGTGCTGATGGGTTGAATACAGGATACCCAGCGTGATATAATACTGTACTATAAAATGTACATGTGTATAACTATACCGAGCGATCCAATAATACATTCCCCATCACTAAAATAATAGGGAAAACATTTGTAGAGGAAACATAATTTTGTTTCAAAGTGTACCCCACCAATGCTTCGCTGAGCCTCAACACTTTGTTTCAGGAGGGTCCTGCATTGGGATGTTTGGCCAAATTCCATTATTGAGTGTTCGGCTGCTGGTCGGGGGGGGATAGCAGAGGACCTGGAGGAAACCCACCACTCATCACGAGGGGGGCGACGGTTGGCACTGGCTTCAGCTGGCCACATCTCTCAGCCCCATCCTACAGCACCTGGCAAGCCTTTGCAATTACCCACCGCAGTGCTAACCAGGTTCTACCCTGCCCACCTTATGATATTTGATGAGATCGGTCTCACTCAGGGTGCTTTGTTTGTTTGTTGGCAGATGTTGCCTAATATACGCACATAAAAATAAATAAATCTGCTAGAACAAAATCGTGAAAAACATCCCCGATTATCTATTATCGTACCATCTGGCAGCTGCTCAGAAAATACAAAAAAACCCTGATGATATTCAGTTTGAATTTGAAGACTTAATTTCTTTGCCCAGAAAAAAAGCGCACAAGACAAACGCTTGAAACATCCAGCCCACTCTGCGATCAACTGCAACCGCAGAAGATGGAGGGAACAAAAAAGCAACGCTGAGCACAAACGCCAGACTAAATCATTATCGGTATTCAAAAAGTGAAAATCCTTGTGGCCAGAGGTGTGTGGATAAGGCGGAGAGAGGCGGTGGATGAAGAGCCATTGGGCAATTGAGTTCTTTATTTCAAACGTTATCTGACATTTACTGCTATTTAAACTAAACTATTTTTTTTTAGTAGGTAAGGCCCACTGAGCTATATAGCTCTTATTCAGAAGCGACCTGGCTATCACAGATGATGGCTCAACGCAGTGGCTTATCACGTGGAAATGTATAGCACCCAAATACATTTTTAACATGAAGGGATAAACCGCAGGACCCGGAGAAAAATCCACACGACAGCGGGGAGAACACGCGAACTCCACATACACACAGCCGTCAGGGTCGAGATCGAACCCACGACCTTCTACACAGCATGCGAGGCAGATAACATATCTCCTAGCCACCGCCGTGGCGAGGTAATTCCCTCGGTCCAATGGCGTAGCCAGGATTTTCAGGTAGGGGTGGAAACCCCTCCAGCAATGAAAAATGATAGAGGAGTTGTTAGTAAGTAAGGACTTGTCCCTTGCTTTTTATTCGACGCGTGTGCGGCGATGGCGCAGCCATCGATCGAGGGTCGAATTCGAACCGTGTGTGATCGGCATCGAGCTCGCTGAAGGTGTTTGCCTTCAGGGAAGTCGTGTATTGTATACGCAACTGCGCACATTTCTGTAAGTCACTTATAACTGCTTTGCCGTTACGTATCGCCAATTATGGACTCAGACTATTGTCCTATCATCTCATAGAGTCCCTGGCACATAATAATATGCTACACAGTGGCAGTGGGGGTCGCAAAATGCCGATTTATTACTAATATACCCCAATGATCCGATCGAAATTCGGGATTTCGATCGGATCATTGGGGAGGGGGGGATGAGCACGTGCCACCCCACCCCCCTCGGTCAGTTTCATTGCTCGTGACCTTCGCGTGCGGTAATTAGCTTAAGTGGGCGTGCGCTAATGGTTTGGCGGTGGGAATAGGAGGGAAGGGGGCCTCTTTCAGCTTCTCCGCGGCAGACCATTTTGGTGTGACCTACATCGCCGGAGCCTTGCAGGGTACGGGCGTAGCGCCACGCTTGGCGGCGCCGCCCCCCCCCCGTAACGAGGTATGGATTGCGGCTCCGCTGAGTTATTTGTGCTTCTGCCCAACGTCGGAAACGCAACTGCGCTGGAACCGGCATAGAGACACTCTGGCAGCGGCGTGTCCGGGATTGATGAATGCTGCTTCTGTGACTGTGCGTATGTTTTTTGCGGCACTACCCGCGCGTGAGTTGTTTATTTTCATCTTCTTGGTTCTTTCGGTAAAGTCACGTAGAATGGAAATAACAAAATAATAATAATAAAACATAATAATAATAAAATATTATTTTATAATGTTTTATTATTTTTATTTTATTATTTCCAATAATAAAATATTATTTTATATATATTTAGTTTAATAGTAAAATATTATTTTATTATGTTTTATTTTTTTATTTCCATTCTACGTGACATTACCGAAAGAACCAAGAAGATGAATCCCTGCAGTCACGAAAGCTTTACATCGAAATTAGTTTATTTTCGTTCGCCTTTGTGCAGCTCTCCGATGTGTTTCAGGGTTGTTCGACGGGTTGTCCGGCGTGATGTCTGACGTTTCGCTCCTCCTCCCATCTTCCTTCTTCTTTCGTTTGAAAAGCAAAGCCCTCCCCCACCCCTAAAAAATGTTCGGAATTTTTTTTCAGTTACACAATCATCCAGAGATACAGTGTCACACAACAATATTTTTGTTCTAAATAGAAACAATTTAATGTTTGGCCTTCATATAGAAATTGTCATGAATGGTTCAGGGTCATGGATTAATCAAAGTAAAATGTGTGTATGTGTGTTATTTGTGATATAAGTGTTCCACTTGTGCTAGCAGTACCACATTGTGAGACACGTCACATTGCTATTCATGAGACATCGCCCGTTACGAACTTGGCCCAGTGAAGAAGATATCAAAGAACTACTTCTGATATACCTTCAAGTGACTTCGTATAGACCCTTCAGACACTGTTTTAGAGATGCTCTTTGAATGGACATTTACTTTTTTCATCTTCAACTCAATTTACACTTGAGAATGCAGTTTAATCGTGAGTGAATGATTGGATATGAACCCAGGATTTTGCCAGAGCTGGCTCAGTGCTCCGGATTGGCTTTGGCATTTTGCACCAACCAGCCACCTCAAGAATCCATTATATTTTGGCATGAGGCTCTCTGTACAATCTATAATGGTTGGAGGTTTTCATGAACCCCAAATCACAAGCTTTGAATCGCGACGCTTCACGGAATTTCAAGGAGGGGCCGAATGATCACGTGTAATATAATCATTTTATTCTGTGTACCTCTGCATTATTGTCAGAATCAGGCTGGTGTACGGCAATTAAACAAAAAAATTGGTGAAGCTGCTGCTGCTGCATTGGCAGCGATGCACGAGCAGAATTAATTTTAATTTTATTTTTTACCTACGTGACTTTACCGAAAAAACCTAAGAGTATGAATACTTGCAGTCACGAAAGCTTCAAATCTAGAATTACTTCAGTGGCTTCTTAATATCGCAAGCAAGAGCATTCCAGACGGCCGCAGAAGCGCATCTGAAAGCGCCGCACGATGCGCTGACCGTCTCTGTTCGACGGTTAGCCAAAAATGAAAATTAATAAAAGTAAAATAAAAATAAAATAAAAATCACGACGTTTCGGAGGCAACACAAGCTTCCGTCTTCAGGTGGAACCGTCACAGCATGCTTGCTGTATTTTTTTTTACCTACGTGACTTTACCGAAAAAACCTAAGAATATGAATACTTGCAGTCACGAAAGCTTCATATCTATCTAGGGTTAGCCAAAAGCCACTGCCGCTGCGAGGGTGACCGGAGTGCGGGTGGCGGTTTACTTTCCTTGACGAGATCGGCGAGGCTTTGCGGTTCATTTGTGGCTAGCCACTTTGTGCGTGTAACGAGTGCGACCTCGTAACGTATCAATCTTAATTTTGGAGCTTTCGTGACTGCAGGAATTATTCTTTGGTTCTTTCGGTTAAGTCACGTCTAAAGATAAAATAAGAAATTAAATAATAGCATATTACGACGTTTCGATTGCAACACAAGCAATCATCATCAGGCATAAAAGAAATAGCAACAAAAATCTAACTAGAAAACTATAGACAGACATACAAGCAGACAGACATCACAAGGACACACAGAGAGAGGACACATATCGGCACAAAGAGAGAGGTCGTCTCTGTGACGGTGCCTTAAATATAGAGAGGGGGGGCGGGGGCGGAGAGAGGGAGGGGGCAGAGAAAAAAATAGCATATCAATGAGTGGACGGCAACGTGATGCTGCTGCAAGTAAGATGACGACGCGGCACGGCACGCAAGCTTGAAAATCGTAACGTATCTCGTTCGGCAACCGGACATCTGTTGTGCCGACGGGTAGCGGGACAGCGCGAACAAGTCACGCATGACAGGGGCGGCCACGTGACGAAAAACTGTCGTCCTGATCTCAGGACAATAGGGAATGGCGCTACTCCGGTCAGAAATTTCATAGCCACTGACCGAATAGTCACGCAAATGCCCGCTTCCGTATTTTCCGGACTACTTCTGAAGTTGTCCACTATACTCACTCATCAGCATCGACGCGAGCGCATGAATAAAATGTTGCCGAACAACTCCCCGCCACAGGGAGCACGACGTGTCCCTTTCAAGACGATGGTCTCTTTGTGTTCCACGGGTTTCATTGTGAGCCCCTGTGTTTTCGTCACGTGAGCGTATGCATGTTTCGAATCGTGGACCACATCGCAGCGCCACGTGCCCGATCGATCGTTCGCTGGCAGCGGTTCAGGTATTCACCAGGCTTCTCCTGAGACCTGGCCACTGGCAAGCTTCATCATGAACTCACACGCTGCTAATGAACCCTCCTCTGCCCCCTGCCATACATAAGAAGAAGTCGACTATCCTCACTTATTTTTGCAAGGTAATGTATGTTCAAAGTTGTACGTGTGCTGAAATTCTTTTGCGCCGTACGTAGCCAAACGTCCTCATCGGAGTTGCGGGGAAGGACAACAAAATAATGAGGGTAAGCAATTAGAAAACAGTTTCAAAGTAATCCCATGTCACTGATGACTACTTTGAGCTGCGCGTTATGCCTGCAGAGTCGAAAGTAACTGACAACCAGAGATAAAAGTGCTGAAATGCTGAAATGTAATATTTACCCAACAATATTCTACAAAAAGCATTTCGAGCAAAAAAAAAATGATTGCGTTTACGTGAAAGAAAAAAATAAATAGATTGACGGCCGTTTTGTCAATCCACTGCTCGATTTTATTTTATTTGGAAAGGGCCCAACCACCCTGTGTCGGTGATGGCAGGGGGGGTTGAGACCATACTTCACCAAGCGGGTAGATGCCAGCTGGTGTAGGTGGGGTGGGGGCAGGACAAGTTCAGAGAATCACTCTCCGTAGATGTTAGCTATTGCCAAAAATCGAGCAGAGGTTGCTTGCTTCACAGCGCAGTGCGTAACTGGCCAAGCGGTTTTGATGAAAGGTTTGTCGCATGGAACAAGAATAAAACAACGACAATTCTTTTCCGACATTTGCGGTGTGCTCACATTTTCGAAATTCCCTTTGAAACATGGGTTGTGTGTTGATATCTGGCAAGTTGCGTAGTTTGACGCCTTTCCTGATTGCGGTGCGCCTGTGCTTTTCATGACGTCTTCTCCTCTGCCGCTCAGAAGAAGCTTCAAGTTCATTTTGTTTCACCAGCCAACAATATTTGAATTTGACAATTTCAGACCCTGACGCCAGCACACACAGCGGCCTACTCTTGCGCATGACGTCAGGGGACCTTTCACGCCCCCTCTGCAGCAGACGGCGCGTGGTATAATTATCACGGTTATTGCACACCGCGGAAATCAGGGGTGGGGGCTGGATTCTAGCTGTGGTCCTCTGCAACAAGTGGCGAACGCGCTACCGCTGGGCCGTGCCATTGGAAAGCGGTCTCTGCAGCTTATTCTGCTGCTGCTGCTGCCAAAGTTTCTGTGGATGTGTCAGTTTCGTTCGGTTAAACGAGCTCGGTCGGCTTCCCGGAAAGTTTGACCACGACAGCGTCGCGGGCGCTCTGCTGCGACGCGCGTTCAACAGAACGCGCTTCGCGTTCCGCATTCGTGGGATTGGGGAGATTCGTTTTGATCATTGCCGAGTCCACCTTTACCCACCACTCATGGCCCTTGTGAGCTCGTTGGCCACGTCTCTCCGCAGCAGTTCCCGTTCGTCCGTCCATTAATTCATCCATCCATCCGTTCACCCTTTGGTTCACCCACCCGTTCATCCATCCGTCCATCCACCTATTCATTCGTTCAGTCATCCGTCCATTCATCCATCCGTTCATCTGTCCGTTCATCTGTCCATTCATCTGTCCTTTCATCCGTCTGTTCATCCGTCCATTCATCCGTCCGTTCATCCATCCGTTAATCCGTCCGTGCGTTATTTCAATCATCTATCTGTTCATCTGTCCGTTCATCTGTGCTTTCACCCATCCGTTCACCCGTCCATGCATCCATCCATTCATTTGTTCATTCATTTGGGGGGCAGGGCCACCGACGTCTTCACACCCACGAGTGGCCGAATCCTGCTCGACAAAGCTGGCACCGCTGCCACTGCCGAGTAAGCGTTTACCCGCCCAGGGCTGTCCTGCCCGTGTCTGAGTTTTCTCACGGGGATTTGAGTCGGGCAGAATGTCGGGCAGCCCTCCGACCTTACCTGCCCCGGCACGCGGGTCTGCCTCGCCCGCAGCCTTGCCCTTCTTATCTCGCGGCGAGACAGGTGTCTGATTGATGCTCGGCGATGATGGTGATAGCGATGATTGCAAAAGTGTGGGGTAGCTCGTGACTTCCGCTCGGCTGGCTGGCACACAACGGGGCAGTGTCGGAGAGCTGCGTTGAAGGTCACCGGAAAAAAAACTGCATCGGGATGCCTTGCTTGACGCTACATTTCTCGGTGTAGTGGAACTCCTGTTATAAACGATGAAGGTGGGTAGTGATATGGGCGGATCTCTGTTTTCATCCGTGGAAGGAGGTCCTGCTATCCGTGATGCATTTGCGGATAATGGGAGAGATTTAGCCCTTCTAAGAGACGATTGTTTTTCGTTCACAAACACGGATAATAGGATTAATTTGTCACGTTACTACAGTTATCCCGCACCTCCGATTTGCACGGTTGGCTACATACGGTGCGAAAGAAGTTCGACATACAGACATACATCCATGAAAATTTGCAGATAATAGTATGGATTATGTGCTGCTGGAGGCCACTTTTAGGTGATTTGTCCACAGATAAATGCGAGTAGAGGACAAATTGCCGGGAAAACTCATATGTGATATATTGACGCATAATAGGGGGATGCACTGGTTGATCGGGGGCAGCAGTTAATAGGAGCATTCCGGATTTTTTGATTAAATCTGAAAAATATGAAAATCGGGCCCGAGATAAAAAATGTAATGGGTATGATATTTTTTGTTTGTTTAAAATTAATAGTAAATTATAATGTTAACCTATTAGCATTTCTCACCAAAAATACAGTCGCGTGACCTTTATTTCACAACACATGGTGCCACTTTTTTGTTTACATTGTTAAATTAATTTTTTTAACATCACATCAAAGTTATTGTTTAATTGCTTAAAAATTAATTGGCGCGAATATTAATATTACAATTGTGAACACGACTGCAGTGCATAGCCTGTTTCATTACCTTCTTCGTTAAGCATGTTGCAATTCATCAGTTAAAACCGATTCTTACACCCATGATAAGGGCTTCACGTTGTGCACAGCAAGAATCGATTCCTCACGTTTCATGCAAATGACATGCAAACGGTACGCTAAAAAAAAACTGATTGCCCATGGCACACCCACGGGAAGGGTGAGTAGAGTCAAGGATGCAATGGATGGAAGTTCAAGTTAAAGTTAATTTATTAGGTATAGCCCTGTGAGCCATTCGGCTCTTGAATCGAGTGCAACCGCAACAAAAAAAACATTAACAGGAAAACATCATAAAGTGAACATAGAAAGGAATGAGAAAGGGTTTGGGATGTCGGAACGGAAGTCCCCGAGACGGACAGAGAGGAGGGATGAACGACGGAGGAACGCTGGGGCAGGAAGCGAGGGAGGAGAAGAAATGAGCCAGGCCAAGATGTTCGGGTAGGGGATGAGAGGGTGACGATGACCATGATGGGGAGGGAGGGAAGAGAGGGAGCGAGCAGGAGTGAGCTGCAACGGAGCAGCGTCTGTTTTCACAGTGGGTTGGTAGAGGGGCCAGGGATTCGGAAAGAGGGTTTGCCACACAGAAGTCACGTGATTTACAGGAGGCCTGAGCCCCATTTAGATCGAGAGACGTTTCAGTTGGGCTATTGGAGGGAAGCGAGCTTGTACAAAGGGGGCAGAACGAACGAGACATTAATCACGAGAAGAAACAATGTATTAATTCTCGTATCAAATCGTAACTCTAAATCGTGGCAATTCGTTGCATTGAATAATTCCGTCGCTGTCGTTCCAACGTGGCGCGTTGACAGAACGTTCACGGAGATGTACTTGGCATGAACTGTGCTGACGAAAAAAATTAAAAAATAAGTTTAAATATCTCTTTGAAAAAAGAAAAAGTCTCAATGTGCCCTCTGTTTTTTTTTCTCCCGCCCTGCATTTGCCCTCGGTGCACGGTAATACACATGATGACTCATTATCGTATCAATGATTAATAATGCATCCTCGGCTGCGGCGCGTCGAGCAGCGATGCGCGCGTGTTGGTCTCATAGAGGTGCCTTTCTCTTTGAATTGCAAATGCGCTTTTCAAAAATAGCCGGTGACGATGCGTTGTGTGCGACACAGTTCGGAAGGTAGGATGCGATCGCAGTCGTAGGAGTCGTGGTAATGGCTGCGTTAATAGACACTAATCCATTAGCCAAGTGGCAGTTAATTTGTCTCTGAGTAGGATATGAACGGTTTGCACAAAATCGCGTGTACTGACACCAGGCAGAAAAAGAAACGCAACTATTTTATTTACTATTTGTATTTTACCAGGTAAGGCCCACTGAGACCTGGCCACAAATGATTGCTTAACGAAGTAGCTTATCAGCATGTGGAAATTTATCGCAAGCCAAATAATCCAAACGCACGTTGATTCTAAATGCGGAGGGAAAAACCGGAGGATCCGGAGAAAAATCTACGTGACCACGGGGAGAGAGAGAGAGACCACAAAATCACAGGTATCAGGGTCAGCATCGAACCCACGACCTATTTACCAGGTGAGGCAGTTAATATCTCGCCACCGCGGCGCAACAAGTCCGTCGGGAATACATGTGGCCTTAAAATGTTGGAGGGGGGGTGGGGAGGAAAAAGTTAAAAGGGGACATTGTGGCCAATGGCACATCTCAGTAGCGCATAACTGGATAGGCCAGAGAGATTGAGTGATTAATATTTGGAGACTCCACGATACATCATGGGGCCCTGGTTGACATTTAATTTTAAAGAATCTTTCCAGATGACCGGTCTTCAATTGGCATGTGAACTATTTGCCAATTCGTAGATATACTGAGTTCAAGTAAAATAATAATAATCTGAAATGTGTTTCCGAAACCGATTCACTTTAAAAGTAAAAGTCATCAGAGGTTGCCCACACTTCACACAAGTCGGGTGGGTACGCGTCGGAGCCTTTGCTTATTAATCTGGGTGTGATTGCGCGAGCATGTGATCCAGCACCCTAGAGCCAAGAGTTGGTGAATTATGCAGAATATGTAAACCTCTCAAACCCATTGGGCTGCGCGGGGGTGACCAGCCGGGTGGGTTTGAGGGGTTAGCACGCACAGTTGGCTTCGTACGGTGCAGAAGAAGTTCAGCGTGCATACATGCATGCATGCAGATGGTTTCCTGGACCCAGCTGTGCCGACTTTGTGAGGGTTATCCTCAGCTGTGCATCGTGGGTGTCCTCCAGGGAATCCGGTTGCTTTGTGCTGCACTGGGTATTCTTTGCGCTCGCCCGGCACAGTTCTGCGATGTTGTTAGTTCGTGTCGCACGCGTGGTGGTTCAGCGCGACAGCGTCTCGCCTTGTTGCGGAAAGAGCTCGGAGGAGTTTTTTTGTAGGACCTGGATTTTCTTCGTCCGCGTAAAATACCTTTTTTTCCGTTAAATAGAAAAATTCACCGAGCAACGCCCATTGCGGGATCCTTTCCCCCAGGAAGGACTTGAGACTCAAGTGAGGTTTTTTCCCCTCTTTCTTGGATTAAATAAATAAATGGCACCGTTATAATCAGGTGTGAGCCCTTTGAGATCACGCACCTCTTTCGACGGAAAACACAACATAGCACACGTGTTAAACGAATATTGTTGATTGAGCAAGATCGCGCGTCAGATGCATACACTGCAACGTAAGCAACTTATTACTCTTTTAAAATCGTCATTGGTGATTTCAGTTCGCTTATTCTGAGTTTCCATGCGCTGCTGTGGTGTAGCCGGTTCGCAACGCTGGGCTTGCAATCAGGAGGTCGCCGGTTTGATTCTATCCCCACCCCGGGGAAGCAGTTGAAACAATGGGAACAGTTCCTTAAATTCCTCCCCCTCTTTGTATCCACCCAGCGGTGTGAATTGTGTGCAATCGTCGATTGGCAGGTCACATGTGGTGGGGTAAAGTGTGGGGGTTACTCCCACCTCTTCCAAGAAATGTGGAAGATTAGACCAAAATAGCCCTTGAGAGAGAGAGAGAGTCTCTCTCGAGCTTCCCCCTAGCAGAGGCCTTTCCGCCAGCGGTAGTGTGAGCGAGACATTGCGGAGGGTGGCTGCACCTTTGCCTTGTCCACGACAACGATGACGGAGTGGCGGAGGCCACGGAAACCCACCCTGCGCGTTGTCAACGGCGGCAGGGTAGAGACGACTGGCAGAAGAACGCCTGGCACCAGCATTCAAGGTCACCCTTCGGCAAAGACAATGACGATGATGGATGCTCATGAACGGCAGAAACGGTATTAATATCTCCCTGCGGGGAGAACCTAAAAATGGTAACAGCAACAGGTGTGTTTGGGCTTCCTCGTGGCAGAGGAAATAAATGTGGTACTAAATTGCATCGACGGGTGGGTGGGGAGGGGTTTGGGCGCGGGCGCGGGCGCGTAGAGAGGCGGAGATCGGGGGGTATGGGCGCAAAGTGAACGTGGCTCAAGACAATCATACGCAGAGGAAGAGAGGAGGCAGCGTGCGTGACGGTGAAAGCTTCTCCAAGTCTCTTAATGGAGCGGCCGTTAAGCGGGCTCGTTCGCACGGCTGTGCCTCTCGGTGTTTGTGCCGCGAACACACTCGTTTCATGCCCTTCTCTTTTACGTGGCCGCGTTGTTCCACGAGCAATACGTTACGTCTTTTTTTTTTCGCCGTATGTGCGCGGATCGGGCACCAGGTAAGATTAGGTAGACGAAGCTCAACGGGCTGTGACGTGAACAAAAATAATTGCATTACGGCCGTGGTTTTATTTTTTGGTGGAAAAAAAAAATGCCGTAATTTTATCCAGTGATGTTGTCGACGCCCTGCCATGTCATTGAGATGTCATTGACATGAAGCTATCGTTCAGAATTCCCACAGAGCGGTATGTTTGTACGTATGTTGAACTTCCTTTGCACCGTACGTAGCCAACCGTGCTAATTGGAGGCGCGGGGAAAGGACAACAAATTGAACACAAAGATCAGTTCTAAATAAATTAGTTTTCAGTCCAGATTGGAAATACATAGTTCTAGTGGCTTCCTAATATCCGAAAGGAAGAGTGTTCCAGACGGCCACAGAAGCACATCTGAAAGCATGCGATGCATTGTGTGAGTCCATGGGTTTCTGTGTGACGAATCTATGGGTGTCTGTGTGATTCTATTGGTCTCTTTGTATGTATGTATGTTGAACTGCTTTTACACTGCACGGAGCCAACCGTGTTATTTGGAGGTGCCCTTGAAAGAACAACAAACTAAACACAAAACAGCGGTTCTAAAGAAGTGAGTTTTCAATCTTGATCATTTACAAGTGCGTAGCTTCAGCGGCTTCCTAATATCGGAAGGAAGAGCGTTCCAGACGGCAGTGAGCCCGTCTAGTGGAGAACAGACCACAGAAGCAAATGTCACAGAACCACTTCTTGAAAATCCCCTCAAGTGAACACGGCTTCCACACTAAGGGTGTCCTTTCCTGCACATCTTACGAAACTGTCAAACCAGGTGTATGAATTCTCACCGTGGGAATTGTGTCACGTTAAGTGAAAAAATAAGTTTAACATCAACGTGTTTTTGTGCACAGTTATTGGTGACAAGACTGAGTCCATCTGCTCGCTATACAACTCTTTAATCTGCTCTGGATAAAAACTCTGAGTCGAAATCAGGCTCTCAGTTGTACCAGATTATTACTCTGACCCCTCAGCCATCTGGCCACATTTCATGTCTGTGGTTTTATTTTATGTTTTCATAAACACAAGCGAAAGTGATTTGCTGCTCAAATTAGCATTGAGGCATTGATGCTCATTTCCCGTTTGCAGCCCTGAGGCAGTGGTGGAAATTCCACACTCTTATGGCGGGGCAAGGATATCCATAGGACAACCACCGTTTAGAGGAGGAGAGGGTGGGGGGAGATTGGGCTCGCTGCCCCTACTGAGTGGGGACTGCGAGCGGAGTGTGTGTACCTTCATGTGGGAAGGAGAAGATGAGGGAATAACTTAAGAAAGGGAGTAGAGGGAGTGGTGGGAGGACGGGGGGAGTAGTCGGGAGGGGGGCAATGGTAAAAGGAAAGGGAAGAGCACTTTGCAAGGAATAACTGAACACGCGCTTTGGTGAACTTATCAACCTGTCATAGTCCCGGCGTGTGCGTCCGTGTTTATTTTGACGTGTTCAGCGCTTGAATTTTCTTTGGCTCCGGGGTTCACTTTTTGCGCTGGCGATGTTTCGCTTCCTCCGCTGCGCCGAGAGCGGCAGCCGTTTGTAAAAAGGAGGGAGCCGCTCGAAAATCAATCGTCCACCGTGCCCCTCGGCCAAGTCAAATGGACATTTCATGTCCGCGTGGACCAAATGTGTTCCTTTTCGAATCTCGCGGAATGGCAAAGCGATGCGAACGTTTCAGAATGACATCACGCAGGGCATTTCACAGGGGGGAAAAAAAAAAGGGGGAAAAAAACGTATCATTTTATTGCCAATTGCATTGCCCCATAGCTTCCATAGCCTTCGTGAAGTAGATCATCAGCAACGCATTGCGGTGAGCACTTCCACCGATGTGAAGCAAGGGGGGACGAGGGTTCGTGGCTGCGCTTGGTTTTCGTGGTTCCTGTTTTGTGTGCGATGGCTGCGTGCAAACAATCTCGACGACGACATTCATCTTGAGAAACATCATGATGTACTTCTATATTTGAAGCTTTCGTGACTGCAAGGATTCATACTCTTAGGATTTTTCTGTAAAGTCACGTGGGTAAAAATACATAATATTTAAGAGCTTGTTTCTTGGAATATTGCCTCACTTGATACAGTAAATTTAGCTGTGACGGTCCCACCTGATGACGGAGACTTGTGTTGCCTCCGAAACGTCGTGATTTATTATTTTATTTCTTTTATCATTTCTATTATTTTTTATTTTTTATTTTTACCTACGTGACTTTACCGAAAAAACCTAAGAGTATCATAATGTACTGTTTTTGTTTGGTTCATGATGCGTCAAAATGATTGAACCTTGGAAATCCCTCGAGATGTCTTGTTTGCAATGGAGTCCAAAGTTGGTTTGAAAGTCTCTTGTTCCGCCCGACAGGCAGCTGCCTGCACCTTCACTGCCTCGTGTGTGGTCAGACGAACATCCGTTTGAATCTTTCGGCCAACACCCTTGTTTCGATTGGACCCCTGAATATGACCAAGCACGTACCTTGCACAATTTCAGAGCACTTTTAAAAGTCTTTGCTCAAATGAGCATTGAGGCGGTGCCAACCTCTTGCCTACAGTCCTGAGCCAGTGGTGGGAATTCCACCTTCCTATGGCGGAGGCAAGATCATCCGTGGGATAACCACTGTTAACTTCCTCACAAAATCGTAGCTATTTTATCCACCCCGGAGAGATACTGGGTTGAGTCGACCTTCCCGTTGCGAGCCGCTCGCTCCACCGCCGAGCCACCGTTCACTTTACCCACAATACTGTTCAATAACACCGGTGAGTTGGAGAGTAAAGCCACAACATTTACAATTTGAGTTCGACGACGTTTCGCTGGTGATTACAACCAGCTTCATCAGGTGATGTGCCAGAATTGTGAAAAAGTATTTCGATCTTATATAGAGCAAAGGAAATTGGCTCGTTTTGTTTACGTGACAAACTTTACAAATTGGCTGTGTCGGATGGTGGCGGGTTCACGACACATTAAAATTTCCGCGAACTATCCTAAAAAAAAAACGTTATTATGGACAATATTGGTCTCGCAAACTTACTACGTATTAAAATCGAACACCGTTCGACTCCCCCTCTCTTTCCTGCTCCCAACCACTCCTCCTCCCCTCCCTCTCCCTCTCACACCTCTCCCCGTCTCCAGAGATCATGGGCCCTGCCGAGGAGCTTCCCGCCGTCCACTGGCGCCAGCGGTGGCTGGAGAACGGCACGCTGCACTTCCGCGTGCTGCGTGACAGCGTGGCGCTGCGCTCCCCCGTCGCGGTGCCCACCCTGCGGCCCAACTCACAGCAGCTCGACGAGCAGCTGCACATGCTGCACGTCTCCGTCATGGTGAGCTTTGGCGCGAGGGCCGCGCCTCAGAGGTCGCAACCGGGTACCCGATACCCGTACCCTACCCGATAACCCGGCTACCCGTACCCGGCCGGGTACGGGTAGCCGTGAGTCACTGGTGAGTAACCGTTTGTCACTCATTTCGGGTAGGGTACGGCTACCTGTACCCGGCCGGGTACGGGTACCCATTTGCGACCCTGGTGTGGCCGGGTACGGGTACGGGTAAGGAATCAAAACCCGTTTGCGACCTCTGCCGCGCCTCCCCCGCCCCGCTTGTGCGCGTGTCCGTCACCCTGAACCCGTGCTCACCACGGGCAGAGAGCCCTGGCCATCGTCCGTGCCCTGAGAGTATCCACACGCCCCTCCCCCACTCCCCTGACCCCACCTACAACACCCCCACCCATCCAGTTGTGTTCCGATTTTGCTCAGGCCGGGTCCACGCCTGAGCAGTCAGTTGCACAGTTCGGTTGCATGCGACCTGATCGCTTTGGCTGGGCCCACGCTCGAGCGACTGATTTGCTCTACTCAGTTGCATGCAACTGGATCGATTAGGCTGGGTCCACGTCAGGGAATGTTGCTAGTCACTCCCTCTTGAGTCATCCTCATCATCATCGTCATCACCGTGCCTCCTATGCAGTGCAATAGGCAAAACGGTGCACCACAATTAGTCGATACGGTTATCGCATGCGGTGGGGTAAAGTGTAGCTAGCACCACCTCTTCCAATATCTCTAGCCAGCGTAGCAAGAGCAGGCCAAGATACCACATAGATGTTCTTTCCTGAGCCTCCTGTAGTGGAGGCCCTTCCGCCAGCAGTGCAGCGAGCAAGCGGATGCAGGGCTGCACCTTTACCTTTTTTATCTTCCACCGCTGGCCCTGCCGTGTTCCACTTTTGCAAGTGCTAAGCATGGGCAGCCCGGGAACCTGCCCTTCCTTCTCGCGGCAAGTAGCAATGAGGGTGGCAAGCGCTGGTCTAATGTTGCGTAGAACGTTTGTGGAGTCTCTTTAAGGAAGGCAGGCAGGCCGAACATCAGGATAGATTGTGCCCTTCACAGGCAGAAGTGATGCGTGTCGTGTTGCCGTGTCTTGCCGCGCCGATGCCTGGGGGCGGTGGGGGGGGGGGAACAGCGATGAATTTCAAGTCAGGGAAACCCGGGACACCGACGGGGTCATTTTGCCTCTGACCTCTAAACCATACCCGAGTTTTTGTGTCGACACAGGAGGCAGCCTTGAAGTGTTCCAACCCTGCGGCGATGATGAGAATGCTCGACGCCTCCGCGAGGCAGTGTTTTCTTGTACTTCTTCTAACTTGTAGCCATGTAACGAATCGCCGCGATGGGTGGGAGAGGTGGCGCAGGGGTTAGCACGCCGCACTGTGAGCCTGCCGATGTGACTTTGATTCCCGGCCGCGGTGGCGGGATGTTAACTCCCTCGCCCGGTTGGCAGGAGGTCGTGGGTTCGATCCCCGCCCTGATGTCTGTATATTTGGAGTTTGCATGTTCTCCCCGTGGTCGTGGGGATTTTTTTTCTGCAGCCTTCGGTTTCTCCCTCCACATTGAGAAACGTGCGTTTAGAGTATTTGGCTGCTAAAAATTTCCACGCGATAAGCCGCTTCGTTGGGCAATCATTTGTGGCCAGGTCGCTTCTAAAAAAGAGCTATGTAGCTCAGTGGGCCTTACCTGGTTGAATACAAAATTTTGTTTTGTTTAAGAGTTCCACAGGGTACCATTGTCACCTTCACCAACTGTCCATATACCAGCATGGTGAAGTATGGTCAAACGCCTTTAGGACAGCCTTGAATAAGATTCGCGTCGAAATTAGGTACACGTGGGGTGGAGCGCTTGCACCTGTAGTCTGCGCCGGTGAGTTAAATTCCAAGCGCTGGCTGAAATCAATGGCAGGCGCTATCGGAACTAGTTCTGGGCCAACCCACACTGACCAGCGTGGTGAAGTATGGTCAAACAGCCCACGTGACTGACACGGCGTGGTGAGTCCTTTATCTGACAGTGGATTGGAAAAGGTCTCTAGATGATTAATCATTAGACGTCATTTATAAGGATTACGAATCACCTACCCCCGGGTGATTAGATGAATCATCCTTATTATTTTGATTCTTCTTGTCTTTTAATACGTTCTCATTTATTTGCCCGACATGTCTTATAATGTACACGAGTCATGAACACTTCGTATGTATGTTGAACTTCTTTCGCACCGCACGTAGCCAACCGTGCTCGACACGCACACGCTCGGTCCATTTTGTCGATTGAAGCCAGAGTTTTGCCAGGTGCCTGCGAGAGTTGGCGTGGCCTGCTCTGTCCGGTTTCACAGTTTCACAACCACCACGCCTCCACCAGCTGACATGACGGCGCACCGCTTGTTGAGCGCGAAGCCAAACAGACATGACATGGTCACGGAGTCAATCTGCGTGCGTGTGTGTGTATGTGTTGACATTCGTTTGCGCCGTACGTAGCCAACCGTGCTAATCGAAGGTGTGGCGGAAGGGACATCAAACCAGACGCAAAAAGCCGTTCTAAAGAAATGAGTTTTCAATCCAGAATTAAAAGTGCGTAGCTCCGGCGGCATCCTAACATCGGAACGCAAGAGCGTTCCCGACGGCCGCAGAAAAGCGTCTGAAAGTGCGCGGTGCGGTGACCGTCTCTGTTCGATGGCCAGCCGGAATTTGACAGCATCTTGTCTGCTTGCGGGCGCACGTGCGCGCGGTAGCACTTGTTAGCGGTCCACGCAACTGGAATAACGTTCGCAATCAGGACGAGGCTCTATATTTTGTCTGCGTTTTCCGCAATGATGAGGCAGCACTGATTTTGCGATGGTTGGGCGGCGGTGGGGGGGGGCGTCCCTCTTCGTCAGATGGCTCTCCCTTCTCTCTCGCTCGAGTAATGCAAACTCGTGGGAAAACTGTCAGACATTCAAATTAACCACTCAGCTGTGGATTTGAAATTCCACTTTGCTGGCCCTTGCTCGGAGCAAACAGACTGCATCCCTTTCAGACCACAAGGGCGGTCTAAGCCGGTTTAACTCTGATAAGTGGCCAAGTGGGCTTAGTGCGTACCAACACCGAGTCAGTTTGCGTGGGGTCAGTGGCTTGTCAATTTATTTCTTACAGGGTTGCTAAAGTGCCCGTTAATTGTAAAGAAGAGGAAGGCTCGATTTCATTTTCAGCAGCGGGTGGTTGCCACTCGTATTCCAAGCATCGGAGAGGGGATCGCCTCCCCGCCGTCCCCGTCTCCTTTTCCCGAGCTCGTAGAAACGCGTTGAGTCGTTGCTGTGACGAGCTTTGGTGGTGCTGTTTGTCGCTCGCCGTTTTTTGGGGCCTTTGAGCCCTACCGTGCTCAGCAACTGTGGTGTAAACAAACGAACAAAAATCAATGCCACGTTTGAAAAAATCCATGCCAGTCCTATGCAGCACTGGCACTGGTCCATTGGGGGCATTCATTCCCTCCCCCCCTAAATTCAATTTATAAACTCCTAGGGAGATGACAGATGCGATATATAGACAAGAGATACAGCCAGATAATATAACTGTTTATATGTACCTATATATGTATGTGTATAGGAGGGATGTTTTTTTGGAATTTAACATTCATGATTTTCAGACTTTCAAGGAAAATGTTTGATGTACTTTCAGGTTATCCGATCATTGTACATCACCTTATACATCTGTGCATCATCGGTCACACAGATCTTGTCTTCACAAGTGATGTCACTCGTGGCCACGTTACACAATCTTTGGCTGTAAAATCAGCGGAAGGGATGTTGTGATATTCGTGATGTCACTTCCCGTTTTATGCTTGACTAAGTATTGTGCTTTTTTATCCAGGAAAGTCTCACTGAGTCTCACGACTATTTGTCGGAAGAGGCCTGACCAGTTTTCCGTAGTCGAGGGGGGGGGAAGGAGGGGGATAATTGCGATGGGTAATCCCCACAGGGGGCACCACGGTGGCTAGGAGATGTTAACCTTCTCACCTGGTCGACAGGAAGTCATGGGTTTGATCCCGACCCTGATGCCTGCTGTATATTTGGAGTTTGTATGTGTCTTTTCCGCGTGGTCGCGTGGCTTTTTCTCCGGGTCCTCCGGCTTTTCCCCTCCACATTCAGAGTCAACATGTTGCGATACATTTCCACGTGATAAGCCACTTTGTTGAGCTATCATTTGTGGGCAGGTCGCTTCTGGTTAAAAATAGTTACATAGCTCAGTGGGCCTTATCTGGCAAAATACAAAAAAATTGTTTAGTTTTTAGTTTATGGTAAATTGCGGTGTAATGTTTCTCATTTTAACCATAACGCCGGCACACAATGGCCTACTCTTGCAAAAGACATGACGGGATCTTTAAGTGTCCACTGTGAAAGCAAACGGCGTTTGGCATTTTTTGCGGCCAATACACCCACAGAGTGGCCGCTGGATTCCAAACCACGAACCTCCGCGACGAGCAAACGAACTAATTCTCGCCGGGCCGCGTCACCGCGCATTTGAATGAACTTTTATCTCTCCCGATTGTCAATAGGAACCTCGGTGGCCGACACCACGCCGTGCCAAGCGCGCAGCCTCTCTTCTCGGTCACACGGCAGTCTGCGAAACAGCTGTGCTCGCAAGTTGTTTTTTTACTGGGCACTTGCAACAATTGCACTTACAGTCTGAATGCGGGTGGGCTGTTTGGCTTGGCCAAACGTTGCACCTTTGTAGGGCATGCGCAACTGGCCAGCTGCACACCCACAAGGTCCCGTTGTTCTTTTGAACTTTTAGCGGGCGGGCACCTGCGTGACGACCGTGTTTGTGCTTGCGAGTGTGATAATGTGAGAGCGCGCGCGCGCGTGTGTGTGTGCGTGTCAAGCGGGAGCGGTAGTGCAATGGTTAACGCGTGCTGCACTATGGACCCCCCCCCCCCCGGCGACCCGAGTTCTATCCTGTTCACGGCCAGCGCCATTATCTGAAATGGTCCTGGGCCTCCCCTAGGTCGACTCAGCCTCAAATACATACCTGTTAGCATGTGTAGATATCACCACTGGGGAGACGAAGGCGGTCGGTCGTGCCGGCCTTCATGAGTGGACACGAGCAGCACTCTTTGTTGTCCTTCCCCTGCACCCTCCCATATGGCACGCTTGGCTACGTACGGTGCGAAAGAAGTTCAACATACACACACACACACACGTGCTTGCCCCAACAGTCTTGTCAAGGCTATACCGGGGATCTTTGCCTTTGCGTGTGTCGAGCGGTGGCGCAGTGATTCACGCACTGTGAACCCAGCGACCCGAGTTCTATTCCCGCTCACGGCCACCAATGCCACTGACGATTATTATGAACTGATCCTGAGCCTCCTCTAGGTCGACTCAGCCTCAAATGAGTTCTTAGTACTGTGTGTGTGGAGAGACAAAGGGTCGGGCGTGGTCCTGGCCACCCACCCCCCTCGTGTGTCATGCCTTTGCCTTGTATGTCACGTGGAGGAGTGGTGGCGCAGCGGTGAGCGCACTGATCTACGGATTAGCCCGGCAAACCTGAGGTCAGCTCTCGGTCAGGGCTAATCAACAGGGACGAGTTATATCTGAACCAGTCCGGGCCCTCCCCTATGTCGGCTCAGCCTTAAATGAGCATAGTGTGTAGACGTTAGAACTGGGGAGACGAAGCAGGCCAGGTGTGGTGCTGGCTCATCGTGCTCCGTGTTTGCGTCAATAGTTGCTCGCAAACTAAACTTTCTGCAGCACTAAATTTCGATTTTAAGCTTTCGTGACTGCAGGGATTCATCTTCTTGGTTCTTTCGGTAAAGTCACGTAGAAGGGAAGTAATAAAATAATAAAAATAAAACATAATATTTTTATTATTTTATTACTTCCCTTCTACGTGACTTTACCGAAAGAACCAAGAAGAGGTTTCTGCAGCACTGTACAGAGGCTCTTTGTGTGCTCCAACTCTTTTTACTTGTGTGCATTTTTAGACCAATTTGTGTTCACACATAGGGCCGAATGAATGCACTTTGACGAAGGTGAGAAATATTCGCTGGTGCGCTTCGTGAAATGCCCTTTTCAAATCTGTCTCACTTTAGCAATTTTGCAGGTAAAAAAATATCCAGTGTCCTTAAAAAAAAAAACTGTCAGGTGTATTTAATCAACGTGAAATGGCTCTGCGCCAAGACACGGTTTGCAAAGATCACAATTAAATATTGTAGGCACACCGCTGTATTTATTTATGAAATGCATGCCTGGCACTGCATCATGCGTGTGCTATGTCACAATGTCATCACGATCATCATTAGCCGTGACCTACCAATTCGCCATATATCTCTGTAACATCACAGATAAATTAAGTTTGATCAGGTCCTACCACAATTTATCACGACTATAAATGCCCAGACATCCTCATGAATGCAAGTCAGCTGATCTCATAAGCGACCATCTTGTCATGCCTGCTCCTGTTCCTTGGATGGTGACATGGACCCATAAAAAACTGGATATGAGCACACAGCGCATATAAGCACAGTTCTGATATGAGCAACACATGGTCACATTACTCTGGCGTGGGGGGAAGGCAAGGAAGTTAATGGTTCTGTCCAGCAGGCCGCCCTGATTAATACTGCAGGCGTAATAACTATGATGACACTTGGCGCCATCCCCATGACATTGGACATTAAATATGCTCTGACATAATTCGCAATATTAGGCCATTGTGAGCTACTGTTAGGGTCCAAATTTGCCAAATTCGATCATTACACCGCAAATGACTCAATTGTGATTATAGATAGCATTCATTGGCCTTCACCCACTGGCAGACCTATGCTCCACGTCCCAGATCACTCTTGCGAACGACACTCATCCTGATCTCTTGAGTGAGTACTCACCAGGAAGTTAAATCTTCCCTCCTTTAGTTCCCACTCCGTCGCCAGTCTCGGCCATCGGCTTTCGTCTTCATTTCGTCATCTTGCGAGGACCCGCGTCATGGCTCTGTGTGACATCACCTCGTTGCGTGGCTTGAAACTCGTTATTAATAGAGGCGCAGCCCTGAAATTTCTCGACAATGTACCGCGGCGCCGAGTTGTTAACTCCCTCGCATAGTATGCACGAGTTCATGGGTTCGATACCGAACCTGACACCTGTATATTTGGAGTTTGCGTCTCTTTCTCTTTCTGTCTCCCCCCGTGGTCGCGTGGATTTTCTTCCGTGTCCTCTGGTTTTTCCCCTCCATATTTAGAAACGTGCGTTTCGAGTATTTGGCTGCAATAAATTTCCACGTGATAAGCCACTTCGTTGAGCTATCATTTGTGGCCAGGTCGCTTCTGAAAAAGGGATGTATAGCTCAGTGGGCCTTACCCGGATAAAATAATAATGCCACCACTCGTTGCATCCATTGTTGAAGGGCATCCCATCAATCAAAATTCGTATGCTCATCACCAGTTACATTCCTCCAAGGACAAATGCATGTTGGAAATCGAACAAAGATATATCCCTGAATAATCTGGGTTTTGGCTGTCAGAATTGAGTACATTTTAATCCAGTATGGTCTTAGATAACTTTAATTCACCCTGTAAGTTAATGATCGCGTGCCACTCCAGATGAGTAACAGGATTGATAATACAACTGCCATTGTGTCAGTTACAACACTTACAATGCAAACGTTTAAGCTGGGAGCTTGAGAGTTTATTTTATTATTATTATTTGAAAGGGGAATGTCCTTGGGTGGCCATTTCACAAAATGGTAAATATATAAAAAATGCATGAATGGAAAAGTGCT
Source organism: Lampetra planeri (assembly GCF_965212315.1). Taxonomy (NCBI): domain Eukaryota; kingdom Metazoa; phylum Chordata; class Hyperoartia; order Petromyzontiformes; family Petromyzontidae; genus Lampetra; species Lampetra planeri. The sequence goes on along the minus strand of NC_136155.1, from coordinate 5,334,847 downwards.
GCTAATAATCTAAGACAGGAATAAAAACCAATGTACTCCGTGATTGTTTGTGTGGGCTTCTTTAGAAATTATTTATATATTTTTTTACGAGAAGAATACCACACCTAAAATATGTGTTTGTTCCTTGAATGCCCTCTTGAGCAATTATCCACATTCTCTGTGTGCTCGCACACTGTGGACATGGCTTTGAGTGTACAAATATACATTTGCGTCTCTTCCCATTCACTGCGAAGGACAGCAACCCATAGCACCTGTATCGTAGAGCAACCTTTCTCTCTTTACGTAATATGTGCTGTCCTTCAAAGCGGAGGACAGCTTGTTATTCCGCCACCGTGCTGCGATGGTTCGCAGCACTAATCCCAGAGCTCGCCGGTTCGATTCGATCTCCGCGTTGCGGCAGTTGAAACAATGGTGCAGGTTTCCTAAATTTCAACCAGGGCCAACATCGCCGCCTCCTCCCCAAACGCCACCTCCATCCACACCAGTGGTTTAAGCGTGGGTGCACCTCCTGTTAGCACGGTTGGCTACGTACGTTGCGAAAGAAGAATTTCAACGTACACGCACACGTACATGGGTGCACCACAGTCGGTCAATAGGCAGGCCGCGTGTGGTGGGGTAAAAGCGTGGGTATTCACACTTATTTTGAGATTTGCTGGCCAGCGCGAAAGAGCAGATCAAGAAATCCCCCCTCCCAAGGGAGTCCCTCTAGAGCCCCCTCTAGCGGATTGCCATCTGCCAGCAGTGGCACGAACCGGGCAATTGCAGGGCTGCACCTCAACCTTCAGCTTGCCTATCATGAGCGTTGCTGTGGTGGGCTGCTGGCTGGGACGGCACTAATCCAGAATTAGAATCAGGATATGTATTGATAATGGAGGAATCCGATAAGCTATAAAGCTCTTTTTCACAGATGTCCAGTCAGGGCAGGTAAGAACGTTACAACAAACACAATCTAAAAAAAACATGATAGTCATACAATGTACAAGAAATGTAAACAAATCACTCAAACACAAACAAATTAAACTCACTCTAAACTCAACCATCCCCATCCAAGCAGGCAAAGCCCACTGAGGTATGAACTTATTTTTCAGAAGCGAACTGGCCACAAATGATAGCTCAACAAAGTGGCCAATCATTTGGACATTTATAGCAGCAAAGTAATCAATAATCCCAAGGCGTGTTTTTATATTAATTTCAGTGGCAGTGGCTCGGTGGTGATGCGACTTATCAAAAGCGAATTTCAGGAGCGCCGCACCTTATTTATCAGAGCTCCAACGTCGGCGGTGCGCGTTTATCGGGCGTCTGGGTGTGAATACGACGAGGGTGGAGAGAGGGACAACAGGCGGTTCTTTACCGGGTGCCGTGGCGACACGTAGCACTTAGTATGCTCACGGTGCGGTCGCGATTTAAACGTTCTCAAAGCGAAACGTTAGAGCAACCTCCCTACTCCGAACGCTTTTGTGCGCTTGCAGTGAACGATCGGTTCGTCCTCGGTGGCCTGTTAAGGTTGTGTGACAATTGGCCGCGTGGGCGTTCGCGGTCGTGCTGCTGCTGCTGCTGCGCGGCGCTACGGTTTGTTGCCCGGGGGTTTGTGCCGCGTGTGTTGTTCGTCATTCATGTCCGACGTTTCGCCACCGCGCCGTTGGGAGAGATTCCCGTGGCCCATTTATCCTCGCGCTTTTAAGGGGCCGCTGCACTTTCCCGCGTGGCCTGCTAGTGGCGATGTGTCCGTCACGTGTCAGTCAACCTGATATACACCTACGTTTATTATCCTCACTGAAATTTAGGCAAAAAAATAATTGTGATTGGGCTGACAATATCGGCCCTTTACAAGCTGAGCTTTTGGTTGTTGTCACAGGTGGCTAAAACCCAAATTCACTCCCAGGAGGTCGGCAATGTTGGCTCAGTTGCTTGGACTCCAGAGCCACTCAGCCACATGCCTGATGACTGGCCTCATCGCTGAGGGGGGGATGAGTCACTTAGTTTAATGGAGGCCATTCTCTCTGGCGCAGTTGTCCTCCAAAAGCCCCTTTTCAAACATTCCCACATTGAGCCTCATTTGTGGTGAAGACAAAAATCATAAACTATGCTCAGATTGAAAACCCTGGCAATCCATTAGCTTTGTTGAATTCCACAAAGCCCTTCTTTGTTGAAGAAAACTTGGGAAAACATTTGCTTGAGGTTGACAATGCGCGATAGGTTACCGATTCGCCACACTTTACATTCCAAGTGGCAGAGCTTTGTACAGGTAAAGTAACCACAGACCCCCACCCCGTGCCCCCTTTTAGGAGTGACTCATGCTCTACTCTGTGCATTCTTATTTTTTAAACTCCTTGATTTGTTGTTGATGAGTGGAATATGCCTCGTCTTCCCACAATACAATGTGGCAGCCACATTTTTTTACGTTACTTTTAATTAAAAAAATCGTTTGATTCTTGAAGGATTGTTTTTTTGTTACTCAGTCGCTAAGGTTATGCAATTATTCACGTGACGATTTACGAAACTGGTTATCTGGAAACAGTTTTAAAATATTATTCATATAAGGCCCGAATGGTGTCAAGTGCAGTCTCAATCTCTTATTGTTCACACTCTGTCAGTACCCTCCCTATGTGTGTGCTATCAAGAAGGGCCCTTTGCCCAACACGTTGCCAATTATATACGGTAACACCCCGATTTACATCAGGGATGCGTTCTTGAAAGGTGCTACGACGAATATCGGAACGACGTAAATCAAAGCGATTTACCAGGGCAGTAGCTGGAGGCGACAGATAACAGAAAGGGCAGACGATGATGCCGTTGGCGACGTGTGGAGTTGAGGCGACGCAAATCAGGGCGCGGTATTGATAAAGTGACGACGTATTTGCGAAACGACTTAAAAGCGGGAGACGTAAATCGGGGTATTGCTGTATATTGATTTCCTTTTCATTCCACCGTGTTATTGACCAATGGGTTGAGTCAATATAACACGTAGGATTTCATAACGATTGTTGTTCACTATGAAGTTGTTGTTTTGTCGGTGGAGGTAGATTCACCACCAATTACATTTGTACGATCTAACCCACGAATCTCTTGATTTTATTTTCGTCCACAATTAGCTCAGTCGGTTGTGGCGCACACCGCTGCAACGTGGCGCAGCGCATCCGTCCGTTGTGTCTTCGGGGTTGTGAGCGCGGGTTTGTGCGGCGTGATGTCCGATGTGTCGCTGCGCGTGCTGGGGGCTTCTTTAAAACACGTCAGGGGCGTGAAAACGTCCAGACATCGGTGGCAAGCAACGTGAGCGGCGCAACCGGATAACAACATCAAAGAGTGAGTCTGCAAAGCCGCGAAAACCTACGGTGTGTCATAAATATTTGGCACGTGTTGAAATATCAGCACGGCGGAGACAAAAGTGGCCGGGTGCATTGCTGGCCACATGACCCAACTGGTATGTGCCAGGCTGAATTGGCACTCCCTAGCGGCATTTTCCTCAACAGTCGATAAGGCTATGCGGAGGAGTCTTTGCCTTTGTGTGCACGCCTGTGCAAGTGTTTGCTCTCCTGGGAATCGGGTTTTGATCTTGTGGTATAAATCCAGCATTCCAGACGAGAAGAAAATAGCAAAGAAGAACTTGGTAATAATGTGGCAGACCACGATATCAAATGGATGTTTTCCTTCACCATTTCTGTCACTGTATGTATGTTAAACTCCTTTCACCACCTTGCATTCCCAACTGTGCTAATTGGAGGTGCAGAGGAAGTACAACAAACTAAACACAATAGCCGCTCCCAAAGTTTTCAATATAGATTTAAAAGTGCATAGCTTCAGTGGCTTCCTAATATCGGACGGAATAGCATTCCAGACAGCGGCAGAAGGCATCTGAAAGTACGTGATGCGGTGACCGTCTTTGTTCGATGCCTAGACAAAATCTGCTCCTGCGAGGATAACCGGAATTATTCGCGTGATGGCTTATGCTCCTTGACGAGATTAGTGGGTTTTTTGTGGTTCAATTGTCGCAAGCACTTTGCGTGTAATGCATTGTATAATGCCACCTGGTCCGCTGTGCCGTGGTCTCTGGAGGTTTGCCATGATATTCTGAATTCCTCTGCTCCTCTCTGCGGCAAATGCACACCAGAGGTAAAAGTTGAGGTGCAGCCCTGCAATTGCTTGCTCACGACATTGTTAGCGGAATGTCCTCCACGAGAGTGGGCTCGGGAAAGCATATTGTGCCTACGCCTGCCAAATAAACTAAACACATTTTTTAATTTTACCAGGTAAGGCCCACTGAGCTTTGCGGCTCTTTTTGCAGAAGCTACCTGGCCGCAAATGATCGGGTGGAAATTTAAAGCAGCCAAATATTCTAAACGCACACTGATTATAAATCTGGAGGGGAAAGAACTGGAGGACCCGGAGAAAAATCCACGCGACCACGGGGAGAGCATACAAACTCCAAATATACAGCAGGCGTAAGGGTCGGGATCAAACCCATGCACTCCTGCATACCAGGCGAGGTAGTTAACACTGCGGTACCTTCGGAGAGGTGAGGAGTACCCACACGTCACTCCACAATCTGCCGTTGACACTGCTGGGTGGACAGAGGTGGGTGGTCTTTTTAAGGAACTTGCTCCATTGTGTCAACTGCAGCGCCGAAAGTGCATTGTGATGTCTGTTCCACCAAGGTGGCATAGAATTGCACAGCTACAGAGCCTCTCAGTGACGGTAATGTCACCAGAGTGCTTGTGGCAGGCTGAGTGCACTTTGAGGCAACGTGCAGCGTGAAAGGCTCTCTGCTGGCAGGAGATCACGGGGCAGACCGAGGTTTTGCCGGTTAACTGAGTGAGATGACTGGCAAATGCACCACCTGTGCTTCCCACTGTACCAACTTTCACATGCACAAAACAAAGATCCCCCGAATAGCCTGTAACACCTATGAAGGCTGGCACGGTACACGAGGGGGCAGGTGGGCCAGCACCACGCCTGGCCACCTTTGTCTCCCTAGTGACAATGTTTACACACCACACCAGGTACTCATTTTAAGACTGAGTCGACCTAGGGGAGGCCCAGGTCCGGTTCAGATAATCGTCACTGGTGTTGGCCATGAGCGGGAATCGAACCCGGGTCGCCAGTTTCGTAGCGCAGCGCGCTAAGCGCTCCACCACCGCTCCCCACACACACACAAACACATAAGCATGCATTGACAAATATTCCCCATGTCGTTTTTAAAGTGCTTTTGGGGAGCACCTATAAAGGCCGCCATGGAGCACAAGGAGGTTGCTTGGCCAGCACCACACCCACACAGCCGCCTTTGTCTCACCAATGCCGATGTTTTTTTTTTCATCTCCGCGCTTCCTACGAGTTTTGAGGTTGAGCCGGCCCACGGCAGGTGCTGGAATGGTTCAGCGGTCACTCGGGTTCTGAAGGTGACCGTGGCCGAGAATCAAACTCGGGTCCGCCGGGTTGCTGTCCAGCTCGGTGCGCCGACCACCGCTCCACCACTCACGCCGACGCGCGGTCTTTGCAAACGACAAGCGGCCGCCACTCAGGCAATAAGTGGCCGTGACATTCGTACCGGTGGTGCTCGAGCCCGGCTACAGACGGATTTTTATCCAAAACAACAAGAACAACAATGCCACTGCAAAGGCAGCCGTGCGTGTAAACCATTACGAGAAGGAGGAAATAACACGAGGATTGAGAAAGTAATAAAAAAACTAAATAATTGTAGTGACATGAACATATAATGTTTGCGACCAAATAGGAGGCTAGTGGGAGGTGGTGGTGGGGGGGGTAGTTTTCCACGAGTGTATGGATTGAAGCCTTTTGTTAGCGGTAGTAGAATTTCACAAACGAAAATATTTTAATAGATAAATCGAAAGTGCGATGTACTATTTAGAAGGTCAGCTTTTTGACTTTGCAACAACAACAACAGGAAGGGGGAATAGCGGTGCCTGAATGGCAGTGATTGCCCGTGGCCTACTCATCAAGGCAGAACCAGCACGTGGGAGACAATGACTCGCAGCTCTACAAACACGTGGGGCCTCCTCTTACCTGCACTTATCATGACCCTTGAGACGGCTCCCAAGGGCAAGCCCAGAGTGTTTTGTATAAATTTCCATGGCTTATTGTCCTCGATTTATTTATTATGTCCACGTGTCTCTCTCTCTCTCTCCCCCAGCACCACAACCCAGTTCCACTCATTAATGTAGACTACTTGTTAAGTCTTGGCATCACCATGCTTTCATTATGGTTATTATTGTTATCATCAACACCCGTGGTCAATCCGCTACTGAATGAAGGCCTCCCGAAGCCGCCATCATTTACCCGCGATCCTAGAGTGAAAAAATTCACCCAGTGCCTGCACAGGAGCTGGTTTCATTGCTCCATCTCCTCACTGGGCGTCCTCTCTTGAAACCTTTTAGGGCGCCACCTTGGCAAGATGTTAACTACCCCTCCTGGTATACGGGAGGTCGTGGGTTCGATCCCGACCCTGACGCCTGCTGTATATTTTTGGAGTTTGCATGTCCTCTCTCTCTCTCCACGAACTCACGTGGATTATTCTCTGGGTCCTCCGGTTTTCCCTCCACATTTAGAAACATGCGTTTAGAGTATTTGGCCGCTGTACATTTCCACATGATAAGCCACTTTGTTGAGCTGTCGTTTGTGGCCATGTCGCTTCTGAAAAAGCACTGTGGAGCTCAGTGGGCCCTTACCTGGTAAAATAAAAAAAATACTTTCCTAATAGTTTTAGTTTTTTTCAATTTCCTGGCTGGCACTCCCGTCAATATTCTTGACCCATCATCCATCGTCCCAGACATTGTCTGTTCTCGCGACGCGGCAATCCAAACTACGGTGGCAGTTTCTCAAACCCCCTCCCGCTTTCGCCACTCGTCAGCGATACGTTCCAGAGATGCTCGGAAATAGAAACTTTTGCGGATAGTGATATTGGCCTTATGAAAGCCATCTTTTGAATTAAGTACCTTAAATAGAGGTTTAAATAACCTTTTAAATACATGTAAGTTATCATAGCACGCAAAATAAAATGTGGTTGTGATCAACATAAAGTATTAAATAATAGTTTATAAAGGAACTTACCTTAAATGACGATGACGCTGGGCATTATCAATTTATCTCATCACTTTTTCACGTCATATTCTCTCTCATCAATTTGTCTCTGGTAATTTTTCTCTCTCTCGATGCAGTCCAAAGAGAGAGAGAATGCGTTGCAGATGCGAATGGCGGATAGCGGAATAACGAGGGAATGCCGTACGAGACACCACTGTTTAGTTCGTTCGCGGGCCACGAAGGGTGGAGTGAAGTGTGGATACTCTCACCTCTTGCAAGACGTCTTTCCAGCCCTTCCACCAGCAATTAGTGTGAGCAAGCAATTACCGGGGTGCACCTCTTTCCTTCAACGTAAAAGTTTCAACCTTCGTACGCGAGGGTGATATTTACCTAAAAAAAACGAGGTCTGCCTGAAAGAATTCGCGTGATGCTGACAGGCGATCGGGGTGATGAAAGCGAAATAAAACAAAGTGGGAGCGACCGAGTTGACAGGATATTTAGAAGAAGAAGAAGAAGAAAAAAAAGCCATTGCTTGCGACGCAGCTCCGGACGAGGGCGGGGGACATAAGTCACGCTGAAAAATGAAATCACGTTGCGATCTGCGATGAGCTCCATTTCATTCTCGTGGCAAGCCCCGCTCGGTGGTCTATCTCTTCATCTTACCCGGAGCGGTTGAATCCCCCCGCGCATCACCCGCCGCTGCTCGGTGTGGGGTGGGGGGTGGGAGGGGGTGGTGGACGTGAACGTGGCTACCTCTCTCCCCATTTGTTGCGGTGAGCAGAAGTGACAGCCGTGACGGATCCTCCATTGGCGTTTTCGTGGTTACATCATCGCGAGCGAGCGAGCTCGGCAAATCCTCCTCCTCCGTGTCTAGACGCTCGCGCGCTCGTTTGCGATGTGTGTGTGTGTCTTATCTGAACCGGTCCTGGGCCTCTCCTAGGTCGACTCAGCCTCAAATTAGTACCTGCTGCGGTGTGGTCACCCACACCCCCCACCCTCTTGCGTACCGTGCCGACCTACCTAACAGCACTTGCCCCAACAGTTTGTTAAGCCTATGCTGGGGATCTTTGGCTTTGTTCTTAAATGTTGAGCCGATCTAGGCCCAGGACCAGTTCGGATAATCGTCACTGGTGGTGGCCGTGAACGGGTTCGTAGCACAGCGCGGTAACCGCTCCATTAGGTCTACTCAGCCTCAAATGAGTACCTGGTGCGGTGTAGAAACATCGCCACTGGGGAGACAAAGGCGGCTGAGCGTGGTGCTGGCCACCCGCCCCCATCGTGTGCCGTTCCAGCTTTCATCGGTGCTCGCTAACAGCACTTGCCCCGACGGTCTGTTTTGTCTTTGTTTTGAAACGCAAAGCGCACCTAGCCTGGCACATCCACGGAGGTGACGTCACTTCCACTTGGTGGCGAATGATGTTTTGGAGCGGTGGCGCCGTGCTTGTCTAGCCGTGCTAAGAACACGGCAGGTTTGCTCAGCCGTGAGTGAGTACCTGGGGCAGTGTGTGAAACATCAGCATGGGTGGAAAACAAAGACCACCGCCGGGTAACAGTGCCCGTCAAATCGATGCCTGTCTTCAACGAGGTGATCGCGAAGAGCCCTTGCCCCAGCAACCCTGGATAGCCTCGACACAAGGAAGTCGGTTGTCTTTGTCTTTGTGAGGTGTGTATGTGTGCACAGCTGTAACCCTAACCACACGCATGGCTTGGGATTGGTGTAATCTCTTCTCCCCCTTCTGCCTCGGGGGGGTCTGGGCGGTGTTGAAGTGCAGTGTTTCCAAAAGATTGTTGGGTCCACTCTGTTATTATGTTAAAGCCTTTCATTTTAATGCCAAAAAAAAAGGTTAGTCAGGAAGATTTGGGTTCGTTTTTTGCCACCTGCTCTTTTATGATTTAGCGTGCATCAGGCCCTACCAGACTTTGTCAACCCTGCGAAATAGTATAAATCAATGATTTAGTTCGAACTTTTCAGGTTACTTTTTTTCAGGGGTGGCTTTAAATCCAGATTTATTTTCTCCTCCACCACCCCCCGCCCCCGCCAGAGTTTTGTAATCTCTGTCGCAGACGCATATGCTCCACTGTGTTTTATTTTACGCTTTAATACCGGTTACTCGACGGGTGCAAAGTCATCCGTTAATTCCCCTGGCAAGGGAGTCAGCGATCTGGTTTTTCTTTTCCCATTTTAATGCGGCCTCTGTGATGTATTGCCCCTCGCGTATCCAGACCTTTTTCACTCCGCCCCTCAAGCTCGCCGACGCTTCACCCAAAATTTATGACGACCAGAAATTTCTTGTCTGGTTGTCGGCGATAAATTAGCGCCCCGTGGAATTTCTTGCAATTATCTTAGACCCGATTCAATCCCTCTCCTCTCCTCCCCCGTGCGTGCGGGCGTGCGTGCGGGCGTGCGAGCGGCCGTGCCAGCATTCGTTAAGTCTCTTCCCGCGGTGGCCTGGTTGCCTGGTGGGTGATCGTTGGGCCTGGTCCGTGATGGACGACTGGAAATTCCGTCGACAATTAAAGCGGCCCCCTCGTCGCTTCGATCGTGGCAGGGCTCTCGACCTTTTGCGCGCCGGCGACTGAACCACGACCGAATGAGAGGAAAGTTGGACGGGCGGGAAATAGGAATTTATTTTTGAATCCACTCAGCTCCCTTCATCCAAGTGAGTGTGGGACAGTGCTCACCGCTGCTCACCTTCCTTCTGCACATAGCCCCTTGTGCCGTTCCTATGGCGAGGGTAAGTCACTCCTTATGTTTCTGTCCATGTGATCTTTTTTTTGGGGGGGGGGGGGCGGTGGAGCATTTGGGCTTGTGCGCAACAGCTGTGATGAAAATTTACAATAATTATTATATAGACGCTTCATATTGGCCATGGATTGCATAAGGAAGTTCGTCGCTTGAACCACAGATAACATCACTGGTGTCTGAATTTTATTGTCGGAAACCCCATTCACCGAATCACACTGATCCGCAGTGGTGAAGTATGGTCAAACAGTCCCCCACCATTGGCATGGCATGAGACGGCCTTCATCCAGGAGTCAATTGATGAAGGGTCATGCATTATAAATTGTTGTTATGATTTGACACAATTCAGCATGTACCTTAACTGTGCGTGTATATTATATAATGAAATTAAAAGTGTGTCATGCCTCGAAATAACTTCGCAATGCTCCTTGTCAATTCATGATATCTCAAAGATATATTTTGGTTCATTAAAAATAACAACCTGAAACCACTGCATATTGCACGTGTCTGAATTATCAGCAAACAAGGCAGACCGTTTAAACGCTTCACTGTTTCGCAGTAGGTATTAATGAGGAATTCATTTTTATTTTATTTTTGCAGGTGCCTTTATGGCTTCTCTGTCCCAAACCAAGGCATAGTCACCACATTGATGTTTACCTCTGTAATCAATTATTAAGCAATGACACACATGACACATTTTAGACATCATCCTTTTCCTCTGCAATGCAAGAGACAAACCTCAATCCGGGTACGAAACCAGCACAGCTGGTTGACTCTGCCACTTCACCCAGATATAATGTAAAGCCAATAGCTACATTTTCAGCCGAAGAGCGATTGTTTGTTTCGTGCTGCATCTCTAATGGCTCATTCCGAGCTGGCTTCTATCCCTTAAAGTCCCAATTTGCTACACATCAGAGGACCCTTTGTGAATCGCCACCTTCAAAGCATTGACTGTACCGAGACATTCATTGTGCACGTAGCACTGATGTTGGTGAGGCCATCTCATTAAGAGACGGCTTTCTGGTATTTTGCTTCGTTCTGCATTGATGATGATGATGATGATAATGAGAATGATTGCACGAATGACCGTGATCTATTCCCAGAAAGTCTCATTCGAGTCCTTGTGTCAGGAGGGTCCTGCTACTTGTGGATGTTTGGTCCGTCACACTAATGAGTGCTTGCCTTGTGAGAGTACACTGGAGAATGTGGAGAAAACCCATGCATACGAGGGGGTAACACTGGCTACTCACACGTCGACATCTACATGCACCTCGTGCCCTCTTTTAGCCCCGCCCCCCCCCCCTCCTGATACGTTCCATTCATTGGCTACCACATTCTGATAAGCCCCCCCCCCCTCTCCTCCCCCTTAACTTGTAATTAAGAGCTTGCATCTTGAATCCCTGACTCACTTGATGCAGCAAATCTGGCTGTGACGGTCCCACCTGATGACGGAGACTTGTGTTGCCTCCGAAACGTCGTGTAGAAATTTCATTTTTTACCTACGTGACTTTACCGAAAGAACTAAGAGTATGAATCCTTGCAGTCACGAAAGCTTCAAATCTAGAATTAACACTGAAAAGTTTCACGCAGGATAGATTCAAGGATCCATTTCTCTCCCGCCATCTCCTATCCACCAATATGCTACTTGCTTTTTCCAGGCAGCCTTCCATCCATTTAATAGCCAGGCTCAACCCTCCTTAACGTCTGAGGTCGGACAAGATCAGGCACATTCATTGTGATTTTGTCAAAGCAAAATTCTAACATGAACCACTACCTTACTGACAATCGGCTGGTACCTTACAGACTTCAATTTAAAAGTTGGTGATTCCATTCTCCTTTGGATGTCGGAGAGCCCGGTGAGATGTATAATCTTTCTTGAAAGTGACACCTGGAGAGCCGTTGGGAAATTTGTTACTTTTTTTTTCATGTCCAATTTAGTTGCGGAGTATTTCTTTCTTTCCTCCCCCTCCCCCCATTACAGAATTTGGGCCACAACTTTGGCCACGAGGTGGCCTGTCAAGCCGGGCAGAGTTAATGAATGGACTGCCTATTGTTTAATCCAGGGGTCGGGAACCTTTTTGATTGGGAGAGCCATAAAAGGCAAATATTTCTAAATATATTTCATTGAGAGCCATATAGTATTTTTAACGTATAATAAATTAAATATGTCTTACTTTTAATGCGACTTCTGGTGCTGCATGGTTTTGCTGATGGCCTTGTAGTCTGGTTCATACGTGGTGAGGTTGAGCTTCATGCAGGCGTGACCCGTGACATTTATCTTCAAAACTAATGTCTGTGTACTTTAAAATGACACAGTATTATTAAGCAATATCACAAGTATTTAAAAATCAGTTCCAAACTGATATTTTTTTATTTTTTCAACTCAAAATTGTCTGGGAGCCATATGCCGTCACTGGAAGAGCCATATATGGCTCGCGAGCCATAGGTTCCCGACCGCTGGTTTAATCCGTGACTCTGTTTTCACTCGAGAGAGACCTTGACTAGCAACGACGGACGCCCCACGTGGCCACAGATAACGACAACGGCTGGGTGGCACATCACATTTATAATAACATCTCTTTCAGGTGCTGTCCCTGTGTCGCTGGTGTTTGTGCGTACGGTATGTGGGGAGCGGTCGTGTAGTGGTGAATGCGCTGCGCTATGAACCCGGCGATCCGAGTTCGATTCCCGCTCACGATCAATAAGAGTGGATAATATTTGAATGGATCCTGGGACTTCCCTAGGTTGTCTCAGCCTCAAAAAATTAGTACCTGGTGCGATGTGTAAGCATCGCCACTGGGGAGACACAGACGGCCAGGCGTGGTGCTGGCCACCCACCCCCTCGTGTGCCAAGCTGGCCTTCATAGGTGCTCGCTAGCAGCACTTGCCCCTACAGTCTGTTACAGGCTACACGGGGTTGGGGGGTGAGCTTTGGATTAAAAATTTCAATTCCGTGTTAAATTTATTCAACAACATAGAGTAAGTAACACGAAGAACTGCGGTCCATAATTCCGACAGAGAACGGGTAATTAAGTATGTAAGTCTGAACGCTTTTTATTGTGCCCTCTTTGCGTAACCATGGTAGTCTCCAGCTGTGAAATGATGAGTTTCGTGTAGGTGGGAGGGAGAGAAAAGGATGAAAAGATGGCAAGAGGCAGTGACGGTGGAGAAAATTAAAAGGATGATCGACGAGCAAAACAGCGAGAGAGGACGTCTTACGGGAAGTCAGATCAGGAGAAAACGAACAGAAAGATATCGATGCAATGCGTTGACCATCCATGGCATGTGGCCCCTATGGATTTTTTGAATTTTAAGTACAATTTCAGATCTGTTCTAAGGATTAAAAAAAAATGTATATGAAGGAATAATTTTACGTGCCTCTGTACTCACAAATCCCGTGCCCCCACCCCCTCTCCGCACTTTGTGATGGTGTAACGCCACATTTGACGGGAAAAGCAAGTTCGTGGTGTAACTTTAAGTGACATCATTGCCTGCGACATCAGGTTTTTTTGAACAAATACATTTTTTGGGGGGATGCTTGATACATCCAAAACGTATCCGATGCAGGCCTTATGTTTGGATTATCTGGGATTCATGTGAAAATGGGGAGCATGTTCCTAATATGAGGTCATTGTCATTCGGAGCTAGCTTTGCTCACTTCTTCAGAAGCTCATAGAATCTCGAAGTCCCCAGGCATAGTGAGTTGCTTTTATTTATGCAGCACTAATCGTCACGCCATGTCCTCTTGTTCTGTTACACTTACAAACCGTACCACTCGCTTTGCCAGAATTGTTATCTGAATGAACACCTTTGTGGATATCAAAAACCGTACCAATATCTTGAAGATTGCTTGGTGTGTTTATTGCTATCAGTATTGTTAAGATGGTAGTCGTCTCACCATTCAGAGTCCTTTGAGCAATATTACCTTGAAAATACCATTACTTCTGAACCCCTGACATCCTTGGTTTGAATATGGGTAGCCGCCTATGATTAAAATGAGTTCTAAAGTGGAGTGAATTTATGGATTTTGCCTGGTCACTAATTTAATGAATGCTAAATTAAATTTCTAAACATTAGAAATGTCAGTTTGGCTGCCATATGATAACTTTTGTTGTGGCATTTAAAAAGTTCAGTGCCCCGAGTTTAGATAAATGGGTAATTAAAGGGATTTCAGTAGTAGCTCTGAGATATCTTCTTCTGTGGCCTGTTCTCTAAGATAGGGTGCTACATTGCTCAGCTAGACTTCTGTGCGGCCACTTGGTCAGAATCTGAATATGTATTTAACCTGGAGGAATCCGTTGAACTATGAAGGTTTTTTCGCAGATGTCCAGTCGTCCCAATACGTCAAAGCTCAAAGGACAATTGGAATAACATTGGGGGGAAATTGCACGATACATATACGTAAATTGTACGAAAAAACATGTTATGTATGCTTTTTAACAACAGAACAGGACCAAAGTAGACAGCCGATGGATGATTCGTGAGCGACAAAGCAGCCTTGTCCCCCGGCTGTGATCTAGGTAAACAAAATGCAAGCTAAAGGAGGGTGAAGAGAGCGAGAGAGAGTAGGAAGGACAGGAGGTGATAGAAGAAAGGGAAAAGATGGGAGACGGGGTGACAGGCTGAGTTCACGTCAGCAGACAGATAGCGAATGAACAAAGATGAAATGTAGATATTCATACACAGCGACAGCTATTCCCGTACAAAACAATAAACAAAATATGTACAAATATATTCCCAGGTTATTTGGGGCAATAGCAACTGCGCTTGCAAACAACAAGCTGCTCCGGCAAAGCGATCCAACACTCATGGGGCTGTGAAGCCAGCTCCACACATCACACACGTGCCCCAATATTGGACTTGGCAACAGACGTGGCCGGGAGACACGGGCTGGACTGCTACCAGCTACTGTGCCTTAATAAGCAAACGCCGTGGGGTATATGGACTCCCTTCTCTATACTCTTAGTTCTTTCGGTAAAGTCACGTAGGTAAAAAAATGAAATTAAAATTAATAAAAACAAAAAAATAAAATCACGACGTTTCGGAGGCAACACAAGCCTCCGTCTTCAGGTGAAACGGTCACAGCAAAATATCTGTATCAAGTGAGTGATATTTTGCTGTGACCGTTTCACCTGAAGAAGGAGGCTTGTGTTGCCTCCGAAACGTTGTGATTTTATTGTTGTATTTTTATTAAATTTGATTAATTTGTTTTACCTACGTGACTTTACCGATAGAACTAAGAGTACGAATCCTTGCAGTCACGAAAGCTTCAAATCTAGAATTAATACTCCCTTCTCTCTTTATTTTTTATTTCATTCGTTCATTTTTGTGTGCGCGCGTGCGTGCGTGCGTCTATGCGCGCGCCACGAGACGGATGGGCCCATTTAGACCGCCGTTCCCGCGATTGCTGCAGGGAGAGTGCGATGCGAATGCAGCCAACATGGCAAGACAGATTGCGCCCACCGTCAGATCTGGGGAGAGACGGAGCCAGCAAATCGGCAGACGGGCGCCCGTGCCTTGTGACAAAAATATAACTTTTAATTTCTTCCCCCCCCACCCCGCCACCGCCCTTTGCTGACATTGGCTGATTTTTTTGTCTCCAGACTTTTTTTTTTTTGCGGGTTGGACCACGGTGTTGTTCGGCGCGATGTCCCACTTTGCGCTGCACTTGCCAGGAGAGAAACGTCGAGACCTCAGGCCTCACTGAATCCCAAGGGCCTTCATGAGGAGGGCCCTGAAATATTCTGTTTGGTCCGGGCCGGATTACCCCATCGGATGATAAGGCCCTAGGCCCTCATAGTTTGTAGGCCCTCCTTTAGGCCCTGCATTCGATGACACCATTCATGACTTTGCCACAGCTAAAGCAAGGAAATCAGTGTCGTGAGTGATTTATTTTTCATGCATTTACCTTGAATCGAATACATTTGATCATTTTCCATTGGTAGATACATACATATATTTGACTACCTATTATCATATTTTGGTACTGGCAAAGGAGGTCCCATTATTTGATTGCCTTGTTTTGGCAATACGTAATGTATACTCAGGCCCGTCCCTCCTATTAGCCTGAGGCCCATACATAGCCTCAATA
Source organism: Lampetra planeri (assembly GCF_965212315.1). Taxonomy (NCBI): domain Eukaryota; kingdom Metazoa; phylum Chordata; class Hyperoartia; order Petromyzontiformes; family Petromyzontidae; genus Lampetra; species Lampetra planeri. The sequence continues at coordinate 5,318,981 of NC_136155.1, read as the reverse complement.
CGGCGCTGTATTTGGCAACATCCATTTATTGGTGGCGTGTGGAAGAAAACTAAGTTGCGGAAATTTCAATACTGCCATCTGCTAGCCTCCTCACAGCGCAAGTTGGTATTCACAAGCAGTCTCCCATCCTAGTACGAACCATGCTCAATCATGCTTCGTTCCTGAACTCTGGTGGGATTAGGTTCTTTCAGAGTCAATTGACCACAGTCAATACAGCCAAAATCAATGACTTCTCTGATTAAGCTCTCCGTAGTATTGTCGGGTTTTGCCGCGAGGGTAATCCGGCGTTTCGCTCGTCGTTCCCGAAGCTCCTAAACACGTGCGGCGGGAACGTCGTTTCCAAACGACAGGCGGGCGGGCGGGCGGGTGGCCACATGAGCCTGGAAGAAATAAACGCGTCGGGAGAGCCGTAACGGCACAAGCGCGAAAACCCACGCGAGTTTCGGCCCGGCAAAGGGCTAACGCGATGTCGAGTCTGCAAAGCGCGATCGTTTGGTGGCCGGATCGGTGAAAAGCGCGTGGCCTGTTGTGTGCACGCGGCAAAAGAACGAGTTGGTGCTCGTTTGTCACTCGGGCTCTGCCCGATGTCAGGATTCGTTAGGGATGCGGGGAAGAAGAGATTGGTCCGCCGCCCTCCAACGTGCTCTTCGGATCGGAGCCACGCGTTCCGTTTGGTCGCGACGCCTCCAGCCGCCCGCCAGAAGCCGTTCGCTTCCCCCGTCCGGAAGCTCTCGACCGAGCTCACGGAGCGAAACGTCGGACGTCCGCGGCCATTGCCTTGCATACGCACGGTCGTGCGCCGCTTGTCGCAAGAGCTCCGAGTGGAAATGTGGCTTTTGTCTCGTGGATTTATTCCGGTAGCACACTTCAGAGTGTGTATCCACAATTCAGGTTTTAATTTTTTTTGCGGTTATATGGCGTAGATATATAAATGTGTCGTTATACCCGCCACCACCCGACGCAGCCAACTAGTAAGGTTTGTCACGTGAACAGAACGTGGCCAATTCGTCACTAGTAGAGCACACCGGTTGTGTGTTGGAGAGTAAATCCACAACATTTATCGTGGATAATATTGGTCGCGAAGGCCCACGTGTTAATCAGAATATGCGATTAGGGAAATAATGAAGAACAAAAATTAACGACAGATGCTCCTAAGTGACCGCGAGTTTAATATCGAAGCAGCTCTTGGCAGGTCAACGTCTGTCACCCGACTGCCAAGAAGAGCAACACAAGACACAATTTTACCACGAAGGTTTTGGCGGTCGCGCCGCGCCATCGATCTTCGGCACAAAGTTCCGGTCGCGCCTCGTGTGGTTTGACCGGCACAATGTCCGACGTTTCGTGCTGATTGCGACCTCCTTGTTGCGCCCTAAATTCTTCGCGCTGTGTCCGTTGCTGCATATCGACAGAGACGGGGGAAAAAGCGACGGGCGGGTGGTCAGTTAAAATAATATAAAAATATAACTCTTCTTGGTTCTTTCGGTAAAGTCACGTAGAAGGGAAATAATAAAATAATAAAAATAACTATTATTTTATAATGTTTCATATTATTTATTTATTATTTTATTATTTCCCTTCTACGTGACTTTACCGAAAGAACCAAGAAGATGAATCCCTGCAGTCACGAAAGCTTTAAATCGAAATAAAATATAACTCCTTCGCAGAGCCCACAGCACTCTGTTGCCGAACCACAAAGTCCCTGCCGACGCCCTGCAGACACTGAAACATCGGCGTGAGAGCATCGTTCCGACATATATCCCACTGCGATGAGACGCAATGCGTTTACTATCAGTGCCGGCAACAATAAAGCAGCAGCAGCAGCGACAACGACAGCAGCAGCTGCATTTGAGCGATCGGTTCCCCAGGGTTATGGGGTTTCTTGTTATTGGCACAAAAGCAAACACAAGCAGCACATCGCATTACCTTGAGTAGGCTGCGTTGGGACAACGTTTAATTGAATTGTGAACCCGAACAATATAGTTATGAACGTATTTTAATTCATATATATATTTTTGACTCGGATCTTTTGTTCGTGTTTTCTATTGGAGAGGCCCTCAAATGTGCTGTTTTCTACTTCATATCGAACGGATGATTGCTTTTGAGTGCGACATTCATTTTAATTATGTGTAACTATCCGATGTGTTTTCGGGTTGTAAGCGAGTGGTGTTCGGCGTGACATCTGATCCTTTGCTCCGGGTACTGCGAGCTTCTTCTGGAACTGAAATCATACATACAATATTAAGCTAACTATTATTCTGGAACTGATATCATTGAGCTAACAATTATTATAGAACTGATATACGTAGATTAAGATTATTCTGGAACTGACATCATATTCAGCTAAACATTATGCTAGAACTGATATCATACATATAAACGAACACTTGTTCTGGAACTGATATCATACATATTAAGCAAAAATTATTGTAGAACTGATATGCATATATTAAACTGATGATTCTTCTGGAACTGATATCTTATTAAGCTAAAACATATTTTAACTGATATCATACATATTGAGCTAACGATTAATTATTCGAGAACAGATACCATACATACGAAGCTAACAATTATGATATAACTGATATACATATTAGGCTAACAATTATTCTAAAACTGATATCATGCATATTAAACTAACAATTATTATATAACTGATATCATCCATGTTTAAAGGAGTTTCAGCCCAGGTACGTTTTGAACTTTTACTACGCCTACAGCACACATCTTGCCACCTTTGTCTCCTCAGTAATCACGTTTGCGCACTGCACCAGGTACCCCTTAAAGGCTGAGTCAACCTAGGGGTTTATGAAACCGGTCCAGCACCAGTTGGCTATGGGCGGGAATTGAACTCGGGTCGAACTCGTAGCGCAGCGCACTATCCACTGAGCTCCCTCTTCGCACATTATTGATACAACGTACAGACCAAGACTAAGATCCACTCCGTACAACTTAAAGAGGGGTGTCGGAGCAGTCGCTGTTAGCAAGATACTGCAGACATACATAAACACAAAACCAAACAAAGACAAAGATCCCCCGTATAGCCTTAGCAGACTGTTGGGGCAAGTGCTGTTCGCGAGTAGCCCCCATGAAGGCCGCATGGCGCACAAAAGGGTGGGTGGCCTGCACCGTGCCCGGCCACCTTCGTCTCCCCAGTGGCGATGTTTACACATCGCACCAGGTTCTCCGTTGGAGGCTGAGCGAACATAGCAGTGGCCCAGGACCGGTTCGGGTAATTGTCACTGGCGTTGGCCGTGAGCGGCAATCGAACTCACGGTCGCCGGATTCGTAGCGGGGCGAGCGCTAACCGCTACACTACCGCCACACGCACACACACACGTGCGTACGTACGGTGACACACATACACCCTCATGCATAATACAAACGTATATATCAAACACTGACCGTGCTCTTTACTCTGCAGCTTGTGGTGGGTGGAGCAGCTGCGGGTGATAATGGATGGAGACAGCACAATGCAGCGGATAGATGGCCTTGTAAATGGTGCCAGGCAGACAATATAACGAGAGCACGAATAAAGTTATTCGACACACGGGAGCATTGCGGTTTTTTTTTAGCTCCACAGAGCAATTTCAAGTCCGCAGGCAAATCACTTAATGCGCACGCATCCCAATTCTTGGCTCGGGTACAAAATTGGCATTTTCATTTTGCGACCGAACAAACCAAGCGAAGTGAAGCAACACAAAAAAGAAATCTGGCCTTGACCAACTTTGGTGTGGGACGACCCCGTGTGCTTTGTGCGGCATCGACGTGAGTGATGCGGCCAGCGTGGTCCGATCCTATCTCCGTTTAATTCACGAGTTCGTTTTTACGCTTCGCTCGTGCACGCCGGGCCTTGCATCTCTGGCAAAGTTGATTAGAGCCTAATGGCAGGTGATTGCGTTGGTTTGCTATAGGGAAAGAAATCAATGAGAAGGGGGTAGATGTGTGTGTGTGTGTGGGGTGGGTGGGTGGGTGGGTGGGGGGGATGTTTTGGTGGTGTGAACTGTGAATTAAGGTGGGTGGGCGAGTGTTTTGAGATCAGGATGCTGGGATTGCTGGGGTTGGGGGGCTGCAGTTGGAGGTTTGATTGTATTGATGCCAGGCCTCTTGTCATGTTGAGCAATCGGTGAACTGAGCGCTTCAGTTGCTATTTCCCATGTTCCAGTCCGCGCCGCGTCAGTTTTTGCAATGATTATTTGTTCTCGTGGCGAAGGCGCTTGCTTTGTTGCTCCGAGTTCCGTTTGCTTCGGAGATGTTTCGAACGTTTGTAATTGTGGTGACCCAGGTCACTATTGCAAAACAAGACTCTCGCCTGGTCTCTTTTGGGTTCCCTCCCGCCTGGTTTAAACATTCTAACAACAAAATTGAAACCTGAAACTTCATCAGAGGGATTATCTTAAATTGGCTGGACTCCTGCCGAGCTTTTAACTGTGAGCAAATATTTATCTGAGATTCTCGGTGCAGGAAAAATATATTGTCCATCCACTCTTAATCAAATGCGGTTATGTGCAGGAGATATCAATGTTCTTGACTGATGGCTGCACTAAATCATATCTAAAAATTGTAATTAAAGCTGTCATTGATTTGGCTATATTGACCATGGCCAAATTACTCTGAAAGCACTCGATTTCATCAGAGCTCAGAAACTAAGCAGGGCTGAGAATGGTTAGTAGTTGGATGGGGGATTGCTGGAGGATACTGGCTGGGCTATGAGATGGACAGAAGGCAATTTTCTTGTACGCATGGCTTCTCTGCACTGGATTTCTCCCACGTGATATTCATCTGTAGATTTGGTCAAACATCATAATTCAGGACCAGCCTGAAAAGGTCTTGAGGCTCAGGATTTCATAGTAAACAAAAGGCATTGTTATTCAATTCCAAGGGAATGTTGGTACAATGGTTAGCACGCTGTTCTATTAACTTAGTGACCTGGTTTTCGATACCCGGCCAAAGCTAATGTCATTGGCAAATGATACCTGAACCAGCCCCTGCGAGGTATCCTTTCCTGAACACTCAAATGACGGTGACAGTGAAGTATGGTCAAACAACCCCCACGATGGACGCAGCGTAGGGAGGCATTCATCCAGCTTTGAGATACTTCAATATGAAAGGCGATTTATAAAATCGAGGTTATTATTATTATTAGGAGCAGTTCAATGACGAATATCGGTGGTGTGTTTCATTCATGCCATTATTAATATCACCAGTATCTCCGGGCCCTCACAACTCAACATTGCTAGAGCGCCAGAGGCCAGAACGTAGAACACAACCCCAGCGCATTTCCACCGCAGGTAAAACGGAGCATTTTCTTGCAGCCGAAGTAAGCAAAGTGTGCGTCGAATGAGACGGAGGCGGGGGGGGGGGGAGTCACGCGGTGAAGGTTCCGGGACTGAGCACCGCATAGATGGCGTTGTCCTCCTGCAGGGGCCCCATCTCTCTAACGGCGCAGCAGTGCTTCGCTTTGTTCGCCGGGAACCTTGGAGCGAAAATGAGAACAAATTGGAAAAAGACGAGCAAAACAAAAGGTGTTTTTTTTTTACTTTACTACCAGGGATGGATTTCACCCACGGCAGCGCCGACTTTGTAGGCGGGCACAGAGTCGGTGGTTTGTCACTGGGTCGAGAATGAGCCCTGATAATGGACACCCTCCCTGCCAACCCCCCCCCCCCCGTACGTGGCCACAAAGACGGTCACCGCGTCGTGCACTTTCGGATACACTTATGTGACCGTCTGGAACGCTCTTCCGATATCAGGAAACCACTCGAGATATTAACTTTTAGATCTAGATTGAAATGCTAATTTCTTTGAAACTGCTTTTTGTGTTTAGATTGTTGTCCTTCCCCCGCACATCCGATTAGCACGGTTGGCTACCTATGATCCGAAAGATGTTCAACATGCATGAAGACCAAAATGGAAGGGTAAATAGAAGTAAGGGGGGACAGAACACCAGGCAGATAGATGCAGGTCAAGGAGGAAGACAATCGAGATTGACATGGTGCGATAATACTGGTTAGACACCGAGAAGGAAACAGGAGTCAGGCAAGACAGAAGACTAGGTGGATAGGTGCAGTGGTAAAACAGAACTTTTGTATAATAATAGGGGTTGAGATTGAGCAAAGCAGTTGTTCTGACTGAAGAGAGGGAACCACGGTGGAAATTAGTTCTACGCCATCATCGCTAATGAGCTGACGGATTGGACAGATGATGATGATGATGATGACAATTGGTTATACACATCTCATTCGGTAAATACATTTTATCACCTTAACCCTTTCTTATTACGAGACGCCCCCAAGTTGCAGGGTGGGTGTCCCATTCACCACTGAATCTCGGAACGAGCAAGCGGTTAGCGTTCATTTTATGTTTTTAAAGACATTGTTACTCACCGTAGAGAACCGTAGCGACACAACCGCACTCTACGATAGCTGGCGCCAAACTGTGCCATGCACCATCCCGCATGGCCTTGTGTTTTATTTTAGTTTTCTTTTTTTTTTTCTTTCGGCTTTTCCTCTGATTCCATTCCAATGACGTACGCGTACACACGTACGTCACCGTACGTGCACGTCATCGGATTGGGAAAGGATTATAAAGGCCAATGGCCCGGGCATCAGAACGTGTCGCTCGCACTGCGTGTCCAGCGTGGCACACGTGTCACGCGTCGCCAGATCTGACACCGCCTGAGAGTGCGACTCCGTTTGGCGGTGGAGCCATCCAGCCGACTGATCGCGGTTTAGCCTGAGCAGCGTTTACTAGTGCAAAAAAAATTATATATATATAAAATGCCACGTTCAAGTTCCTGGATGAGTTTATATTGTGTTTTATTCCCCCTCTCTCCCACCTGCCCCTCCGGCTGTGACTTTAATACAAATTTTGAGCCGCATGATTTTATTTCCATATATATATGGAATAAGTAAGACGTGGAGATTTGCGGGGAGCACATGGGTTTGTAGAAACACAAACACACGCGCGTGTGTGTGTGTGTGCGCAAACTCTTGCAAGAGTCTCCAGGAGAACATTATTGCCTCCTTCTGCCATGTACGTATCACAAGTTGCAGTTAGCTAAGCAGTGAATAAATTCTGCAATAACCAGGTACAGGTAGAGGTGCATCCCTGCAATTTCTTGCCCATGCCACCGCTGGCAGACGGATCTCTGTGAGAGAGTACTGTACAGGGTCCCTCTAGTGGGTGATTTTGGCCTACTCTTTTCTGCTGGCCAGGCATCTTGGAAGAGTGCCCACACTTAACCCCACCACAGACACCGTTGATTAAACTGCTTCACTGGGACATTGAATCGAACCGATGACCTCTGGATTGTAACTCCAGTGTCATAACCATTGCACCACGGCAGCATCCAAGAATTCCATTATATAAACTAGATTTTTTTTTTAAACATCCCCACCCCCCCCCCATTTAGCTTCAGAGACTGGCAGCGCAGTGCTGTTAGGGAGCAACTATTAAACTAATTACAGTGCATAATGCGGTGCTATGTTGTGGCCGGCCACCTTTGTCGTGCGCTCGTTTCAGCCTGGGTCGAATTAGAGGGGGCCCTGGCAAGGTTTTTAGTTGCCAGTTGGCGCTCACGTAGCCATGTAATTGTAGTTGTTGACCAGCCAGCCGGCCGGTGGCCTCAATTGGAAGGTGTTAGAACACCGCCACCCCAGCACCACATCTTTTTAATATATATAAACAAACAAAACTAATACATTTTGATTTTACAAGGTAAGACCCAACTGAGCTATATAGCTCATTTACAGAAGCGACCTGGCTATCACAAATCGTAGTGCAACAAAGTGGCGTATCGCATGGGAATTTATAGCAGGCCAAATACTCGAAAAGCATTTTTCTGAAAGCCAAGGGGAAAAACCGGAAGACCTGGAGAAAACTCCACGCAACCACAAGGACAACATGCAAGCTCCAAATGTGCAGGCGTCAGGGTTGGGATCGAACCCAGGACCAGGCGAGGTAGTTAACATATCGCCACCGTTTCGCCGATGCCCGTGCAACATTAACCGCGCGCAACTTTCAATCGTCGTCGTTTGGAGTTCTTGCATCGTTCAGGGAGACAAACAAGATGCCAGCGTAGATTCCTCGACTTACGAACATTCGACTTACGAACTTTCAGAGATACGAACAAACATGTCCGTATGTCCGGTTGCCTGTTCTGACCGAGAGAGTTGTAGGTTCAACCGCCGCGTAATAGACGGCGGTGGTTGTTCGGTGTCGTTACCCAACATTCTCAGGATTTCTGCCTGGGCTGCAGTCATTGTCCGTTGTTTTGTCGTCACTGTGCGGTTCGCTACGACATTCTTTGTGCTTTTCACGAATATAATCAACCCCCACCGTGTCTCAGAAGCATAAGAGTGGTGAAAGTGTTGGCATTCCACTTGTGAATGAGTGGAATGTACATCGACAGGAGATTATACAACTTTTACAGCCATTCCCCGTGTTTAGTGTACATGCCGTATCAGCGTGTTTGGAATCCACGGGAGGAAAGTTGGACTTATGAACAAATCGACTTACGAACAGACCTCTAGAACCTAACTCGTTCGTATGTGGAGGAGTCCCTGTCGAGCAACAAAGCAAATATGAATCTGAGCCGTAAAACAACAGTGCCACGTGGGAAATTGAAGACACCGCATTGTGCCCCATGCGTGTGGTCACGCGTGTAATCACGCATCGGTTATTTAATGAGAATCGATTTCCACGCTCGCCGTGTGTACACACGCAGGCCCCTGTTTTGTGAATGCACTGCTGGACGAGGACCTCCCGATAACCCCTGCGGGGTCATGGGGGACCCCTGACCACACGTCACCCCGTTGGTCTGCCGGGGGTGGCGTAGGCAAAGAGCGTACATGCGGGAGCATAGAAGTGCAGAGCAGCAATTGATTTTGCTTCACTGCTTCTGCAGCCCACCGCGTGGCCCCGGCAGCCCCATGCCCACCAGTTTGCGCGTTGGTGGCCTCCCATGCAACTGCTATCCAGGCTCAAACTCCTGCTTAGCTTGTGAGGTTTGATGAGACCGGGAAGGTTTCCGGGCCACGTGATCAAAGCACGCTCACCGTAGACGCATCGAATCGGAGTGTGTGGGAATGGATCTTTTTTTGTTTGTTAATGCTTTATACAAATTATTATTGCGTTTTTATTGCTTCATCTCAACCCGGATTGAATTTCTTTTTTGTAACTATTTGAGAACTCAAGCGACAAGGACAGTCTCATTTACAAGAGTTACCTGAACCACTGAATAAGACCAGAGGCTACTCGGACTACAAATCGCTTTGTCGAGATATACCCGGCTTTCCAAAAGGAAAATTCATGTCGAGTGTGCAATGAGGTGAGACTCATCACTGCCATCTCCTGACCGTTTCGCATCCTAATGCCAGAAACATCTGGCAAGCCCTGGTAGTCTCCCACGCACGATATCCGAGTACCATACCGAACAGGCTGAAAAAAAGCCTGCTTAGCTTTCAAGATCTGATGAGACAGGACGCATTCCTGCTTATTTAGCCCATTGGCAATACCTTCGCTTTCGCCAATGCACACGTCCACTGAGTCACACGCCAGCCTAAATACATGCACAGGGCTAACACGGTAGACCACGCGGGTGAAGTGGCCCTTGCTTGGCAGTTGGATGTTGACCCCACGCCCCGCTGGAGATTGCCCGACTGGAGCAGGGGCGGCTGGAGCGTAGGTCTTTGCGCAGTGGGGCTGATGTCCCATTAACATTCTGGCAGCGCGGCAGTTTTTATTTTTTGTTGTTGCCACAAGTGCCGTGACCTGCATCACCTTTTTATTATGGACCGCGGCTGACGGCGTATAATCGAGGCGCGGTTATTTATTTTGAATATGGTTTATAATAATCGGAATGGGCCATCTGAAGGTTGTAATGCAAGTCACGATCTTTTGCGACGGGGGAGGGAGAAAAAACGCACGAGACTGCAGGGTTAAGTCCGCAGCGCATACAGTGCATGTGTAGATGCCGTATCCATTTACTTGATTGATGTTTACCGCCTTTAGATAATGTAAAGTAAGTATATGTAGAGTTTTAAACGTGCATGCCCTGCTGCATTCACATGTAAAAAATATATACTTTGGGGGGGAAAATAAATTTTTTTCTTCGAAACCGCATTATCTGCGAGACATTTAAATTCACAATCGGTATTTTAACGACTGCAAATCATTCCTGTGGTTGCGGAGGGAATTGAGGCAGTCGCATGATTTAACGTCGTTCGGTTGTGAAAAGCTGCGTTTACAAAATAATAAATACTCCGACGAACAGTGAAAGAATCTTCCACGAATTTCCTGGGAACTATTTTGTTGTTGACGAATATTGATGTTTTTTACGATCCCTTCAATGGTGGGACATTTTTTGTTGTTCCACGAAAATAATAACGCACGTTTCGTTGGGCGCGTGCAGGTGCAATGGTTGTTAGCAACGTCAGACTCGCAATCTAAACGGTCTCCCGGTTGTATCTCTAGGCACTCACTTGAAAACAATGGTGCTCATTTAAGGCTGAGTCGACCTAAGGGAGGCCCGGGGACTGGTTCAGATATCACGCTCACGGTTTGCCAGCCGTGGCCGAGGAATTAAACTCGGGGTCACTGTACAAACTGTGCCACTCGGAGTAAGCCTTATGCAGGAGCAAACACATTATTTGGTGGAGGCGGTGGTGGTGATGCTGCTAATGCTGCGTTGGCAGTTGTTTACAAGCGACACTGAAGGCATTCGCCAACGACACAGTGACCTTACAAGGAACACTATATAGTAGGCGCCATTTTGGAAAATGGGCCTTCATCACAGCACATAGAGCAGCCAGCGAGATTGACTCGTAAGGGGTTGGAGACTGCGCTTCACACCACGTGGTCGCATGATGATAATTGAATTGTCCTAATGTCACGTAGAAGGAAAATAATAACGCACGTTTTGTTGGGCGCATGCAGGTGCAATGGTTGCTAGCAACGTCAGACTCGCAATCCAAAGGGTCTCCCGGTTGGATATCTCGGCACTCACTTGAAAACAATGGTGCTCATTTAAGGCTGAGTCGTGACTTTACCGAAAGAACCAAGAAGATGAATACCTGCAGTCACGAAAGCTTTAAATCGAAATTTGTCCTAATGTGTTTTGACGACCACTTTTAAAATTGGCGATAGTTACCTATTAGTCGCTGCCGAGTAACAGTGAAAACTTTCAAGTAACAAAAAACTGTCGCAAAATTAACGAATTTATCGTCAAAGTAAACGGATAGTAAGATGCCGGTCTCCAACCCTTTTCCACTGTACCTCTCAGGCTTCTCTGTTTTATCGCGATAAAGGACTGTTGCCCGAAACGTCTTCTAATATGTATTCCCCCCCCGAATGTGTTCAGTTTGTTCTACACATACAGAACAGTGGTAGATTACTTGTAACACGTATAGTCGGCTAACAGCAAGAGCATCATATATAGAAAGCGGACGTTTCTTTCAAGCATCTGTTTGAAAGAAGGACCACTGTCCATGAAACATTATCTAAAAGAGGCCATTTTCCAAGACATTAACAGAAAAAAAGCCACATTAACCCTTTTTTCCCCCCCTCTAAGTTGAAGCAGCGTTAATAAACAAGGGCGGAAGGCAATTAAGGGTCGTCCTCTTCCATCGCGTGAGTTGAGCATCGTGTAATACGATGCTTAAACCACCTCGAACTGGATTTTTTTCCCTTCTAATTCTCTCCGGTCGGCTCGAGTCTGGCCTTGGATACTAAAAATGCCACCACGTTGATTCACGTCCGGTGGATGAGTGGCTTCTGGGGAAATGTGGTCGAGGCTGCCTTCAGTGGCCCCCAGGCCGCTGGCCTTGCATTACGCGCGGCGTAAACGGACTTCGTGAGTCAGCTCCGCATTTCCCAGGATAGTCCCGCGGGGATGAATGCCAATTCTGATCATAATGGGTAAACCGCAGATGTGTGGGTGGGTGTGTGTGTCTATGTATGCTGAACTTCTTTTGCACCGCACGTAGCCAACCGTGCTAATTGGAGGTGCGGGGGAAGGACAACAAACTAAATGCAAAAAGCAGTTCTATGGAAATTAGTTTTCAATCTAAATTTAAAAGTGCATAGCTCCAGTGAATTCCTGATATTGGAAGGAAGAGCGTTCCAGACGGCCGCAGAAGCGCATCTGAAAGCGCACGATGCGGTGACCATCTTTGTTCAATGGCTAGCCAGATGTAGTGATAATCAAGTTCACTGGAAACATACTCCGCTGGTAATGGCAACAATTGTTTTGATAATCTGAAGAAATGCAGAATCTTCATTGAAACAAAATTGGCATCACCTACGTCATTTACATCTTCAACGTCATCAACGTCTTTAAGATCATCATCGTCAATAACAATGATTTTCAACCCATTGGTCAATCCACTGCTATTGGGTGTTGGTCATAGCCGTTGTTTGACCATACTTCACCATGTTGGTAGGTGGAAGTTGGTTAAATAATGGAGGTGGGGGGGCACCAGTGCAGAGAGTACTTGCCACAGAAATGAGCTGTAACTGGGAATTAAATTGCGTGCATTGGGAACATAGGCTCTAATGAAATGTTAGTCGTCGTAAATATATTAATTCAGTTTTTAACATATGGTGCTCGTTAAGGTCAACAGAAGTGGGCTAGCAAACACACCTTTTGCTCTCTTATGAAAATATATCAAATAAAAAGTGGATATGGTTATAAGCACATCCATATATAAGCAACATATTGCATACATCCCACTGACGGCGGGGGGAGGAGGGCAGGGGCGAGAAGGGAATTTCTAATACAAGGACACTGCAGCGGCAGTACATTCACTGCTTGTTGCAGAGGATCATGGTTCGAATGTAGCAGCCGCCCTGGTTAACACTGCGGTGTGTGACGACCGTGACAACACTGAGCGCCGTCTGCTTCACAGTGGACGTTGACGATGCCCCTGACGTCATTCGCAAGGCCGGAGTCCAAATTTGCCAAACGACACGAGTTATGCAATTGGGATTATACGCATACAACCCATCACCCCACGCATCCCCCCTTACTGGCAGACCAATGCACCAGGTTACTCTTGCAAGTAATACTATCCTGGTTTATCGAGTCCTTTCCTGGTCAAACAAAATCAACTTGAATCTTGAGATATGAGCGCAGCTGGCCTTGTGCCCCTCTGGGCATGTGTCTATATCAGCCTTCGACCAAACTCTTTATCTTCCTGCAAATAATGCCTTCTCGTTTTCAGCGAGACTTGTTCTGTTGCCAGCGCTCATATTCTCATCAACCCGCCCCCCGGAGTTACATCGTTCGCTCGAGGCACACTTCGGCACCACCCCAGCCGAAACGGCGGGGATCAGCGGGCAGGGTTCACAATCCGAACTGCACAAAGCACACGCGCGGAGCGTTGCGAACAAACAAGGGAGAGAAATGCATGGATGGGAAAAAGAGGCTCGCTGCTGAGAAAATGTGTCAAGAAGAGCCATCTGCTCTCTTCGGTGGACATTCGAGGTCCCGCGACAGCATCTGAAAAAAGAGTCGGCCACGTGCTTCGGCGTCATGGTCCAAAATTGCCAAATTTCTTATACATTCCATCGGTCAATCAGTGTTTATTTGTGACACGGAAAGTCCCATTTCGCTTGTTGCTCAGCTGGTTTTCAAGGGAGATCTGTGGTGCATCAGCACAGAACAAGACCAACAACATCAAAGCGATAGGTACAGCAGAGCAGGCAACAACAGAACTTGCTCGCGAATTGGTAACAGCGACAAAATAACACATTGCAACATCGCTCACCTACTGGCAGCCTAAAGCCCACTCGGTGGCTGGTGCTGCACTCAATTTGAGCCGCAATGAGACCAGCTGCCACGGGGTGGGTCCCTGCTGCTTCGAGATGCACCGCATGTGATGATGATGACGACGACGATGATGATGATGACGATGATGGCGGTGATGTAGGGATGCAGCGCACATTCATGGAAGGAATGAGCACAACAAACGAGTTTTATATTTCTTCGCCTTGACATTTTCGAGCATGTGACCGGTGGGAGTTGGGCCACTGGAATCATGTGAGATAGATTACAGCTGTGCAGGGCTGTACAGACATCGGTGCTGACATGCGGGAGCCTGCAATGTGCAGTGGAAAATATTAATATTTGCTGTTCATCGTAATAGGTTGCGTTGCAAAAAAGGCAATGCAGTTCTGTATACTAGACAGTGCAGCATGAGTGAGTTGATGATATTTATTTCTGCGTCGAACAGGCCCCCATAGTTCGGATGGAGTGCTTTTGGCAATAGTGGCTGCTAACTCAACAGCTTTTGTTTAACAAGCCTGACTGCTGATGAGACCCCGAAGGTCAACACCAGTCCAGAGTATCCATGCTTAAAACGAAAACCGCCACACAATAACGGGTTTGAAAAGCCAACAGGCTGATTGCCTAAACATTTATTTTCAGCAAATTTGGAGGCACAGAATGGACTTTAACCCACAATGATCCACATCAGTTGCTTGCCTTGTCATATGATGTTGCATGTGACATTTTTTTCTTAACATCCCCCCACATTGCTGGAGGATAATTGTGCATCTGCTAATCTACAATAATCACGCGTAGCCTTTCGCAATCCTACCGCTGGCTGAATTGACTGTTGTCATAAAAAAAAATGTTGTTTGACCACAATACGTGTCTCGACCTGAATGTCCAGCCATGATAATCTCATGCTCTCCTCTCTTGCTACCTGACCTCTATCTTGCATTTTAATTTTCACCGATCGTGGAGTCATCATTCCCCCCCCCGCCGGCACGTCAAATTATAATCACCGTTCTCCTCCCCAAGCAAAACCTCGGTACGTAATTAATAATTGACCTGACTTTATCTGGGAGAGCCTGAACATGTGGCAAGAATCTATTCCTCGGGATTGAATCTTGAGAGTGGATGAAGTCATGAGATTCCCCCCCCACCACCCTCTCCCACCCCAGTCTCCATATATGAGCTATAACACCCAGTCGTGTGCATATACAGGTCACAACACCGACGTGCTGTCTTGCTGTCTCCAGGCCACATCGCAGGCTTAGAGAGTTCAAAGCACCCAGAGGTCCCTCTATAATTATATGGTTTGCCACTCCATTGGTCAATCTCAACCACCGACTATCATCGCTTTCGGTGTTTTGCCCAAGCTGTCTAACTTTCCTTGACAGTCGCGATATCTTTCTCTCTCTCTCTCGAAGCGTGATTCCGGGGACCACGTGCACAACGTGCTTCCTTGTGCATTTCTCAGCTTACTTACCTGACATGCTGTATAAATCCAAATCACATCGCATTTCCTCTATAACGAAGGCGCCTCCTTTGGAATAAACACTTCCATTCAATGCATACAAATCCCTTCCCCCGGGACGCCGCTCTGGTACGAAGGTCAGCAGGCAGGGCGCGCGGTCCAGAGGTTGCCGGTTCGAGCTTGCCCGGTGCGGCAGTCAAACCAAGGGTCAAATTTCTCACGTCACCACCCGGGCCCTCCCACCCCTGTAAATCCAGCCGTACGGATGGGTACGCCGCAGTCAGAGCCAACGGGCGTGCGGCGTGTGTTGTGGTCAACTGTGGGCGACCCCGTCAATCCCAAGGCCGTCTGTCCCTCGTGGAAGAGTCGGCCCGAGCACCTCGTCGAATGGGGGCCTCCTAGAACCGCCTCTAGTCGAGTCCCCTTCTGTCAGCAGGGCCAGCGGTGGCGTGGGCAGCATGCAGGTCACGCGCGTCTGTGCCTGCCGTGCCTGCTGAGCTGGCTTCACCTGCTGCTACTGCTGTGCCTGCTGCTGTTGCTGCAGTTGCTGCGTCTGCTGCACCTGCTGCTACTACTGCACCTGCTGTGCATGCTGCTACTGGTGTGCCTACTGTATCTACTGCTACTGCTCTGCCTGATGTAACTGCTGCTGCTGCGCATGCTGCTAATGCTGCCCCTGCTGCTACTGCTGTGCCTGCTGCTGTTGCTGCAGTTGCTGCGTCTGCTACACCTGCTGCGCTGCTGCTACTACTGCACCTGCTGCTACTACTGCACCTGTTGTGCATGCTGCTACTGGTGTGCCTACTGTGCCTGCTGTACCTACTGCTACTGCTCTGCCTGATGTAACTGCTGCTGCTGCGATTGCTGCTAATGCTGCACCTGCTGCTACTGCTATGCCTGCTGCTACTGCTGTGCCTGCTGCTAATGCTACGAATGCTATAGCTGCTGCGCTGCCACTACTGCTGTGCCTACTGCACCTACTGCTACTGCTCTGCCTGATGTAACTGCTGCTGCTGTGTGTGCTGCTAATGCTGCACCTACTGCTACTGCTCTGCCTGATGTAACTGCTGCTGCTGCGCATGCTGCTAATGCTGCACCTGCTGCTACTGCTCTGCCTGCTGCTACTGCTGTGCCTGCTGCTACTGCTTCGAATGCTATAGCTGTTGCGCTGCTGCTACTGCTGTGCCTGCTGCGCCTGCTGCTACTGCTGCTACTGCTTTGCCTGCTTAGACTGCTGCTGCGCTTGCTGTTAATGCTGCACATGCTGCTTCTGATATGCCTGCTGCTACTGCTGCTACTGCTGCGCCTGCTGCTACTGCTGCTACTGCTTTGCCTGCTTAGACTGCTGCTTCGCTTGCTGTTAATGCTGCACATGCTGCTTCTGCTATGCCTGCTGCTACTGCTGCTACTGCTGCGCCTGCTGCTACTGCTGCTACTGCTTTGCCTGCTTAGACTGCTGCTTCGCTTGCTGTTAATGCTGCACATGCTGCTTCTGCTATGCCTGCTGCTACTGCTGCTGCTGCCGCGCCTGCTGCTACTGCTGTGCCCGCTGTACCTGCAGCTGTGCCCGGCAGCTGGCGGTGCTTGCGGTGGGTGCGCTTCACGCGCAAGGGCACGTCGAGGACCGTCGCCGTGGATGGCCCCGCGTGTGACCGGCGCCGCGAGTGTGAAATGTATTTTAAAACATCAGTGCGAAATATTTCCCCCCCCACCCACCCACCCACCTTCCCAAAAGGGAATATTGTATGAAGCGACATGATTTATTCATGCCCCCTTTTTTTTTTTTTCTCCCAAATGTAATCGGGTCGGTCACCAGGAGATTACTGGTGTAGCCGCGGGCTCGGTAGCTTGAATTCGCAATGAAAGAAGCCCTACGGTTGAGCCATCACCAAATTGACGCTCCCGTAGAATACCTTAAAAGTTCCTGCTGTTATATATATAAATATATCTGTACGTGTGTAATTCAAAGAGATGCTGCTGTCGTTGTAATGGGAAGCACAAGGGAACTTGCAATCCAGAGGTCACCAGTTCGATTAGATTCCCGGCACGGCATTTGAATGATGGACAAATGTGGTAAATCCCCAGCCTCTGTCCACCCAGCAGTAATAGCGGGGAAAACCACATTTTGTAGATCGGCAGGTCGCGCGTGGTGGGGTGAAGTGTGGGCACTGGCACCTCTTCCAGGAAGCCCGACCAAGACGGAAGAATAGGCCGAATACCCTGTAGAGGTGCTCTCTAGGCCTCTGTCTAGGCAGAGGCCATTCCGCCAGCAGTAGCATGACCAGGAATTTGCAGGGCTGCACCTTTACCTTGTTTTACGTAATTAATACATTTGGATTCGTAATGCGCCCTTGAACGTATCTCACAGCGCCGTGTGTGCGAAGGAGGGAAATAAGCAAGAAGCAATCTAGGAGAGGAAGACTAATGAGACAAGATGGAGAGCTGGTGAGTTAAAGCCTTTTTAAACATGTTAGGGTCTTCAGCTGGGAGTTAAAATTCCCAAACGACTAGAAATTCCTAACCTACAAGGGCAGGGAATTCCAGAGTCTGGGTGCCATACAAACAAAAGTCCGGTCATCCCAGGTTCAAAGCCTGCACTGAGTATGCCGAGTACATATATAAGTGAGACGTCAACTTGTGCCCCTGCTGATGTGAATGTGAGACAATTATTGTGTTTCTGAGCCAGTGATGAAACTTCGACATTCCTACGGGGTAAGACATTTGCCCCATGGCACAAACACTGTAGACATCTCAATTCAGTGATAGCCATTGTATCTTTCCCAGAGGGCGTGATGGGCCCGAACTCCTGACCTTTGGACCGTGAATGAGGCCCTCTTGTCACAGCACCACCCTGCAAGCGTGCATTGCACATGCACAGGCAGCGCGCGTGCTTAAGCACGTTTCTTTGGCGGATAAGAGGAGTTCACTTGCAAGTCCATGCTATTAGCTGCAATTAAACAAAACAAGTATCATGAATAGGTGAAGTAAATTCGCAGCTAACGTCATGGATAATAACATCCCTGATATTCGTCATCCACAGTGATCAAGAGGAGTTCCACTGCTCGTATTTTGGGTTCTAAAAATTAATTTCACCAGTCTCGCGGGATTTTACATTTTTTTGAAGTCATCAGTTTTTTTTTTGCCTTCATGGCGATGATGACATTTCCTGTGATCACATCACTTCCTGTTGACCTAACCTCTTTCTGATTCGCCACGGTTGTGCATACTTTCCGGGGGTTTTTAGGGGAGACTGGTAAAACAGCAAGTGGATGAACCTCAGATCATGGGAGGTCAAGGCCCTGGGTGCTGGGATCTTGAAACGTACTGAGATCTTCCCCATCGCTTCAGACCGTTCCTTCGAGCCACTTGCGGAAGGTAGCAACGGGTCACGCTGTTCGAGTGGTTGCAAGATTTTCACGGGATTTTTTTTCTTCTCTCTCCATGAAATTGTAAATGATCACCTCAAAAGTGCTTTCATGCTGCGAAAGGGCAGGCATTTAAAATGTACATTTTCTAAGTATTGACTTGACATGCGGCACAGGTGTGTGGTTTTTTTTGTAGTTGGTGGTGTGATGATGTGGTCACTATATTATTTAAACATTGATTAGGTTATCATACTTTGAAAGCTTGAAATGTAAGCCCTAAAGAGTACATTTATTTTTTTACACTTTTAGTCTCCATATGATATCGTTTTTTTTATACATACATAAATTCTACATTTACCATGGCAGGGATATCGTTCTGCAGTTTCATATTCATGTCCACAAGGATTTCCAATTTTTTTTGGAACATTATGCATGCATTTCTTAAAACAAAAAAGAGCTAAGGTTGGCTTTAAATGTATACAACTGCTCCTGAGAACACATCACAAGAACATTGATGTTAGAGGTGTTACAACGATGGACAATATATGTAGCTTTGTGGGGTTTTGGGCCTTTATATATTTAGAGGAACTGTTGGTACTTAGTGCTCCCATTTTGGTACATTAAGGTCATGAATTGCTCGACGTTTGGCAGTATTCTAGTAGTCCTTTGAAATCAGGAGGGGAAAGGACCTTGGGACCTTGCGTTTTTTATTGCTTCTTTGCCTCTGGAACTCCATCACAAGTGAGATCAGGAATGCTGGCGCCATCAAAACTTTTAAATCCATTTTATAAACAATTATTTTTTTGCATTAGCTTGCACTGGATTGATTGACCTCTGGGATTTATTTATTGTCAGAGATTCTACTGCGATTCATTCTGACCTGTGCTGCATACAGGGGTCAAATGCGCCGCATTGTGCTGTATTCGTACGGCGATTGTCCGTGTTTAATGTGTTCACCATCATGGGATCTCGTGCTGTTGCTTGGACAAAGTGAGTTGGATGGAAAGAAAAGTAAGTTCTGGAGCAGGTACTGCAGGGGAGATGTACGATTATAACAATCTAGACAAGGCAGAGATGTGGATTGGGCACAATCACGGGCACAATCACAGAGGGGAATGCTAATGATAGTGATTTCAACTTGTAACACGCCGCACAGAAATGCGCTCGCTCTCAAAGGCGACTCGGAGGCGCAAGGAACCACAGACAGAAGGCAGCCAGGCAGTGAGCTGGTGCAAAAATCCCCCACCCCCTCCCTACCTCACCAAGATCTGCGGTCCTCTATGTAGCAAGGGGGTTATCGGCCACAAATAATGAGCGTTTTAACATGGGGGAAGAAACCGAAGCGACGGGAGAGAAGCCACGTGTGTAATGGGGGGGGGGACACTCAATCCTATACAGGTTGAGTCAACGATTTCTGTACCGCCTTCTCCCGGAGAGCCAGGGTACGGCACCACCACCTGCTTGCCCACAGTAAGGGAATTCTGTAACTTTCGTGCCATCCACCAACCAACTCTCATTGCCTCCCCCACAGTGCTGGATTACAGGTGTGTTCCACATTGCTGGATTACAGGTGTGATTCACAGTGCTGGATTACAGGTGTGATTCACCGGTGCTCATAAGCCTGATTAAGGACGTTTTGAAAGGAACTATGCTGGGGATGATGGCCAAGCGGCAGACGAGAAAGATGCTGCTTGATGTCTGAAGGAAGTGGGGCGTGGGGTGCAAGGATGTTGAGGGGACAGGGAAACGGAGAGGGGAGCTCTTAGGTTGGGCAGAATGGAGGGAGTTTGAGTTATGGACCAGTCATAGGGTAGTGTCTGAAAGATAGAGTATATTACACTTTCTCTGAAGTCACACACACATGCATAACGTATTGTGATCATTTCAACATGATCAGTGCAGTGCAGTGTGACATTGGCACTTAGCTGCTGAACGTTCTGCCATACGCAAGGATGGAATACTGCAGGGTGAAATGCTCGACGCACTGAAATCAAGAGCAACAATTCTCAACAACACTGCTTCTTTCAAGGAAAACAATTAACAATCAAAAAGTTAATTACTCCATCTCTCTGGCCTCTCCACGTCGTCGGTACAAAGAAGGGCCATCTCTCAAAATATCACCTCTAATTACAGAACAAAAATGTATTTCAAGGCATTGCGTTTTGTTATTTCGGCTTGTGCACACTTCCAATGCACTATCACGACAATGTTTGTTCCCTGTCCTACAGATTATCTTTTTTCACCGCATAAGCAGAGGAACGTGGGAATAACATTGCCTTATTTTACATTTTCCCATATCTAACATTTAATCTGGCTCGTGCTCTGAAACAACAGCATTGCACAGAGCTTTTCACAGTATAGTAAATTCCTTGCGTCACTGCACTCGTACCGGAGAGATTATTCTGTCGGCCTCATGAATATACAGCACTTGGTTAAAAACAAAAAAGCATCGCGCAAATGGTATTTGTTGCCTTTTTAATTCGCTCTCAAAGTGCATGTACTGAGTCCATCGGGAATGAAAAATGTTGTAGGTCATTAAGCCCAAGAATCTGGTCATGATAAGAGCGGGACCCGACCTCTAGCGCAGCCCATCTGTCCAGTCTAGTCAATAGAATGGCTCAAAATAATAATAATAATAATGATGAGGATGAGGGGGGGAAAAAATAAACCAAGAGACTGATTAAGCTTGCTGAACACGTGGTGCTTCTTACAAATTAGCCTCGCCAGCAACTCGTGGTGGGGGTTTTATTTCTCCCACCTCCTGCGTAGAGGGGCCTAGGTGCAGAGTAATTGCCTGGGACGCAGAAGGTTGCTTTTTTCAATTTGCGGCGTTTCGGAGGCTGTGGGGACCTTCGGTCGAGGGGTGCAAAGCACGCTGGGGGAAGTTGTGTTAATGAGTCCCCGTCATTACCTCCACCGCTATATGTGGATACCTCCACCGCCCTCCGTGTATGTGCATCCCCTACCTGAGCACCCCCCTCCACCCAATATCACAGCATTTTAATTTGAAGGCCATGGAATTAGCTTGCATCCAAGGTATAAACGGCATCAGAGTATTCAGCCACAGTGTGGATAACTAATGTGTTCATGTTCTTTGGTTCTTTCGGTTGCGTAGATAGAAAAAGAAGAAAAATTAAGTGAAAAAAAAATGATATAAATTAAATAATAAAAACTAACGTGTTTACTGAGAAAAAATGTTATCCGTAGAAATGCCGATCATCGGCCATCGTTGATCCTCTGCCGGGTGAAGGTATTCGCTTGCTATCACCATTCCTCCGATAAAACATGGTTGGCTATGTACGGTGCGAAAGAAGTTCATCTTAAATTTTTACTTAAAACTTTTGTGGCTGCAGGAATTCATATTCTTTGGTTCTTTTGGTAAAGTCCCATAGATCAAAAAAAAACACGACGTTTCGATCGCAACACAAGCGATCGAAACGTCGTGGTTTATTTATTTATATCTACGTGACTTTACCGAAAGAAGCTAAGAATATGAAGTTCCTCTTACATACATACATAGACATCCATTCCCACGTGATGCCACGGTCCATCTCACTCCTGCACACGAGCTGATATCACTGCCCAATTACATACATTGGTGGCCATCATCGCGTGTGCATTCTCTCCCTTACCAAACCACCCACCCCCCCATCCGCCGGCCCGCTGATGCCATCAGCTCTTTTGGTACCATTGTTCGACAAGACTATATCTGAGCGCGGAGGTCCGGTTCTTTGTTTGCTAATGATGTGCTTCTCGCTCGAGAGCCAATCTGAGCAATTGAGGTCAAAATCCCGGCTTTCTTTTTTTTCCCTCGAATAAATTGGCACACCTGCCTGAACGCGAAGCGTCACGCCGCAAATTATTTTCTGTTGGCCGAGTTTGAGTTGCACGACAATAACCCCGCAGTCAGGCTGCTCGGCCGGCAGAACAAGCGGCTTGCAACCAGAAAGGAGCGAGCGCAAATCCCGATTGGGTGTTCTTAAAACTAAAACGAAACGATTTTTCATTTGTTTTTCCTTTGTCAAGGCGCTCTTCCCCCTCCAACCCAGCGTAAATATACGCTGCCAAGCCTGGTGGTGTTCATTCAGACGCTGTCTTTCTGACAGAGCTGTTCTTCACCTGAGGACGGCTGCTTGCGTTGTGGCCGAAACGTCGTGAGAATTATTTTATTATGTTATATTTTTATTATTTTATTATTTCCATTCTACGTGACTTTACCGAAAGAGCCAAGAAAATGTTTCATTTGACCAGTTAAGGCCCACCGAACTAGCTCTTTTTTTTCAGAAGCGACCTGGCTATTAAAAATGGTAGCTCAAGGAAGTGGCTTATCACGTGGACATTTATAGCAGCAGGCAAATGCTCTGAAAGCACGTTGATTGTAAATTGTGGAGGTAAAAAAACCCTCCGCATTCAGAATCAGCATGCGTTTTGAGTATTTGGCTGCTATAAGGTCCCACGTGATGATAAGCAAAAAACTCTCAATTGTGATGGCCATGTAGCTTCTGAAAAAGAGCTACAACTAAGTGGCCCTTACCTGGTAAAAAAAACAAAAACCTTGCAACAACTGATAGATGCCACACATCCGTTTATTCATTCATTCATTCTAGTCTCCGTCGTGCGGGCTTGAAGAAGCCCTGGCTCCGGGACGGGTGAGGGAATTATCGGCAATGCGACAAAAAGAAGCACATTCTGTGTTCAGGAGGCGGGGATGGATAATTGATTAAACGAATGAATGAATAATGCTGCTCAAGATGAAAGCCACTGGCATTTTTTAATATCTGCCATTTGGCACCTTGTTAAAACAAAATTGGAGCCCCTCTTTTCATTCAGACCGCAGAGCGGAAGCAGACAAGTGTCGTGTTAGGGACTTAATAAAGGTTTGAGACCGAAGACTCCTACTATTTACTAGGTCAGGCTCATGATGATAATTATTACTCTTGTTATTTGCAGCTAACGCTTTGGCAAACCACGGCTCGGTGAATGCCTCTCCCAAGCTGTGTCCTTCATAGATTCTGTTTGACCATACTTCACCATTCTGGATGGCGAAGTGGTGAGGGGACTTGCACAGATATCACTCGCCACTGGTGTTAGCCATGGTCGGAAATCCAACTCTGCTCAACGGGCCCACAGCACGGAGTGCTAACCACTGCACCACCACCCCCCAATTTGCATTTCTCTCAATAACTTGAAAGCGAAGCAGATTATCATACTCGCCACTTAAAGTCCAAAACTTTATTTTTAAAAATAAGATAAATAAGCCAACAAATTCCGTCGGTTTCTGACACAGTGTGACTTTGAGGTCTGGTTTTACTGCGGCACAGCAGGCTGGCATGTTTACCATAAACACAGCATGTGTCCCATAACTCCTACAGGCATATCGCTTATCAGGCGACACAATAAGCAAAACACGACTGTCTCAACACGTGTGTATAAAGTGTCCGTGCATATATTTACAAAGCATCTTCTGAGGTGGAGCTGAGATGCAACTGTGCTGGGGTTGCCAGTCTGGGATTTGGCATCTGCATTGGATTGATTTGTACCGATATATAGCGGCGGTATTGTGTTGTTGTGTTGAAATTAATTCACGGTGGACTGCACACATTTGATAGTAGACCGAGTGCCGACTGCGAAATATGTCCCGGATTTGATCACAGCGTGGAAAATTTGGAAACCCTACTCAGGAGTGAGATGGCCTAGCAAGACCGTGAGGGGTGCGAATGGCATGGGGAGAGAGGGGATGGGTGGGGGGGTGCTTCATCCAACAATGGATAGAAAATGACCGATGGTGATAGAGTGTTATTGTTTCCAATCGAGATGGTCAGGTGACGGAGGGGTTAGTGGTGCGTAGTAGCACCTCCCCTCCACTTATCCCTGTCATCTGCCTGACTCTGGGAACATTGGTCATCAAGATCACCGTCCCTTCGCGTGTGCCGCCCGTCCGTTGTGTTCTTTAAAAAAAACTATTTTAAGTTACGGTTGCTGAGCACAAGCCCAGAGGACCCAAAACTCCAAGCGTTGGCGTCTTTCCCCCGCACCGCCGATTGTCACGGTTGGCTACGTACGGTGCGATACAAGTTCAACGTGCACGCGTACTCCAAAAGGCACTGTAAGTTGTAAGCGATATGAGTCGATGCATTTCTTGGCTTGAGCAGTGTTGTACGAACTGAGGGAATGAGGTTACGAGAGAGAAGTTCAAAGGTCGAACGGCGTGAGTGAAAATGCAGAGAGGCCTCAGGATCTCTCACCAAGTGAGTCTCCTGGCCTTTTGTGGGCAGCTTTTCCCAGGTGTCCAAAGAATTGTAATTTATGTCTTTGTATGCATTCATTCTAGATTTGAAGTTTTCGTGACTGCAAGCATCCATACTCTTTGGTTCTGTCGGTAAAGTCACATGGGTGAAAAAAAATAAAAAATAAAAATCAAGAATAAAATAGAAATAACTAAATTAAATCACGACGTTTCGGAAGCAACACAAGCTTCCGTCATCAGGTGGGACAACCACAGCAAAAAAAAAAAATTACTGTGGTTGTTCCACCTGATGACGGAAGCTTGTGTTGCTTCCGAAATGTCGTGATTTAATTTAGTTATTTCTATCTTTGTATGCAATCACAGAGTTCCTTTCTCACAGCCAGTCTCACAGCCAGGGTTTCAAACCAACATGATACACAGGATGGCCCAGAATGCAGGATAAACGGGGTTATTATGTTTTATTTTCGCAAACCACAAAGGGCTATTTAATTGATTTTAACAAATGTTCAAGCTGGCTTACATTAACAATGAATGCGTGCGTACATTCTCTTTTGAAATGAAATGAGGACGTTTTTTTTTTCATATTACAAAGTAATAATCTGCGAACATTCAACAATTATGCTTCTGTCTCATTTGATTCAGGGTTCTTCTTTGTAGAGTTTTGTAAACGACAGATGCGAGGTGACCCCCACAGGTAAAACTACAATAGATACTATTAACGATGACAGATACAATGCTAACTTAAAGACTAAGCTATTAAAATGTTTTAACGCCAGTGTTCTAAAAAATGAAATAACCCTTTGTGTCCAGACTAATTGGACCAATCAGTGTTAAATCGAAAAGCTTTTTTGTTTTCTTCCTGCATTTAATCGTTATGCACACAAACACATAATGTGCAAATTGTGGTATGATAACAAATTAAAAGTAACGTAATTCGAAATTTAACAATTCAACGCGTAGGCTCTCGCGACCAATGTCATTCATGATAACGTTTTTTGGGTTAGATCGCGTAAATGTAAATATGTCGTGAACCCACCTCCACCCGACACATCCAATTAGTAAGGTCTGCGTACAAAACGTACCAATTGTTTGCTCTCTTACGCATGCCGGTGTGGTGAAGTAGGAAGACCACCACCACCACCATCATGATCAGCACCACCACCACGACCATCATCACCACCACCACCAAAAGTGTTGCTGCTTTGCGATCATTGGCGACAGGCATGCATAGTTCCGACAAATAGCGACAATGTGCCATACCTTGTAGGCCCTTGTGTGTACGTGTATGTGTTGAACTTCCTTCGTACCGTACGTAGCCAACCGTGCTAATCGGAGGTGCGGGGGTGGGACAACGAACGAATTTGGTTAGCTCCTTCTCGCATCAGTTTACAGAGACCCTGGTCGTATTGTAAGTCATCTGGCTGCCGTATTCATGACACCCTGCAGTCGGTTATTCACTTTCAATGATAGGTATTCAATTTATGTTGAGTATATGTGCCTGCGTCTCAGGGTGCCGTACTCAAATTAACTTGAGTTGTGTCTCAAGACAGGGTAAGTATGTAGATGTGTGCACAAAACACTTTATTAATTTGCAAGAGGCTTGTCATTACCTGGCAAGCGTTCACTTCGTGATGCAGCCGGCTTCTTTGAAGTTCAAATAATTAAAATGTAAGCTCGCTGCGAGTACAACCACGATTGGGCTCTGGGCATACATGACAGTGTTTGTCTGAACAGGGGAGTGTAAGGAACATTTTGGCCTAGGATGGCAATGACTTCCAACTTGTCTGAGCAAAAACTCGGAAAAATATTTTTTTTAAGGAGTGGAAAACCTGTCACGCTTTATCCCTCGTTCGGTTTGATAGACCCCATTCAGATTTGTTATTGGAATTCCGCGTCAGTTTACATTAACTTCATAAAAAAATACGTAAAGATTGAACACACGCACATTTGCGACGTAATCCTATCGAAGCCATTCAAGCATCTATCTGTATCTTTGTTGCAAAATAATTTGTTTACAAAGGTATGACGTTTAGAATATCTGAAAAAAAAACATCTTGCTTGTCGGTAGCAAATAAATGACATTAAACGGTGGCAACGGTGCAAAACCTTTAACTTTCCGGCTCATGCCAAAGGTGGCAGAAGGGCCTCCTCTATCGAGAGCTCTCGAGTAAGTTGGACGGCTCTTCCACGCCAGCAAGATGCCCAACACAATACTCCGCCACGCATGACCTGACGATGAACAAACTGCTGGGTCTACAGAGATGGGGGGGGGGTGGCAATGGAATAAAAAAATTGCTCTCTGTTTCAACTGCTGCGCCGAGAGGTCGAACCAAGTGACCTTTGCGTTGCAAGTCCAGCGTGCCAACCATTAAACCGCGGCTAGCCATCCCCAGTAAATACTGTGAATAAAAATATGAAAAATAGCACATCGCTGGGGTTCAACGTGCAATTGAATTTAATGGTTGTGAGGACGTGGTGGATTAATGGGCCACCTTTCGTCGCTAGCTATTCTGAAGATCACGGTGCAAAGCTAATCGGCGCCATTCACCTGAGCGTCTCGTACGGTAATCTCATTGAAGGGGGGCAGGGGGGCGGGGGGGGTAGGAGGGGTGGTGGGGGGCACCCCCCCCACGACTTAGCCATGTGGCGGGATAAACGCAGGCGACACCGTTTCTCCCCCCCCCGCCCTTAATCAGGCGCAGCTGTGCATAAATCTCCGCGTTGGAACGGAGCATAAATCATTATGGGTGTCAGCCCCCCCCCCCCCGTCACATTTCGGCATTCACTCCGCCAAGGAGTGATGAATGTTGCTTTTGGTGTTCAAGGTGCCACCCCGCACAGCGAGGGCGTTG
Organism: Lampetra planeri; assembly: GCF_965212315.1. NCBI lineage: Eukaryota > Metazoa > Chordata > Hyperoartia > Petromyzontiformes > Petromyzontidae > Lampetra > Lampetra planeri. The sequence goes on along the minus strand of NC_136155.1, from coordinate 5,291,272 downwards.
TCGGTCGGCCGCCCGGCTGAGGCGCGACCGGCGCTCGCGAACCACGTAGATTTTAACTCGGAGTGGCGGCGCGTTCGGTTTGAACGGAGCTTTGCCGTTCGCGCGCAATTGCATCTCTCGCACGCTCGCCGACGAACCGCAGGCAAGCGGGAAGGCAGTGAGCGCCTGCGAACAATTGCCCGCGTTCTGCAGTCGCTTCATATGTTAAGATATTTATACAGGCAATTCGTGTTTACACGTGGGAGGAAACCGGAGCACCTGGCGAAAACCCACTCATGCGAGGGGGCAACGCTATATCCCGTAGAGAAGGAACAGATGATGTTGGTCCGCACTTCGACATGCCGCGTATTCCTGGCGAGCCGGGCTACGTGGCACCTGCCCGACTGCCCACGGGGAAGGGAGTTTTGGCAAACATCTGCGTGCGGATCCACTGACCCTCAAAGCTGCTGACTCCAAAGTGCTGGATTGCAGGCGGCCACCACTGCCCAGCTGGCTTGGGGCCCACCGTGATGTATTTAGGCAGCCGCTTTGATGGAGATGTTCTTGGAAGGGGGCGAGGAATGAAAAATATTCCGGTGTCGTCATCGTTAAGGTGCACCCATCGTTATTAGGAGAGTGTAATGTTCAGCTAACATTTCAGGGGTGTGGCTAACTGAAAATAATTAGGGGGTTGGATTTGAGCGATGGCCTCTGCTGGAGAAGAGAACACGCGAAGTGTGAAAGGAAGCAGCATCGGCGTTTGAGTCTTAGAGGCAGATTTTATCACCACGTGGCGACGAGAAAGGACTGACACTTGGACAGATAGTTTGCGCGTGCATGCTCTTTCATTATCATTCCTGTTCTAAATGTTCGTGTTTTCCTCAGATTTTTACAGGGAATTGATTTTGCGAGACGCAATTTGTTTTACGTGTGACGGGATTAAAACTTTGTTTGATAACTTTGTGCTTCTTTTTGACTCAAATCACGTGATAGTTTCAGCTTTTAAACAAAATCCATTTTGAAATTGAATATATTTCGCCTGCGATACCTCGCAACGCAAAAAAAAACGACGCGCCCGCTGCTAATCTAGACACGGTGGAAATTGTATGCTTTTTAAATACACGTATATAAATATTTGTATTAATATTTCCTCGAGTCAGTGAGGGACGAGATTGCGTATTGACTGAGCGTGCACATTCCACGTAATTGCAATCGCCTATTGAATTCCCACACTTGAAGATGCAATGAAGACGTCACCTCCGCAGCAACAACAACACGATACGGCCGAGCCCGCCTCAAGATTATTATTTCGGCGTTGCACCAATCAATAGTCTGTTGCGTTCGCTTGGCAAAGTCCTCCTCCAGCGGCGTGCCAAAGCGAAGGGAAATGAAAACGCCCGCTCGAAACGGCGGCGTTGTCGATCCAACGGCAAACGTCGCCAAGATCCCCGCGAGCGGACCATTGTCTGCCCACCCCCTCCACCACCCCACCACTCGGTGATCCGTGCCCAGCACAGGGAAGACGGCTTTTAAGTTTCGGTGAGGCGTGACGGTATTATGATCACACTACGCGCGAGCTGGTGAGCTCCGGGGCGGGCGGGCGTGCGTGCGTGCGTGCCCACGATAGTCCGGTCCCGCGAGGAGCTTTCTGAAGGTGCGTTCCCGCGCTCGCCTCGTCGGCCACCCGCGGGGATTTGCACCGACCTGCTGCCGTGCCGAACCGAGAGCCGTGACTATCACGACGGCCCACTCTTGCGCACAACGTCTCTACCCTCTTGCAACTGTCTTGTGGCGCGCGAATCTCGGGTTTGCTCAGACGCCTGCTTCCCAGCGTGTGAATCTCAGATATCACCCTCGGTCTTGTACGCTTTGCCGTTGGTTTTCCTTGCAGAGGGCTTTTTGACTTCTTTGCTTCAATGTCTGCGCTCCCCACGTACGTCGACTCACACTGAGCAACGTGGTGAGCGGTGAAGTCAATTAACACAGACGGCCTGGATGGTGTCGGGTGACCTTCACCCAGCAGTGGATGTACAAAAGGGAAGTGTTTCTATTTGTTTAGCCCATGCTGGAAAGGATCATTATGAATAACCACTGCACATTTCAATTTCAGGAGAGACTGAGAAGATACCAGGCAGGCATCGTCAATCAGTCAGTTTATTCTATTTTAGTTCCAGGCTTGGAAAAAGGAATGGGAAAATTAAAATCCAGCCGTGAAATTTGCTCGATTGATATATCACTCTTTGGGGGGGGTGATGGCCCATGGACGAGACTGGTGACGGAGTGATAGCCGAAGGAGAGAAGGCATCTGGAAGGAAAACCACTCCGGAGATGGAGCGATGATCTCGTCGCATGCGCAGGACTAAGATGGATCGCAGCGTTATTGGATTGTGAGGGATGCCAAAAGTGTTGGGAAGCCATCATACAGCACTGGATTGACAATGACTATTAATTAGAAGCACATTTTTTGTTCCCAGAATAAATATGTTTTCACATATGCATACATGTCCATGTTGTTACGGATGGGTGTTCTTTGGAATTGCTTTGAGTTTCAATACGAAAATAATGCACACACACGTTAATTATTTTATGCATATTTGGGTTTATTTCTGACTAAGATCGCAATTCTACATGCTGCTTGTTGTGCTGAAAGTGGTACATTTTATATATATAATATTATTTAAAACTTTATTATTTGTTTATTGACGAATTGTCATGAATGGCTCATTAATTATTTCTGTGAATGGAGTCTCTCCTGTGGGACAGAGAAGGTGGATCGATTCCCGTGCTCCTAATGTTGCACTCCCTGCTAAATCTGGAAATTCGTTAAGAGCCCTTTCCGTACATTTCCTTGCGTTTTCATGGTCTTATTTCACTTTCAAAGACACAATCGAATGGATCCTGCCATGATTTCACTAACAATTTGAAGAGAGATTCTGGCTAACTTTACTCTATTTTTAACTGCATGGCTGTAAGTTCATAAGACGAAATAATCTCTAGCGTGAAATTAGAGAATGTAAGTAATGCAATAAATAAGCGGATTAGACTCATCCTTTCTATATCTCTCCGCCCATGTAAAAACGAAATTAATCATGACTTTTATTTCTTTCCGAACGGTGTCGGGAGAGTTGGCTTTTGGTGACTTTCAGGTCAGACTACTTGCGCTGGTAGCTCAGGGATGGTGGGTTTGAAACGTGAATTTCAGCCGCCAATGATTTATTTCAGTTTCCAAGCAGAGTAATTTGATGTTTATTCAAAGAATGGACGACATGTTTGACTGCTTTAGTCAACTAGACGCTGAAAACAATAACTGTATTAAAGCCACGGACTCTTAAGACTTGATTAAAATTCCACAGGTTGTCGTCAACGAGTGTAAGAAGAAGGCATTATGCTTAGGGTGGCTTACAAGGCAGAGAGCTTAGCCTGGACAGCTAAGCACCTGGGTTTCAATCCAGGCAACGACCTGTGGTTAAGTCACGTGGCGAATTGATGGCCTCAGCCAGATCACCAATGACTGCACACGAAAAAACAACATCACTCTATATTTTTTTTCTACGCTCAATGTGCGCCATATTGCAGCTTTGCGAAAGAATATATTTTAAAAAAAATCATGTTTGACTGTTACGTGATGAACATTTACCTCGTATGCAGAGCCCGTGGGAAAGTACTGCCCTCTTCCGTGAGGACCAGAGGCTACTTGGTGGTATCTCAGAGGTGTCGAGTCCGTGGGCCAGAGCAGAAATTGTTACCACTCAAGGTAACAAAATGTAGTCGGACCCATTGATTCATAATTGCTAATACGAGTGAATTAAATCTTGGTTTGAAGCTTTCGTGACTGCAGGAATCCGTACTCTTTGGTTCTTTCGGTAAAGTCACGTAGGTAGAAAAATAAAATAAAAATAATATATCACGATCGAAACGTCGTGATATATTATTTATATTTTGTTTTATTTTTCTACCTACGTGACTTTACCGAAAGAACCAAAGAGTACGAGTGAATTACTTGATAACCCACCCGTTTAAAATGGTCATCACGCAATTCACTGTTTTTGGCGACATTGAGAAATTGGAACCGGTAATGTTATGATGCGACCTCAGGTGGAAGTGACAAGTGAAATATCTGCTCTGGACCCATGGACTATCAGTGCGTAGCTCTCTTACTCTTAGTTCTTTCGGTAAAGTAATGTAGGTAAAAAATGAAATTAAAATTAATAAAAATAAAATAAAAATCACGACGTTTCGGAGGCAACACAAGTCTCCGTCATCAGGTGGGACCGTCACAGCCAGGTTTGCTACATCACTTGATGCAGAAAATCTGGCTGTGACGTTCCCACCTTGCCTCCGAAACGTCGTGATTTGTATTTTATTTTTTATTAATTTAAATTTCATTTTTTACCTACGTGACTTCACCGAAAGAACTAAGTGTATGAATCCTTGCAGTCAACTCTAGAATGAGTAGCTCTCTGACATCTGCTTCACTTCCGTGGGTAATTCTGCAACGCGGTCGCCTAGCACCGCTCCGCGAGAGGTCCGACGGCTCCTTCATCTGACGGCGCAACAACAACAACAAAAATCGCGATGTATCCGTGTAAAAATTACGATGACAAAAAAAATCTTCCTTAGACGAACGCCGTTAACGAATCGCACGACCCGCCCTCCGCCCGTGTCCGCCGTGCGTTCCAGGGCGGTCTCATCGCGCTGTTGCTGCTGCTCCTGCTGCTCACGCTCGCCCTGTACACACGCCGCGGCGGCGGCGGCGGCTCCTCGGGATGCTGCCGTGCCCAGCGCCACCGCCCGCCGATGCCGCCGCAGAAGAGCGCAAGCGCCGAGGCGGGCGACGAGATCCACTACATCCCGTCCGTGCTGCTGGGCGCTCACGGTCTCGACTCGCGTCGCTCCAACGCCCGCCTCCTGCAGGACTCGCACGCCGACGGTGATCGTCTGTCTCGTTTGACATGTTTCTTCTCGTTACATTTGACCGACGCATTTGCTGAGCTCAGGCCCAAATGGGGAAAGGAAAACAAAAGTCACGTGGCGAGGATGCACGCCGAACTTCTTTCGCACCGCGCGTAGCCGACCGTGCTAATCGGAGGTGCATTAATAAACAGGCAGTGGCAGGTTCAAAGGTCGGGGGGAAAGGGATGTGGTGGGATCGATCGTCTCCCCCCCCACCAACTCCAGCCCCGCCACGATACAAAATTCGTATTGTATCGATGTACCACCAGGTGCGCTGAAGTTCGTTTTGTTTAAACGGGTGAGAACTCTGGCGACCACGAGGATCGGTCTCAGTTGTAGGAGAGGCCCCGGGAATATGTTTTTTTTTTATCTCAGTACAGCACCTTCTGACCTCCGGCTGAAAGGCATTTTCGAAGTGTAAATCATTATTACGAATGATTAGCCTGCCTTTAGGGGGTGATGATTGCTACGTGTAATCCCAATTGAGTAATTTGCAGTGTAATTGAACAATTTGGCAAATTTGAACCTTGACATCAGCGCACGATGGCCTCCTCTTGCGAGAGATCTTTGTCGTCCACTGTGACACAGACGGTGCGTGTTGCTGTGGTTTATACGCGCAGTCATAATGGGGGCGGCCTGCTGGAGTCGAACCGGGAACGTCAATTGAGCAAGGTTCTGAGATCTCTGGGAAAAGAGACGATGGGAGGGAATTCCAAAGTGGAGCAGTGCAAGGTCGAAGCCAAGAAGAGAAGTGGTATAATAGAGTCTCAACATGGCTGGAGGAATCAATGATATCATGATGATGCCAATGATACTGATGGTGATGATGGGGACTGGTAGTATAGCGGTTTGACGCTGCGCTACGAACCCAGCCACCCGGGTTCAGTTCACGTTCACGGCCAACACCAGTGCCAACTATATCTGAACCAGTCCTGGGACTCCCCTAGGTCGCCTTAGCCTCAAATGATTTCCCCGGTGCAGTGTGTAAACATTGCCACTGGGAAGACAAAGGTGGTCGGGCGTCATGCTTTCCACCCACCCACTCGTGTATCATTCCGGCCTTAATGGGGTGCTCGCTAACAGCACTTGCCCCAAAAGTCTGTTAAAGGCTATACGGGGTATTTTTCGGTGGTGGTGATGATTATGATGGTGCAAATGATGATGGCTCTTCACAGATATCCTGTAAAGTTCTCCAATATGTCGGGTTATTTCACTGTACGTTGTTTGGCACAGTGTCTGACACCCCCCCCCCCCCCCCGCCATGGTCTGGAAGCTTCTTCGGGAATTGATATGAGCAGCTCGATTTCATCTCCCGATAATATAGCGCTCATAGCAGCAGGTGGAGCGAAACGTCGGACAACGTGCCGAGCAGCAAACAGTATAACCCGGAAACACGTGGGGGGGAGCACTTAAAAGCTACAAGGCGAAGGCTAATCCCGTTATGTACTTTACCTCGGTTACCAATGTAGGTTGTGTCTCTTCTGCCATCGGCAGTTCCAGAAAGAAAATGCATTCAACTCCCGGCTTGGATGCACAACGCCACGATCGCCATACCATGCCAAATTTCGAAAAGTCAAAACAAATGGTTTTTAATTCGAGCTTTAACGAAACGTAAACGAAAAACTTTCCCGTGAGATTAAAGGGTTCTCCGCTCTGATAACAGAAAGGTACGACGCGCGTGCGATGAGCGACTTAGTGGCTCCTATTTAATATTGCCACGAGCAATATCATATTTTGCTCTTGCTGCTGCTGCCGCTGCTACAAAGTGCTCTGATACAATTCAGGGGAAATGATAAAGATATTGATCCACCTGCGGGTCGTGACAGCAGGGTTATAAGACCGCTGCGCGAAAGTAATAAACACGGCAAACAACGCATACCCCACCCCGCGTACGATCACAAACTTTACCCGCGCGTTCTTCAGCAGCGCTTCAGCCATTGACCCAAACGCCACGGGGCAATTTGTTATTTGACACGTCAATATTCTGTTAGAATATGTAATATCATCTTTAATCCAGGACAGAGGTTATTTCCCTTGGGATTTCACCGAACCGGCGTTTTAAACGCGTTGCTTCCCCGGGACGGAGGCTGAGTCTAATCCGTGTCCCCAAAACCCGTTCGCCACGACGGTCGAACTTTCACATGAGCTGCATTCACGGGGGCCAGCCTCAAACAGTTTTGTTGGCTCGCAGCTGCGATTGGAGAAACACTCGACACTTTACCGCGCTGGTCAATGTGGATCAGCGAAGGCGGGGAGCGTTAGAGGGCAAACACCGAAGTGCACGGTGCAGCGGTGGATATTGATGAAGTCCTCTGCTGCCCACCGTCACATCCCTATCTCAGATAAAATACAGAACAGGCGAAGATGAAAATATTTTAAAAAAATATCCCCTCAGATGTGTATCGGTGTACAGCGTGATGACGCGGCCTAGCGGGGGCTCGGTTTTCTAATCGACTGTTGGAGAGGTTCACCGTTCTGATCCAAACGGCCTCCCTGGTTAATGCTGCGGGGGTGCACCCACCGATCCCCCCCCCCCCCCCCGATTGCAAAAACGTTGCGGGGACCCTCCTGAGCAATGAGACTCGTTGAGGCTTTCCTGGATAATAATATTAATAGAAAATGCATGCATTTCGGCATTTGTCACCTCACCATTCACTTTCCGAAATCTGCGCTAAAGATCCGCAGTATGGGTTGTATAACGAGAGAGATTTTTTTTTCTCGGCTAGAGGAAGTTGTTTGTTCGACGACGTCGACGGAAAAACTATGGATAACAGCGCCGAACACATTCCCTCGTAAATAACTTTCATATTTACCCCTCACCCCCCCCCCCACCACCACACCCCCCATGTCCCCTCCCCATCACAGCGGACGGGACACCGGTGCGCGAGACGCCGATCCTGGACGACTTTGACTTCGAGAACGGCGTGGGCGTGAGCGGCACCGTGCAGCGCATGAACCACCGGGGCGGCGGTGGCGGCGACGACGATTACGGGAGTCAGGTGACGCGCACGCTCGAGAGCCTGGGCCGCGTCGACGAGGACTGCCACGGGCACTGCGACGTGAGCCCAGGTGCGTCTGCCACGCGCTCCCGCCAAACGCTCTCTCTCTCCCTTTCTCCCACCCAGAGCTCTCTTGACCCCACACCTACCAGACATCCCCCCCCCTTCCCCTCCCCCGGCACCTCCGATTGGCACGGTTGGCGACGTACGGTGCGGGAGACATTCAACGTACGTGCGTACGTCTGTAAAAAAGAGCTCTGTAGCTCATCGGATCTTGTGCAGGATAAGTGAAGGATTCTGATGCGGTGGTTCGGCTCCTCTTCGGCCGGCGGATTTTGTCGCGTCGGTGCGGGCGGCGGCTGACAAGTCCACCTCGCGATTTTCCACGCGAAGCGGTGTGCGTGCAACAGCCGGCTTGCTTTCACGCGTGCACCGCCTTGGCTGTCCTGTTCCCGTTCTTGACAACACGCCGTAAGTGTTTTTTGACGTCGTACAAACGTACAGCCATGCGAGCGTCGGATTTGTAAAGTGTTTCTCGTTGTGCACGTCGTTGTGTGTTTGCTTCCTGTGCGGGAGATTTCCGCGCGGACGTTCTGACCCCGTGATATGATGGCCATAGAGCAATCGGAATGAAACTGGTAATACAAAAAAGAAAACGGAAATATTTCGCGCAAACAAAACTTGCGTTTGTTGGTCACTCCGTGCATTGGTGCCGGAAACATAAAAATGTTCCACACATTTGTTCGAACACATCAATAGTGCCTTTCTAACCCTCTTTCACACACACGCTCCGATGTTCCCTTGCACCTTGCATCTCGCGAAATTCGTACACGGGGCCACCTTTTCACTTGCACGTGCGCGGGCGTCCTTATGAGACGTCGGCAATGCGGCGTGGATTTTTTTTGTTATCGAGGCCACCTAATTTTGTCGCCGCCAGCAAATCTGCGGGAGATCCGGGTCCACGCAGCAGCGAGTGATTGTCCGGCAGAGTTGGTGCCGCGATTGCTCGCGGTAGCAGCCAGGGGTCCTCTTTTTTTGGGGGGTTTTGGCGAGCCTGCGAAATCAATAGTGTATTTCACCAGCGTCAGGTTGGCAAGAGACGTGACAGCAGTGCTCGCAGAGCGTTAACGGGACGAGCCACGTTAACGCCGCGGCGAGGAGGCGAGGCAACCTCCCCCCAGGGTCGCTGTGCGTCCACACACAACGCGGATCGATGCCGTCCTGCTCGCGTCTCTGTCCGGCCCACGTGGGGTCACCCCCCCACTTCTGCTCCACCCACCCCCCTCCCACAACCGCGGCTCCCTTGGACGGTTCCTTCTTCCTTTTTGTAGGCGGCCGCGCAATAAATATCTGAAACGGCATCATGGGGCAATCAACAGACGCAAACTCGCGATATAGATTAAAATCAATCCAGCGGCATCTGGCGGGGTGAGGGCGGTTCATGGTGATACTCTGCCGATCTCGGTGCTCGACGCTTGGCCGGTTGGGAGATGGTTATCTGGAACGTTGTGGGTCCAGCTCTTCCGAAGCTTTTGTTTTGCTATTTTTTAAATATTTTTCTTCTTCTTACCGCCGCCCGCCCGCCCGCCCGCCCCCTGCTGTGTCTTGGCAAGCAAGGGAAGCTCGCAATTCCCTCTTGTCGGGAGCGGTTTGTCAGAAGCTATTACTACGGCAGGGTGCTGCGGTCGCCGTGCATGGGAGCTCACCACGATTCCTCCCCGCCCACACATTTCGGCATTGGTTAAAGCGGCACGCGCAAATTTCTTCCCCCCTGCTCCCCCCTGCTCCCCCCTGGTTCCCCCTGGTTCCCCCCCCCAACTGCCCCCCCCCCACATGACAGCCACCTGATTCCCTTTCACAAAAACCCCTCACGCCTTTAATGCAAGACTTAATTTATCAAACGAGCCACACTGGAGAGGGAGAAATGAAATTGCTCGTATGAATGATCTCTCACTGCTGCTCGTGAATTGTTAAACACGCCACGCGATGCCGCCTGCCCTACCAAATTCTAAATTGACTCAACCTGTGCTCTGTAGAATTGGCGTGGAGATTCTGAATTATTATCACTTTTATTCCCTTCCCAAATCCAAATAGCCGCTCTTATTTTAATAAATGGGAGCGTTTTAAACGCGTGCCGTTTTCCCAGGCGCTAATGTGCTCTTTGTCAATCCACTGCTCGCCACCGATGTTTGCAGTGGCCAGGAATCTAACTCAGGTCACTGAGTTCATAGCTTAGTGTTCTAACCGCTGTGTTCTAACCACTACTCCCCCTCATCGTTTTGACAGCAATTGTTTACAACTATTTCCAATCCACTCGTGGATGAAGGCCTCCCAACTCTGTCAGTCGTGGTGATTGACTATACTTCACCAAAACTGGTCATTGCAGGTTGGTGGAATGGGAGGGGGCCCTCGAACCGGCTCAGACATCGGTGACTACCGATGTTAATCATGACGGGGAATCAAACTCAGATTTTCCACGTTCATAGCACGGTGCACGAGCCGCTGCTGAATTGTTAATGTTTGCTTTTAGAGCAGATGGAGCATTTTTTGCAATGTACTTTATTGCTGAGCATGTAAAGTGAATGATGGTGGGTGCACTAACTGCTCGACTGAGTGAGAAAGCAATAACTCCTAATACAATATATATATAAAAAAGGAAATGACAGTATTCATATACAGAATATATACTTGCAATCCGAAGGTCGCCAGGTCGTTTTCCCTGCACGGCATGTCCATCCACGTTCGATTGGCAGGTCGCGTTTTTGTGTGGTCAGGTGTGGGTACTTCCACTCCTTACACGACGTATGTCCAGCATGGAAGAGTAGGCCAAATATCCCCTCGACGGTCTCTCTCGTGCTGCCTCCAGCAACGTCCCTTCCGGCAGCAGAGGCGTGAGTGAAGCACTTGCAGGGCTGTAACTTCATATGTGTACAGTCCTCTGTATGCGTATAAATCCCTACCACAAGAATGAGTACATGGGGCTGCCATCTGGGCACGTTTGCAAATCGCAATCGAGGTAAAGAATTGGGGTGTATTTTTTATTTATTTTATTTTATGGTTGCATTTTCTCTTTCAATGCTAAACTGCATTTATTTCTCTTGTTTTTTTTTTTTTACAAATCATTATTCTGCACCGCTTTATTCACACTATAAACCGCTCCATTCCTCGTTTTTTGTGTGTGTGTGTGTGTGAAAGAACAAATATTTACTTTAAAGCAGAACGGTCTGCTGCCTTGGCCGAGCAGAGAGAGTTTGGTAAGCGATTCATTATTCCATTAAGGATTCATGCGCAACTGTCGGAAGCAGGCGAGTGTTACGACTGTAGTATTTTAAGCCCCTGCAATGCTCTTTAGAGCTCATCCCTTCTGAAATCTAAACACAACCGGTCGCTGTTTTAATCAAAAAATGGAGAGAAAAAATCCAAGAAATACAACCATGACGAGCAAATGATGTCCAGAAAAAAAAAATGGAAGTGCCACTGCACATGGTTTATGGATGGCAATATCAGTTTTATTGTCCCGTTTATGAGAAAGCTACCTCTTAGACGGTCTTGTCTTATGGCCATTTTTATGTCTCGGCGTTTCTCTCTTAACTTCCTTTAGCCTGTGTCGCAGCACGCTCACCCATCAATACATAAACTCTTCTCCACTCTCTCTCTCTCTCTCACACATAATGGCACAATAGCCGGTGAGACGGGCCGTGAAATTCCCAGCATGCACGGTGCGTGGTGCCCCACCCCCCCCCCCCCCCCGGTAAAACAAAAACGCGTTCGCCGGTCGTCGTGGAAATTAAGCGATGATAAAAATCACGATGGGGGCACGCGTCGTTTTTATCCGTCGTTAAATCCACCGCAGGCAATGGGAGCCAGCTTCGGCCCAGGCCCGGCTCGTGGTGTTTTCTCTCCGTTGTGTGCAACGGGGGAGGGGGGGGGCAGACCTTTCCACTCAAGGTCACGCCAAGGGTGACCTACTCTCTCTCTTGCTGCCCCAAATAAATACTAAATAAGTGTGCATTGCTATACGGAGATAACTCCCTCAGCACCACCGTCCACCCAGTCTCTGTCTTTTATTTTCTACTTCTCCTTGGAATATTTATTCCCAGTTGTCAAGGTTATTTTTTAAAAACGTAATACTCCGTTTGTATCGTTTTCTCTCTCTCTGCACTTCATTGCACTTTGTTTTGCCTCTGCAGTGAGGGTGTTAGAGCCTTGCCCTGATGTTGCTGTGTTGTTTCCAGTTGCAGTATAAACCATCGCAAGTGATATTTCCGCTTCGTTTACAATGTCGATCCGAGTGGAGTAAAGATATAATTTCACTTGAGGGATTTCAAGCAGCTGGCTCACTGAGCTTTCACCGAGATGCGTCTCTCCATCCTCCAAGTCTTCCGACGAAGGCACAACGGCGGCGAAACTCCTCGGATCTGCGGTACCTTTTACCCACCAACTGCCAATATAATTTTCGGGATGTAAAAAAATCCGCGCAACATGCCCCGGTTCAGACGTTGGCATCGGCCGTACGGGCTTCTCCGAGCAGGAGCACGTCAACCATGTGGAGTTCGAGGAAACGTCCCAGGAAGTCGCGCTTGGTGCCTTGATAGGCCCCTCTACATTTAGACGGCACAGACGTAGTGACGGCCCCACACTGCGGTTAGTTTGGCCCTGAAAAGGACCTTTGGTTTTGCAATCCCGATCAGGAGGCTCCTTCTTTCGGGCGTTTGACAGCCGGGTTTGATGACATTAGTTTGTGATCAGCATGTAACAGTGGAGACAATTCGCCGCTGATGTTCGCCTCAGCCGGGGAATCAAGCGCAGATGAAGTCTCAACTTCTCACGTTCATCATCTTGCACCAGGTGAGCACTCAAGAGTCCAGGGACAGTCTCATTTACAAGAGTGGCCTGGGGCATTAGTCTGCCAGTAGGGAGGTGGCGGCGATGATTGCTATGTTTCATCCCGATTGAGCAATTTGTGGTGTAACTCCCCACCTTGGCAACCTTGGACCCTGACGCCTGCACACGATGGCCTACTCGCGCGAATGACGTCAAGAGACCTTTAGCGTCCGCTGCGAGTAAAGCAAACGGTGCATAGTCGTATTATTCCTACTACGGTAATTACACACTGCAGTATGAATCAGGCCCGGCGGCTGGACTTGAAGCCTCCGTAGCTTGCGGTCGAAAGCACTGCGGCTAGGCCATGCCACCACGCACAACGCAGGGTTAATTGTACAGTGTGCTGTCCGCAGTGCCACCGCTGCACCCCATGTATGTCCCGTTCGTGACCGTGTAAGTGTTCGTAATGCGTACAGAGTCTGACTCACAGTGCACCAGTTGTGTTGCTTGAATGCAACTGACGGAAAGCGATGATTTTTTTGACGGCATTTTTGCCAAACTTTTTCCTGTGTAGAGTTTGACCTGCTATACATTTCAAAACAAAAAGCAGAACTTATTGGAAAAAAAACCCTCCGTCTCCCCCATGACAATTTTCGTTCTGCTAAGATTGTGAAACAGCAGCTGCTGTGCAATTTATTATACATCCATTGTGTAAACTTATGCGCATTAAATATTCCACGGTGGTCTCGTTTGCAGCCTGCACTGAGTTCCAGAATCTTCTTCCTTGGTTTCACTGTTTTCAGGACTCACAGACAGGTTTCCCTGTTTAAAAAAAAATTAACCCGTCGGCTGTAAACCTTCAAGCACTGGCTTCAGGTGACTTGCGGAGCACAGGTCATAGGTCGCAGAACGCCAAGGGGCCAGCAATCAACAGCGAATTAATAATAGTTAATGCAGATTTGAAGTCTTCGTGACTGCAGGGATCCATACTCTTTGTTTTTTTCGGTAAAGTCACGTAGGTATAAAATATAAAATAAATTAAATCACGACGTTTCGGGCGCAACACAAGCGTCCGTCATCAGGTGGGACAACCACAGCAAGAAACACTGCAGCAGTGTACCGAAAGAACCAAAGAACCAAAGAGTATGAATAGTTAATGCGTTTCTTAAATTGAGCGAGGTCATTATAAGATGTTGGGGAAAGGAGAGCCGTTGTGAGGGACTTCCAAACATCGAAGAGTGCGAGGGAAGAATCAGAGAGAGAAGTGTGTTGACCTGCAGTGTGGTGGTTCAAGAGAGTATGGCTGGGGATAAACACACTGATAATGGCCAATACGAGTTATCTTGCATCTGATATCGTGGTGGAGTCCCAGTGGAAAGATGTTAACTACCTCGCCTGGTATTCAGGATGGTCCGTGGGTTCAATCCCGACCCTGGCGTCTATATACTTGGAGTTTGCGTGTCTCTCTCCCCATGGTCGCGTGGATTTTTCTCCGGGTCTTCTGATTTTTCCCTCCACATTTAGAATCGACATCAGGCGTTTAGAGTATTTGGCTGGTGCTATACATGTCGACATGATGATAAGCAACTTCATTGAGCTATCATTTGTGTCCAGGTTGCTTCTGACAAAGACATATAGATAGATTGATAGATAGCTCAGTGGGTCTTACGTGGTAAAACAAGATGCAATTGTTGAGTATGAATAGTTTATACGGTCCTCAAACATTGGTGGAACAATCTATGAGTGATAATAGCGATTGAAGAGTGATATGGAGGTGACTGGATGCCAGTGAGCGAGTGGCTGTGGAGTGAAGTGCCTTGTGCTGGATCATCAATCGCCCCGACTGTTTTACATTTAATTCTGTCTGGTGCAGTGAAGGTTGGAACTGGGCACTCTACTTGCCAGATACGACATCAGCAGGATTCCAACTTTGTCTGAACTTGAGCTGTGTATGGTCGTCATAATTGTTCATGGTGGAAGATGGAGTTGTCGCGCTAAAAATTAAGTCGAGTTTCTTAAATGTCTCCTGCAGGTTCGTAGCACAGCCATTCCATGATGGCATTGACGCTGTCTTTGGTACGGTATATCAACCACGGACGGCATTGTGCATAGGATGGTTACTGTGTACCCATGGAGGATTCATCGTTGTACGAGTTTTGGCTGTCGAGTTAAAAGCTGAATGTTGGGCAAGCTTCTCTGAGTAAATCAATAGCAGCGTGCTGGCTAACGATGGCGATTTCAAAACCATTGCAATTCAGCCATCGATGAATATGTGTCTCTCGTGAGCAGTCGCTTCCAGACAACCACTCCGTTTGCCCACTCTCCAGGGGAGGTAAAGAAATCGTCGATTTGTTGTTGTGCAGTTGAAATCACTCCGCTGCCTTTGCTTTGGCAAGCTGTAAAATGGCAAACGAGCATCTGAATAAACCGATAGTGCTATCGTGATTTACCCAGTTACATGGGACTTCCTTGCCAAGCTTCGACAACTACGTTAGCGACACATGCATTCTCGAATGTGTCTTTGCTCTTCTTCCCAGTTGTATCCCTCTTGATCGTTTAGCAGGAGGGATGGAACGATGAAATCGGCTCGTTCGCAGGAGTTAGATGTTGCCGGTGTATTGCAAGACCGCGAGAGGTGGCGACGGCTTGCGGAGGCCTTCATCCAGCAGTGGATGAATCACGGCTGATGACGACGACGACGATGCTGATGCCATTGGGGGAGGCGGGCGGGGCGGGGACTTCCTCTTCAGGAGTTTAACGACCCTCTTCATCAACCCCACTCCACCCCCCGCCGCTCTCGCCCCACCGTCCATCAGGCCGGGACGAGACGGTGGAGTCGCTGGTGATGAAGTTCAAGGAGAGCTTCCGCGCCAACGCCCCCGTGGAGCTCAACCGGCTGCAGCAGGTGCCTACGCCGTGCGGCTCCGACAACCGGCGCAAGCGGCGGCGCCGCAGCCGCAGTCGAGGTGAGAAGCCGAGGGCGGCGGCGGAGGCGACGCCGGGCAAGCACATGGGGCCAGCTGAGAGGCCACTAAGCAAAGATCTACTAGCATAACAAGTGGCTCTAGAGGCCCGAGACTTCACGTTTACTTCGTGCCTAAGCCAACACGTGTGTACGTACGTACGTACGTGTGTTGAACTTATTTTGCACCGTACGTTGCCAACGGTGCTAATCGGAGGTGCGGGGGGAAGGACCGACAACCCAATCACAAAAAGCAGTCCTACGGAAATGAGTTTTCAAAAGCAGGTGACACAGCAGGTGTTTCCCCGTCGATGGCCGATGCACCGATCTTTGCCGTGTAACAGCTCAGCACCTCGTAACAACTCGCGTAGATTCAAGTTTGGCCGGTGATGCGGCTTTGCCAGCCACGGCGAGTTTACGTGCAGATGTAGCAAGCATTTCCTACACAAGGGGGCCTGGATTCATGAAATTGTAGTAATAATAATAGGGATCGTTTACAATATCAGCTCAAATTGAGAGAGTAATAAACGTCTCACAAATGTTTTTTTCAAAAACTCAACATCTTCGTTGATATTGCCCCAAAGAGGAAAAATACATGCAGGAGTACTTTAATCCGTGGCCCTATTACCCACAACTCTGTTATCCGTGGCAGCTGTAGGGTCCATGAAGACTCCCAATTATCCACTTCCTTATTTCTTCATATTATCCATGGTGATCCATAATGTTACCCATAATGCATGGCAACACGTCTTCCTAACGTACGGAGTTTTTTGCGCATGATAGGAGATGTATGGCAAGTGACTTCTATTACCGACAGGGTTGCCTGCAAATCTTTCCCAATTAATGAGAGGAGTAAAATTGCCGATAACCCCGCAAATAACATGATCCCCCAAAGAACTCACCCACAACACCGCACATGAGAGAGTAGTTGTGTAATAGGTGACGTTTCAGGCAATGGTCCATCTCTGCAGCAAAGAAACATTTTTCCTCTTTCGGGCAGTGTTTTTGACGAAAGTGTTGCCTTTTTTTTTGTAATTGTGATCGTGCACTACTGCCAATGCAGCATACATTAATTTTGGTCTAATGAACGTAAAAAAAATTCCATTAAAGCGAACAAGCGAATTAATCTCTCATCTCTATCTTGTCGGGAACTCTCTTCTCATCATCTCACGACATCCGTCTGGCGTGCCACATCTCTCACGACACGACATCTCCGTCTCATCTGCATTCTCTCCTCTCATTATTCCACCGCTACTTTTTGTCCACATTCGTTCATCTCGGCTTGTCTATATCTCTTCCGCCATTGTTATAGGAGTTTCATTTTTTATTGAAAAGGTGTCGGGGGTGGGGGGGGGTTGGCGGGGTAGGGGACCAAAAATAACTTCTGCTTTGGGTCCTCAGTGGGCCAGTAGCCACACTGTTTGCCAAAGTGACGGAGCGCTGCGGTGCGGTGCAAATATTATTAACAAGTGCTAGAGGATCAATTAACACACTGGACCTCTCAGTGTAGTGTAATGGATGTAACACACACACGCACACTGAGGCTCACAAAATCTATGCCGCAAAATCCCTTCTCTCCCGGCGGGATTTGCTCAGCGAGCGGTGCACAGCAATACTTTCCCACACATTTAAACGATCGAATGGAACTAATGGAAATTACAATAATGCCGCTTTTGTGGCGAGGTGGCCACGTGGCCGGGCGGTAGTGCGCTTGCCGTTTGTTGAAGATGTCGTAGGTGGGTGCAGCAGTGGCGGAATATTAACAACCTCGCCTGGCATACAGGAGGTCGTGGGTTCGATCCTGACCCTGATGCTTGTATATATGGAGTTTGCATGTTCTCCCCGTGGTCGCGTGGATTTTTCTCCAGGGGGTGCTCTGGTTTTTCCCTCCACATTTAGAATCAACGTGCATTTAGAGTATTTGGGTGATATACATTTCAACATAAAGTCACTTCGTTGAGCTATCATCTTTGGCCAGGTCGCTTCTGAAAAACATCTGGAAAGCTCAGTGGGCCTTGCTTGGTAAAATAAAAAGAAAGTTCAGTTTAGTTTTAATTTGCGATTCGAGCCCAGCAAACGACCCTGGTTAATACTGCGGGTGAATTCACCGTTAACCGTGGATATGCTCTGCATGCTTCGCAGTTGACATGAAGGATCCCCTTGACGTTATTCGTAAAGGAGTAGACACGTGCTCGGGGGTCATGTTCCACCTTTTCCTCATTTGAAATGTACTTACAAGTCACCTGGTTGTGTATGGTCATAACAAATAATGAAAACAATTCTGTGATACTAAGTTAACAGTCGTGGACAAATAACAAATAAGTGGGTACAGCCACATAGCAGCATCCCCCCAACTCTGAAACTACTGCAGAACCACTAAAATGTGCGCGCTGTAAGAGTGGCGCAAATACCAAATATAGAATTGATTGTGATGATGTGCTGGGTGGTGTGGATGGTGGTGGTGGTGGCTCGTGAAGGACGCTGCTACTGGGCAGTTGGAGGCATTCACCCTCCAATAACAACAACTGAGGGCTGAGGAGCGACGCTCACTACAACGAAGAGAGCGCGGGTGACTAAAATGCAACGAGTTGGCACATGAGGGGGTACAGCTGGTGGTGCATCTACTGGTCATCTCAGTCAGCCAGCCCGTTGCACCTGGGTCTGTACCGTGACCTCCTGTAAGTGAGCATTTGACACTTCACGTGGCCTCATCGTGCACCTGGCATTGCACAGGCGCACTGTTAACTTCACTGTTACTGAGTGGTGAATGGTGCGGTATTGGTATTGGTGGTGGGCGTCTGATATCGTGCTTAGACGAAGTCGATGGGGCCTTTGGCTTGGCCAAGGTGGGCAGTTAGGGCCTTCAGTCTATGGCGAGAGTAGAGCGGCAATGCTGGTGGTACTGGCCGTTCAGGGAGCCTGGGGAAAAAAGAAAAACGTGAGTGCATTACAAACATGACATGATGGAGGTGCTACATTACTTATTTATATCACGATTGTGTAAAATAAATGTTTTCGTTAATAATAACAATTGACCGATTGCAATTGGAGTTATATTTGGGAGTGCTATTGGTGTCGCCTAATGTGTTTATTTTTTTTTTTACAAATCCTGGCCCACCGTTGAGCTACTTGGGGCATGAAGATTTTTCTCAGTTTTCTTACCTTCGGCGTCACCGCTGCAGAGACAAGCGTGAGATCGAGATTGACGGATGGACCCTGCCTGCTTTGTCTTAAATATGTGGAGGGAAAACGTGCATTCTGACCCATGGAAAGAAAGAGAGAGAGAGAGGAGAGAGGCAATACAACAATAATGGTTGGCACTTTGGTTTGCTGAACGTTTAAAGAATGTCAGCCGTTGCCGTGTGAATGACGGGGATTCAGTCAAAATGCAGGCGGAAATGCCCCCGAGTCATCATGCTCAGTGGCATCCTTTACATACACTTGTTTGGATAAAGGTTACGACCTCTGCGCCTGAGTGTTTGTTTGCCCGTTTCAAGTTGAAGACGGGACGCGTGTAAAGGCCTCGGATTCCTTCTCGAGACAATTCGCCGGACTAACTCCAGCCTGTTCTCAAATGGCACACCATAATAGGCAGCATTTTCTTCAATATTCCATGAATGCTTTATCCTTATGGGACTTGACATTTCGATAGAAAAAAAAGCAATGTTTGTCTTTCGGGGTAATTGCCACAGGTACTATGCTATTTCAAGCTTGCTCTATCAGCAGCGAACGGCCATGCGGCAGACAGAGAATGCATGTTTTTTTTTGTTGACGCCCAAAACACCCAGGCAAATTGGTATATGGGACCAGTCGACCATATCAATGCAAGGAAACGGTTTATTTTGTATCTCAAATGCATTTAACCTTGAGGTCTTTCCTCCCACGGAATTTCAAATCCCAAGAAGCCAGGGCACTTGCACGCCTGTTCAAAGATTGATGCTTTGACAAGGGAGCCATTTGTGTCAATTAAAACAGCCATCATTCATGCAATAATATATAATACACCATAGCATTAAACTTGGATGACCCGCCTAGATTAATACACACGTTTTTTTCTGCTTTACGCTACCAATTATTATATATGTGCGACAAGATTAAGTTTGAGTGTGGGGTTTTTTTCCCCCTTCATTTTACTGAAAGTAATCTGCTGACATTTGATTCACCAGTTAATTAGAAACGAATCACTCTCGCAATTATGTGGGTGTTGACTTGGAAAGAGACCAACATTTTTTCCCGGACATTCCTTAAGAGAATTATCATCGCTGAACTATTACGTTACGATGTGTTTTCGTTTTTATTTTGAAGAGCCAATGTTAAATTGGTGGGTTGAATACATTTAAAAGTAGATGTTATGCCACGCATTCCATTGTAGGGCAATTTGTAGTATCCAGCAGTCGTATTTTTATGCAAATGTGGCTTGCAGTAAACGCATATTTATTGGCGATATGAAGGGTACAAGCCCAGGGGTATTGCACAGATGTGTGCAATGTGATTTTTTTTTACAAAATAACCGTTGTCATCGCCCCCCCCCCCCCCCAACTTAATCGTGATTGTGCGTTATCAGTGTTACGTCGTCATGAGATGACTTCTCCATTCGGTTCTCTCAAAGCAGAGTAGGTCAACCCCTTTGTGCTAGAGAATGGCCCACGTGGCCCCGCCACAGACACAGAGAGAGAGAGCAGTCGCGTGACAGTCAGACCGATGTTTTTCATTAACAAGATCTGCAATTTCACCAAATTAAGAACAAAAATTAACGTGATGGCTTGCTTTTTTTTTTGCTTTGCTGTCATTGGTGACCGGGCTGACACCATCGAATCACTCTGCTTGATAATCTGGTTTAATCACGGGCGGTTTGCCTGGATTTGAACCCAGGTTTCAAGCCGTGTTGGCTCAGCACTATTGAACCCGGATTCACCTGACCACCTTGTGCTAATGTGTTTAGTGAGTGGCTGCAAAACGCATTTTTCTACCGAGACAACTGCAGGTGTGTGTGGGAGTGATTATAATTATTTGTTAACTTACTTTTGTTGCCATTGTTGTTTTGTATATATGTTAAAAACATATTTATACCCATGAATACCACTTCTCTTGAGGGGGTGATAAATAATCCATACATTTGTGTAAAAAAACACGAATACATGAAATTTAATAAAACGGTGCCTTCAGTCAATGTTTACCCTTCCAATGGATCATAAGTTTACAGGGCCCTGTAACTAGGCCGCGTTGTCACGGCGACCAGGCACTGCCAGATTTTCCTCACATAACGCCGATTCTCGTGAAACGCACGCTTTATTTCCTACCTTCCAATCGGGATGGAGAACGAAGTCGACTTTTGCGAAGTTAGGAGTTTTTTTTATTGATGTAATTGTTATTGCCTGTTCCTGGTAAAACATTGCCACGGGCTGCGGTGCTGCTGCCGCCAGAACGATATTGAGCCGCTCATGTTGCCGAGATTGGGTCTTTTTGTTTTGTTGCAATTTGCAGTAGGCGATGTTGCCTTGTTTTCCCCACATCCAACTGCCTGTACGGTTCACCCACGGCCCTATGGACATGGCAGAACGGAAATCGATTTACCTATACCCCCCTTTATCCGCTCTCTCTACTATCCGTAACCCCCTCTATCGTTCATGTATGTATGTTGAACTTCTTTCGCGCCGTACGTAGCCAATCGTGCTAATCGGCGGTAGCGGGGGAAGGACAACAAACTAAACACAAGCAGCTTGTGTTGATGTATTTATTCTTCTTATTATTATGACCATCGGTGCTTATCTGCGATAAAAAGAAAAGCCACGCCCATAAGTAAAGCTGCCACCTCTGAGTTACAAAATACTGGGACGTATTCCCAAAAAGAAGAATATCTCACAATCCCGAAATATGGAAAAAAAACTACAGGTCGTGAGTGTTGCATTATCACACAACTGACAAAAAAACGGATTTGGGCCTAGAAATCTCCCAGGACGGCTCCCTCCTCAAGAAAGAAGATGGTGGTGGGGAAATGAGGAAAGCCGGAAATGCAACCCAGAAACGGTCTCCCTGTAGCGTTAAATGCATCCTATTATCCCCACGTATACCACAGATGATAGGAGTTACATGCAGTGTGCAGCGAACCCTTCCTGTTATCTGTGCCTAACTGCGGAATAAGAAGTCAGCGGATGTGGCCGCCCAAGAGCACTGAACTCCCCCTATTATTCTTGTCCTGTGAAGAAGGGCCATCTATAAACCTGCGTTTTAGAGGCTGCTATAAATTTCCACATTTATAAATATCCTTTGTGATGGCTAAGGTTGCTTCTGATTAAAAAAATAGCTATATAGCTCAGTGGGCTTTACCTGGTAAAATAAAAACTGTTCAGTTTTAGTTGAGTTTCATTGCCCGAAGCATTACCCATTGTATCATTTTCCTTTTAAGGCCACAGTGTAACATACGAATGTGCTGATTTTGTTTTCTATCAAAGTGGAATAGCCACGCACATAGTAGCAGTCATTTTCACGGAAACAAGGATCGGGCAATAGCATCCCCCCCTCCCCCTCCACGCCCTCCCACATCACCTCGGAGAAGTTTCAATGAATTCGCCTGTGCATGTGTGTGCGTCAGTGTGGGCCATGGGTCATCTGGTTTGTGTTGAAGAGCCAAACCCCTGCATACGTGTGTGAGTGTGTTTATATATATAATGTGTGTATATATATAAATGCACAATGTGGAATTGACAAACATGTGCTCTGCTCATCTGTGCTATGATGTGTGAATGTGCACGTTTGTTCTCTACGTGGGGAGCGGTAGTGTAACGGTTAGCGCGCTGCACTACGAAACCTGGCCACCCAGGTTCAATTCCGGCTTACGGCCAACACCAGTGACGATTATATGAACCGGTCCTGGGCCTCCCCTAGGTCGACTTAGCCGCAAGTGAGCACCTGGTGCAGTGTGCAAATATTGCCACGAGGGTGACAAAGGCGGCCGGGTGTGGTACTGGCCACCTCACCTCCTCGTGTGCCGTGCCAGCCTTCACAGGTGCTCGCAAACAGCACTTGCTCACAGTCTGCTAAGACTATACAGGTGATCTCTGTCAGTGTGGGCCCATGGGTCATATTGTTTGTGTTGAAGAGCCAAACCCCTGCATATGTGTGTGTATATATACTCTGTGTATATATATATAAATGCACAATGTGGAATTGACAAACATTTGCTCTGCACATCTGTGCTATGATGTGGGAATGTGCACGTTTGTGCTCTACGTGCATGGCCCTAGGACTGTTGTGCAGCCCAAGTGCTTCGTCTCTTAACCCTCTCATGTTCCGAGACATCTGCAAGTGGCAGGGTGGGTGTCCCGTTCACCGCTGAATCTCAGAGCGTGCAAGCGGCTCAGCATAAATTTTATTTAGAGAAGCATATCCCCGTTTTTTTTAAAAGGCATTGCACTGACCACAGAGAACCGTAGCGGCACGACCGCCACTCTACGATGTGCCAAACTGTCACGTGCCCTCCCCGCATGGCCTTATGGGAACCTCGGTACCGATAAAGTTATTTTATTTTTTCTTCCGAAGAAAAACTGAGTTTCGGGGAGCATTCCATTTCGAGTCACTCCCATATCAGTATCATGGGGAAGCTTGTAAGTAGCAAATTAAAGCACAACACTGATTTAGTTTTATTTCACGCTGAAGCCATCTTCAGCAATATTGTTTTTTTTTACATTTGAGACACATCAGTGCACAAGTTAATACACAAGAAGATTTCCCCACGTTGATCGAAATTACCTGGTTTGTGTTTGTGTGGTATTCCATGCATTCATTGCCAGGATCGAACCTGCTTAGCTTTGGCACATTTATGGTGATAGTGATAAGGTTTTATGTGTGATCTCCACTGATGCACCCTTTTAGAAGGCATGCACAGTATGAAATAGTGATGGAAAGGTGAATGAATTCGTTGATTGATTAATGCATATGCTTCTCATCACAATACGCACATATAATCCCATATTTAAAAAAATCAGTTGCTTGATGAAATTTCATAGCCCTGTGCCAATATACTTCTGGACGTGTCCTCCCTACACAGTGTAGGTCATGGGGGATTTTTTTACCATACTTCCCCATGCTGGCCAATGTGGGTTGGTGTAGAGGGAGCCCAGTACCGGATCTGATGTAAGCCGTGGCCACGGATTTAACTCAGGTGGCCGGGTTTATTGCCCGGCACACGAACCACTGCACCGCTGCTCCCCCCTTGATTCGGAGATGTTGCAAGTAATGAGTTCACATGACCCCTTCAATCACTAGAGGGGTTCAAACCCACCACCCCAATGGTATAAAATAATTGATTTTTGTATTTGAATTGTGCTACCAAATTGTGACAATTTGCCAAATTGCCACTTGTGGTCTAGGGGTTTGGTGGGTGGGTGAATAATTTATCTCAACCAGGCTTCCACCTGCTGAGCTGTGGCGATCTGGAGCTGATCTCCGGCTGCTTGTGTGACATCCGGTGACTCTCCACAATGCCGCTTTGGAAGACGCGGACCCTTCAGAGTGCTGAGCTGTGTGGCTATGACCCAGAATGAATTGTGCGGCACGCATAATGGTCTATATTCTACTGCAGTCACCCACCCACCGGCCCACCTCACCGACCCATCAGGAACTATTTTGAATTCACTTGCTTCTGCAATAAATGGTAACGACCCCCTTCACCATTCCACTTGCAATAGCCTGCATCATTTATTGGCAAACTACAGTATATCTTTGCTGCCGGATTTTATTTTAGTGTTCCTGTTGTCTGGCACTGTGACAGAATGTGCCCTTCACCTTGAGTCCACAAAACTACGACGGCATGAACACGCCAGCGCTTATTTATTCATGTGCGTGTTTATTTCTGGGAATGGGCACGGGGCAGAGTTAACTTTGTTGCGGTGTGCAGCAAAAAAAAAAGAAACACACACAATGTGACTGGTATTGACCAAACATCCCACAATGCTGAAAGAGTAGCTGCGAATGACTCAATTGGGGATCACATACACATGCAGCAACACAGAAACATTTGCCCACTGCTTCGAAAAAGCTGGCAGGACCTCTCCTGAAAATGAGCCTTGAGACTCGGCGTGGCTTTTCCTGATTGAACGTGCACAATGTAAAGTCACGGGTGTGGCGCCGTGGTGGCGAGATGTTAACTACCTCTCCTGGTATGCAGGGGGTCGTGCGTTCGATCCTGACCCCGACGCCTGTATATTCGGAGTTTGCATGTTCTCCCCGTGGTCGCATGGATTGTTTTCTCCGGGTCCACCGGTTTGTTCGTCCACATTTAGAATGAACACGCGTTCAGAGTATTATTTTAGCTGCTATAAATGTCCACGTGATAAGCCACTTCGTTGAGCTATCATTTGTGGCCAGGTCGCTTCTGAGAAAGAGCTATACAGCTCAGTGGGTCTTACCTGGTAAAATAAAAACAAAAGTAGAGTGGTAACATACAAAAATATAATTGTGACATAGTATAGTCGTGGTATAATATAGTAGTAGTGTAATAGTATATACAACTGCATTGTGTTGGTGTAGTCGGTGCAGCGCACTCTTTGCTCTGAAAAAGCTAAGCACCTGTCCCCCGGTGGAGGGTTGCACAGTGGCCGCTCATTACGCCAATCCTCCTGCAAACAGGCGCTGTGCACCGTTGCGTGGCAAAGCTTTAAGAAGAAGCCTTTGCCGTGTGTCTTTGTGTGTGGGCGAGTGTGTCTGTGTTGCGGGGGCGGTGGTGTAGCAGTTAGCGCGCCGCACTATGAACCCGGCGACCCGAGTTTGATTCCCCGCTCACGGCCAACATCGGTGACGAATATCTGAACTGGTCCTTCGACTAGGTCGACTCGGCCTCAAATGAGTATCTGGTGCGGTGTGTAAACATCGCCATTAGGGAGACAAAGGTGGGCAGGCGTGGTGCTGGCCACTCACCCCCTCGTGTGCCGTGCCGGTCTTCATAGGTTCTCGCTTACTGCACTTGCTGCTACAGTCTATTAAGGTTACATGGGGGATCTTTGTCTTTGGGGAGCGGTGGCACAGTGGCTAGCGCACTGCGATGTGAACTCGGTGACCCGAGTTCAATTCCCGCTCACGACCAATAACATTTGAGATTATTTGAACTGATCATGGGCCTCCCCTAGGTCGACTCAATTGAGTATGTGGTGCGGTGTGTGAACATTCACCACTGGGGTGACAAAGGCAACCAGGCAAGGTTTGGCCACCGACCCCTTCATGTGCCGTGCCTGCATTTATAGATGCCCGCTAACATCACTTGCCTCAACAGTCTGTTAAGGTTATACGGGGGATCTTTGTCTGTCTTGGGTGGTGTTAAAGTTGTCCACGCTTCATGCTGTGGATTCAGCAACCTGAGATGATTTATCGACCTCAATTTGAGACCTGGTGATTTGAGATTGATCAAGTTAGGTGACAGGTGGTGTCTAAAAATGCATCCACTCGGTTAAATCAGCCTTAAATGACGAGCTAGCAGGCTGTGTATCAGTACCGGGGAGTCAAAGATGGCCAAGTATGGTTCTGGCCCCATCGCTCCCTCGCGCGCCGTGCTCGCTTTCATAGGTGCTCGCTAACAGCACTTGCCCCAACAGTCTGCCTGGCTCTACAGGGGATCATAGTCTTTGTCTTTGTGCATGCGCGCGCGCGTGTGTGTGTGAATGCGTGCGTGCGTGAAGGAGGCACCAGTCTTTCACGTGGTGGGGAGGACTCCGGGACAGATGCGGATGACGAGACGCAGCTGGCGTTTTATACTGAGCAGCACCGCGGACGCAGGAAAAGCCGAGGTTGCCCCAATATTTTTTTTGGTTTCTGGTGTCGTTTGAGATGAGCTGTTTTGTCTTTTCATCGTCGAATGAAAAAGTTTTTTCTGCGATTTTTTAAACATTTTTTTCGCGGTTTGCGCTGGTTTATTTTGCGCGTGGTGGCGGGGGGGGCGATTGTAGCCACGCGTTTCTATCGGCACGATGTCCGACGTTTCGCTGCTTCCACCAAAGGCGAGGTAAACTCAACAGCGCATTGGAGAGCTAAATGAAATCTTTATTTCCATCCTCAGTCGGGCAGAAGGCAAATCTTTTTTTCTTTTTTTTTTACATTTCACAGAAACCTTTCCCACGGTTGTTCGGCACGGTGAGTTATTACTGCAGTAATGTGTTGGAGCTGGCTACATTCTCTTAATGCTATAATATGGCCATTTCTTTTGGTAGTCATTAAGTAATGCGGTATTATTTTAACTTCTTTGTAATTCAATTTACATTCTGAAGCTCTGTGTAATGCATTTCATTGAAGCGGTTTCTTTCTTTGGAAATGGTTTTGTATATTTTTTATGAAGACCCTTGGTTTTTTTTATTTTTGCCATTGAAAAGCAACAGACCGTTGCTTGTGAACAGAAAACACTTTAATCGGTGCATATATCAGCCACGAAGCACGGATCAGAAGCATGAACTGACATAACCTGAAAATTGTTACAAAGAAGTACATGGTGGTGGATCCTTGGAATTACACGAATAAACTGGAACACGTGGATCAGGATGATAGGGGAGAGTGTGTGAGAGAGAGTGCAGTAGAACCCCTCTTAACGACCACCCCTGTTAACGACTAATCGCTTAATGAAGAGCGTCCATAGAGCCCAATGTGCAGTGTATAGTGTAGTGTATAGTAGTGTAGTGTATAGTAGTGTAGTGTATAGTAGTGTATAGTCGTGTAGTGTATCGTGTAGTGTATAGTCGTGTAGTGTATAGTGTAGTATATAGTAGTGTAGTGTATAGTGTGGTGTATAGTTTAGTGTATAGTAGTGTAGTGTATAGTAGTGTAGTGTATAGCGTAGTGTATAGTGTAGTGCATAGTGTAGTGTATAGTGTAGTGTATCGTGTAGTGTATAGTGTAGTGTATAGTAGTGTGGTGTATAGTAGAACCCCTCTTAACGACCACCCCTGTTAGCGACTAATCGCTTAACGAAGGGCTTCCATAGAGCCCAATGTGCAGTGTATAGTCGTGTAGTGTATCGTGTAGTGTATAGTAGTGTATAGTAGTGTAGTGTATAGTAGTGTAGTGTATAGTAGTGTAGTGTATAGTGTAGTGTATAGTAGTGTAGTGTATAGTAGTGTAGTGTATCGTGTAGTGTTTAGTAGTGTAGTGTATAGTAGTGTATCATGTAGTGTAGTAGTGTAGTGTATTATGTAGTGTATAGTAGTGTATAGTAGAACCCCTCTTAATGTTAACGACTAATCGCTTAACGAAGGGTTTCCTTAGAGCCCAATGTTTTCGCTTACCGACCATTCCCCCCATTGAAGACGGTGCTGTTGTAGGTACAGTAACTATGAATGTATGTTTTGATTAACCATGTTTCTTTTAATATTATGTGTTTATAATCTTGTTAGTATCTTTAAGTATTTATATCCATTTTTTTATACTATAAAGTACGTTTTTTTGTGGTGAAAAAGGCAAACTTTCGATGCTACTGGAACGAATTTAGCCTTTAACGTGCATTTCCTACACTCGCTCGCTTAATGAGCAAAAGCACTTATCAACCGGTTTCGTGGAACCAATCACCGTCGTTAAGAGGGACTCTCCTGTAGCAGTATGTCGGAGATGACGCATTGCCTGTTTAGAAAAGTGGGCATGGGCAGAACACATCAGATGGGACGAGCCCGGCTATGGAACGGTATCCAAATGTGGGAATGTACCTGGGGCAACGGCGGTACACAGAGATGGAGTGATGGGATCGGTTCCTGCGCAGCAGCGAGCAAGCAAAATGGATCGTGGCTGATGACGATCGTGACGATGAAGCAACGAAATATGGATCGAATTTCTCCGCAGAGTCGTGTGAACTCGATGTTTTGTTTAGCATATTCGTCTCATTATATATGACTTCTTACCTAACGTATTTTCGCTCGTGGTTTTAGCTAATTTATTACGTGGTGTAATTGGAAACTCGTGCTTCTGCAATTAAATGTGGTACTTCTTGACAAATCTTAACATAGTCTATTGTTTCTTGTAGCAATTCTCTACTCTCGACTTACTCGTGGTTTCATACGATTATTTTGTCTCTTTATTTAAAACAATAATCATTCAACTTTAAGAGAATAGCCTCCCCAAGCCAAAATTAATCACTGCCAGCGCGATAAACTTTAAAGCATTCCTCCTTCTGTAACAATTGAATGTAGTTGCACGTGACATCTAAAATATCCTCACGTGCATTGTGCACGTTGAGCAAACATTGCTTTCAGAGAACGTGTGCGTCGCATTCATGCGGCACGAGACTTTTACGAAATCATGAAAAAGTACGACTTCGAAACCTCCCCATTGTCGCTAGCGTCTCCACGGCCTCCACACCTTTCCGCTGCGCTCACGCTGAAGCCCAGGCACCGAATCGTTTGAGCTGCAGCAGGAGCCTGGCGATTGAGCGGTGAATGAGCTTGGGTAGGAGCGCATCGCCGGACGGCGATGATGGCCGATGGGCAAGCAATGTTCGAGAGCCCGGACGGAGATAGAGCGACGAAATCGCTTCACGTGCGGAAGCCGGGTGGTAGGCGGGGCGAGACCGAGGCGGATTGGCAAGGCGTGGGGTTGCCTCCATCCAGCAGTTGATAAGACAATGTCCCCACGATGACGATGATGGTGACGGTCGTGGTTGCGCTGCCAGCTGTAAGAGTCTCAGTCCCCAGTGGGGGGAACTTGTGGCTTTGGAAGATCCAGGCATGAAACACCCCACTGCACCATTAACCATCACAATTGAAAATAAATGCACTTGAGGCGGCAGTAACAAGACATGATTCAGTTCTGTGAAATGAACAATTAGGGTGGGTTTTTTTTCTTTATTTATGAGAACGCTGTTATTTTGCCGTAAGTGTAATGGCTGGAAGTCCAGAAGTCACCGGTTTCATTCGATCGCTTGGGACGGCAGTCGAAACTATGACGGTGCGAGTATATTAAATCTGCCCCCCCCCCCCCCCCGCTTCTGCTCTCTCAGCAATGTAATGCAGTTACACAGCATGGAAGAGTAGGCCAAAAGTACCCTCTCTCTCGAAGCTCTCTCCAGTGGAGGCCATCGCACAATTGCGGGGCTGAACATTTTCCTTTCATTTTTATTAAAATGTTACAAAAACACGCATGGGGAGGGATATTGCTGCCACCTCTGCTGGCAGAAAGATCCTCTCAGACCACGTTACACAACCCCTGCTGTCAAGGGACCAGCTTGCAGGCACGATGGATTCGGTCTCTAGGTTACAATGCCTCTCCTCCTCCCTAAGGGGGGCGGTGGGGGGGTGGCCGCATCCGGTGGGCACACGGCATCTGTACGCCAGCCTCAATTAAATCAGAATTGAATAAAAGTAGAAGTAATAATTTCCCCAACTCCCCCGCCGCGTACTTCCCCATGATCCCCCTCCTCCCCGATAACCCCCCCCCCGCCCGTCTCTCGCCTCCGTTCCCCCCTCCGCTCTCAGGCTCTCCCCGGAGTCCCGTTGGCAAGACGACGCTGGCCCTGCTGAGCGTGACGACGTGCGCCGTGGCCATGGTGTGCGGCGTGCACCTCGCCTGCCCGCTCACCGTGCGCGTCACGCTGCACGTCCCCGAGCAGTTCGTGGCCGACGGTACGATCGCCCGCGACGCGTGCGTGCGTACGTGCGTGCGTGCGCTGCACCGCACATGGACCGACACTTCCTCCCCAATCGTGACATCCCCAACCCTCCCCGAGCTGTCGCCATCTCTGACGCTCGTGCGATGTGACAATTTCGCGTAGCGCCTGCTGATCTTTTTTTTTCTTGACTAAACACGCAGCTGCTGAGCACAGGCATCGAAAGGGCCAACACCCCCGAGTTGGCCAGCAACAAACAGCACTGTCAGGGTTGAGGCAGGTGAGAGTGAACGCGTTTCTCGAATTGAGCGAGGCTATGTAAGAGCTCCAAGGTTGAACAGGGTGGGGGAAGAAGCGGACCCGAGAAGCAATTTGACCCACGGTGTGGTTGTTGAACACAGTGTAGATGATGTAGATTAGACACCGGTGGACGAATCATAGGGTGAGGTTCACGGGAACTATAACCATGGCCGGAGCGATAGAGGAGCGATGGTGACTAAAATAGGTACCGTTTTGTTTATCTGTGACATAACCGGCTCTAACCACAATCCGCGTGTTGGCTCAGATTCACGAACAGACTGTAATTGTCACTCCACACGCTCATTTAGACTCAACAATAGCGATTCAATTTCGATTTAAAGCTTTCGTGACTGCAGGGATTCATCTTCTTATTTTATTATTTCCAAGAAGATGAATAGCGATTAACACAACAAACTAAGATTGCTCTCACTCAGCGTAGCAACTGCGTGCGCACGGCTCTGAATCGTCGAATTTAAACGTTGCAGCTCCAGACGTTTTGAGTGAGGTCACCACCTCCGAGGACGTTTGGTGGGAACCCAAACTTCCGCGGCTGTCGCCTAATGAAACCGTCCAGCAAACGTGGTTCACTAACGCGGCCGCGGGCTGCTCGTCGCACGGCGACGACGCACCCATGCTCTCCCTCCGGCTGTCCAACTTCGATTGTCGAGCTCGGTCGGCCAATTAAGGCGATTTCACAACGTCGGTCGCGACTGTGGAAATTGAGGCTGAGCACTCGAAGGGGGAGTCGCCAGACAACGGAGCCATCAGGTGACCTGTGTATGTGTCTGTACGTTGAAAGAAGGTCAACGTACATACATACATGGGGAGCGGTTGTGCAGCGGTTAGCACACTGCACCACGAGCACGAGTTTGATTCCCGCTCATGGTCGGCAACAGTGATGATTATCTGAACCGGTCCTGGGCCTCGGCTAGGTCGACTCAGCCTCAAATTAGTACCTGGTGCGGTGTGTGAACATCGCCACTCGGGAGACAAAGACGACCCAGCGTGGTGCTGGCCACCCACCCCCTCGCTAACCACACTTGCCCCAACAGTTTGTTAAGGCTATACGGGGAATTTTTGTCTTTTGTCTTCTTTCGCACCGTGCATAGACAACCGTGCTCATCGGAGGTGATGTCTCTTCCAAAGGAATGCCGACCTCGCCGTTCAAGATATAATTTTTCTTTGATAATAAGCTGTTCCCGCCCCCGCCCTCCCAACCACCCACCCTCCCTCTTCTTGCTCCAAACGCTGACCCGACCCACGCAGACCAGACGGAGTGGCATTGCAGACTTACCATGCTCAGGCACGCTCGCGTATCCACGCGCGCGTGCGACAAGCACACCCGCGTTCAATTTGCGCACGTGCCCAGGTGGACCAGGTGACAAATGCGCCACGGCGTGAGCCTTTGTAGGGGTTCGGGGCCATTGTTTGGATTAAAAAAAAGGAATCAAAAAGTTGGTCTGGCGAAAGCCACCATCGGTGAAAATAACCGGAAGCAGAAAATAAACCACGAGGAACGTGCGCGTGTGTTGGGCGGCCGGGTGTAAATGGGCGCCGATGTATTTGTGTGCAAATGTGATGTCTGCTCTGCATGCGAGATGTGTTAATGGAACACAGGATGATGTACGAGTTTCCGTGTTGTTTAATCCGCGTGCTACTTCTTCATAGCGTGTTGACTGCGTGGCCTAGGTGAGGTGTCATTAGGTCGCCCAGTGCTCTAAATATTTGGGGCTAGAATTGTGATTTTTTTTTCGCAATGAAAAATATGAAAAGTTACATGCAGGCTCATGCTTGCTCCCTGATTTTTCATTACGATGTCTGGTGAAGTCAATACCCTAATGTATTACATAGTTTATACACAACGACAGCGCTGGAAAGTAAAGGCGACGTTTGTTTTAGGCAACTTTTTCATATGCGCTTCTCAAAAAAACCAATATTCTTTGGTTCTTTCGGTAAAATCACGTAGATAGAAAAAAAATAATTAAAATAAAGTGAAAAAAAAACTCTTTACTGTTTGTTGGGCATGCAACGGATCGGGGGTAGAGATGCTGCCGTTGTGCACTGCCTAGCGCACTGGGACTTGCAGCACAGAGGTCGCCAGTTCGATTCGATTTCCCCACGTTCGCAGCAGAGACACTGGGAAACATCTTCTTGGTTCTTTCGGTAAAGTCACGTAGAATGGAAATAATAAAATAATAAAAATAAAACATCATAAAATAATTCTCACGACGTTTCGGCCACAACGCAAGCAGCCGTCCTCAGGTGAAGAACAGGTCTGTCGAGAAGACAGAGTCTGAATGACACACCCCAGGCTTGGAGCATCTATTTAAGCTGGGATGGAGGGGGAAGAGCGCCTTGACAAAATAATTTGCATATCAAGAGGAATTTTAGCATATTTATGGGAAATGCAGATATGCGATTAGTACTAATTGTGAAATGCGTAGGAGTTTAAACCCCCCGCCAAACCTACGCATTATTTCCATTCTACGTGACTTTACCGAAAGAACCAAGAAGATGAATCCCTGCAGTCACGAAAACACTGGGAAACGTTTTCGAAACCCTCCACCTGCGTCGGTCCGAGCAGTTCAAATGGCTTCGCCACAGTCGATCGATCGGCCGGCTCCGTGTGCGGTGGGGTAAAGTGGGGGTATGCTCCCACCTCTTCCAAGATGCCTGTGCAGCGTGGAAGAGGTCCAGGAGGCCCCCGCTAAGCGGAAGCCCTTCCGCCAGTCGTGTTCGTGAGCAAGCGCCTCTGCAGGCAGGGTGCCCTTTTCAACTTCCGCCCGTGCAATGGACATTGCGTGTCTTACTTTCACGGCCCCAAATGATCTCGCGCACCACACTCCCTTCACGAATTGCTTTGCCCCCTACGTTCCATCGAGAGCTCCTTTGCTCTCCGAGGTCAAAGGCTCCGCTCTATGGGGCAACGCTGTATCAGTCCAATTTATTATTATTATTGTTATTACCTTGCCGGGGATGCAAGGTGATTTTAATAATAAGTATGACCTTGCCGATGAGCAAGGGTGGCGATGTATGGTGCGAAAGAAGTTCGGCATACACACGTACGTACAAACCCTTCGTCGCCAACTACACTCACCGCGGCTAGCATGGGCGGCATTTTCAGAGAGTTGCGATGTGGGGCACCGCAGTGGCGAGATGTTAACTACCTCGCCTTGTATACGGGAGGTCGTGGTTTAGATCCCGACCCTGACGCCTGCTGTATATTTGGAGTTTGCTTGTTCTACCCGTGGTCACGTAGACTTTTCTCCAGGTCCTCCGGTTTTTCCCTCCACATTTAGAAACATACGTTTAGAGTACGTGGCTGCTGTATATTTCCACGTGATAAGCCACTTCGTTGAGCAATCACCTGTGGCCAGGTCGCTTCTGAAAAAGAGTGATATAGCTCGGTGGGGCTTTACCTGCTCAATAGAAAATGTTTGTTTGTGATGGACCCAGGACACACTGGCGGGACTGTGTCGCTCGGCTGGCCTGGGAACGCCTGGAAATTCCCCAGGAAGAGCTAGAGTCTGTGTATAGTAGTGTACAGGGTAGTGTATAGTAGTTTATAGTGTAGTGTATAGTAGTGTATGGTGTAGTGTATACTAGTGTATACTAGTGTTTAGTGTAGTGTATAGTAGTTTATAGTGTAGTGTATACTAGTGTATAGTGTAGTGTATACTAGTGTATAGTAGTGTATAGTGTAGTGTATAGTAGTGTATAGTGTAGTAGTGTATAGTGTAGTGTATAGTAGTGTCTAGTGTAGTGTATTGTAGTGTATAGTGTCGTAGTGTATAGTGTAGTGTATAGTAGTGTATAGTGTAGTGTATAGTGTAGTGTATAGTGTAGTGTATAGTAGTGTAGTGCTGGAGTCTGTCACCAGGGAAAGGGAGATCTGGAGCGCCCTACTCAACATGCTGCCACCGCGACCCTCACCAGGACGATCAGATCGACAAGCAAACGAACGAATAACAGCAACAGCAACGAATGCCAGAAACAAAACACCGACCGCTCCCTGTCCTCTGTCTGCCGTGGCGCAGGCAGCGTGTTCGTGCTGTCTGAGGGCGCCCACCTGGATGTGTCGGACTGGCTCAACCCGGCCAAGGTGGTGCTGTACCGGCAGGGCGCCAACGAGTCGATCCCGTGGGTGCGCGACCCCTGCGCCGAGCGGACCCTCAGCCCCTGCGAGCACCTCTGTGACCCCGAAACCGGTGAGCGGAGTCGCGTTCCCCAGAGGTGTGGACTCGAGTCATGTGACTTGGACTCGAGTCAGACTCGAGTCATGAATTTGATGACTTGCGACTCGACTTGGACTTGCATAACAATGACTTTGTCCCACCTCTGGCGTTCCCATTCGTCGAGGAATCTCTCGGTCGGTCGTGTTCCCATCCGCCGTGATTGATTTGCCCGGTTGTTTCTCGTAGTCGTTTTAATTTGTTGGGGGTTGGTTGTGCTATTTTTTTTCTTTCTCTCCCTCTCTCTCCTCTGTTATCATCATGGTTACGGAGCACAGGCCCATTGGCCCAACATGCCAAGTAGCCAGCAACAAACAACACTAGTGATGGTTTAATAGATGTATGCATTTTTATTTTCTATTTAAAGTTTTCGTGACTGCAGGGATTCATATTATTGGTTCTTTAGGTAAAGTCACGTAGAAGGAAAATAATAAAATAATAAAAATACAACGTTATGTTTTAAAAATAAAACATTATATGTTTTTAAAATAAAACATATTATGTTTTATTTTTAATATTTTATAATTACCCTTCTACGTGACTTTACCGAAATAACCAAGAAGATGTATGAAAGTGTTGAATGAATCGGGCAATCTATGAATGTTTGTTGAACTTCCGTCGCACCGTATGTAGCCAGCCGTGCTAATCGGAGGTGTAGGGGAAGCAAGACAAACTAAACACAAAAAGCAGTTGTAAAGAAGTGAAGTCATTATTATTATGAAGCAACTTGGGAAAAAGAGACAATTGGAGAAGAAGAATCAGGGGGAGGAATGCTGCGACCTGCACTGTGGAGGTTGGAAGCAGCATGGGATGAGACGAAAAACAATCGGTCTGCTCCATAACATGGGTGTAGTGGTCGTAGTGAAGCTCATTAGAATGGTAACCATGAGAGTTGAAATACTTTAAATTTAAAGCTTTTGTGACTGCAGGGATTAATCTTCTTGGTTCTTTCGGTAAAGTCACGTAGAAGGGAAATAATAAAATGACGGTTCCACCTGAAGACGAAAGCTTGTGTTGCCTCCGAAACGTCGTGAAAATTATTTTATTATCTTTTATTTTTATTATTTTATTATTTCCCTTCTACGCGACTTTACCGAAAGAACCAAGAAGTTGAAATACTGTTGTGACACGGAAGTGACTGACCGCGTGTGAGCAAGTTGATGCACAGAACCATAACGAGATGCAAGTAACGGCATTTGGAAGCTCTTTTGTTTTTTTCCCACGTAAAATGTTCGGTTTCAGTAAAAGGCGGCTGTAGGAACGTATTAATTTATATTAGAGAGGTGGTCGCATATATTCAAATCCTCTTTGGAGGATTGACTCAGTCCAAACACAGTGTGCGGGGAAACGTGAGATTTCACAGTGTGCAAACATCAGCCATATGCCTCGTCGTAGGCCCTGCAGTGATAAGCTGTAATATGACAGGGAGTAGGGGGGTGGGTTTTGTCTGACATATGAATTGCTTTGAAAACTTTGTTGGAAATAAATAATGTGGAATGACCGAGTCTGTGACAGCAGAAATGAGAGTCTGAGGGAATATTTTATTCTTTTACAGCTGTGTTCAGGTCTGAATTGTAACAATTGGGCAATGTGGAGAAGGGTGAGGTCCACCACCTCTGCACCGCTGTGAATGCCGATGACCTCAAGTCATAGGGCATTGAGCAGGGGCCAAAACAGCTGACCCCAAATCACACGGCCCATCAATGTGGTTCTTCTCGACAATATCGGTGGTCATGGTGTCAGTGGGTTGGAAAATAGTTTGGTGAGTGTACGGTCAGTACAATACTCATGATCAAGTACAAATTCTATGATACGGTGAAGCAGCTTCAGCAAATAGACAAATTAAATGTTGGCATATGTCTAGGAGAATGTGGAATTACAGGCGGCATCCGGCCATGGGAATGTGGAATTTCCACCATTGGTTTGTGGCTGTCGGTAGAGATGAGCGTCTTACTCTGACTGACTGCAGGAGGGAGACAATTTGAGTTTGAAAATTGACTCGCGTGTGAACGGCCCTCTTAAATAGATGCTGATTTTCTCAGGTGGCGTGATAGAAGCATTGATGATTATGGCACTTAATTGTTGGAAGTTAAAACCAATTTTGATAATTTTCTCAAAGCTCAACTAGTAAACATGTGAGGAATGAGCGCCTTCCGCACATTTCTATAAAACATTTAACTCGCTCACAAATGAACGTCAATTTGTTGATCTTACTGTTTCACAGACTTTTAATTACTTAAAATATCGATAAGCCTATATTCTTAATAAAAAGAAAAATAATAAATAGAAAATAATGAAAGCAAAAAACCATGTCGTTTCGATCGCAACACAAGCGGAGAGAAAAATGGGGGCATGCCTCCAAATGCAACTGCTTTTCAGGGCTATCAAAGTGCATGGGTGGGGCAGCCAGCGCAAATGTAGGCGACCAATGGGGGGAGGGAGGGGTCAGAGACAGGGGGAGGGGTCAGAGACAGGGGGAGAATGAAGAGGGGGGGTAGAGATAGGGGGAGAGAGAGCGGGGGCACAAGTCGTGCTTTAGACAATGGAGTGCGTTAGACAATGGGGGGGGGGAGGGGTCAGAGACAGGGAGAGAGAGAAGGGGGTAGAGATAGAGGTGGAGCTAAAGGCGAGGGCGCAGTCCAAGTGTGTTAGACAATGGGGGGAGGAAGAGGGCAGATACAGGGGGAGAGAAAGGGGTAGGGTAGAGACTTTACCGAAAGAACCAAAAGTATGAATTCCTACAGTCACGAAAGTTTTAAGTACTGATAGGCCTTTGATTATAATTAACACATGCAGTACAAAAAAAAGTTGTATTCCTGACAGTTGGAAAAGTTAAGACAATTCCTAATTCGTGCGACAGCAGGGTACGTGTACTTGGTCATGTAAGTACTGCTGCATGCATATATGAATGTTTAAATAAATGCATCCAGTATGTGCATTCATATATGAATGTATGTATGTGTTTATTTATATATTCATAATGGATACCGCATTTTGCCAAGCTGCTGTAGCCGAATGGCCTCTTCCCCATGTCAGCCTTGAGGGCTGGTTGACCCTACTGCACCTCGTGGGTCTGTGCGGGTTCACGAAGGGCGAGGGGCCCAGGACTGGTGCAGATACAACTACCCAAAGTGATGTCGCCTGTAGCCGGGATTCGAACGTAGACCTCCAAATTAACAGCGCAGTGCGTCAAACGTGATGCAATTTTTTTACTGTGTAATCGGCATAACTAGCCTTGGTCAATCCACTGCTGGATGTAGATCCTTCCCCGAGCCGCCACCATCTGTCGCAATCTTGTGACATAAAACCATTGGGTTCAATCGCTCCATCCGCTCAGTGGGCGTCCGTTCGCTCCGGACGCATTTTCTGTTCCCTGGCTGCCACTCTTCAGATCATCGGACTTACAGCTATGAGTCCTTCACAAGGCCCGCTCACTTTTATTCCCATCTCATCTTAATGATGATATACATCAGCGCCTTTACCAAGGCGCTTTGCAGCAATTGTAACATTGTACATAGCATGATAACAACATGAAATGAATAATTGGGTGATTGGAAGTGGTGGTGTAGTTTTGATGCAGTAAAACAAGAGGGATTCGCAGTCTTAATGACGCCATTAAATGGATATTAGTCTTGTAATCCTCGCGATTCAATGCAATTTCGAGCACGCTTCCTCGTGTTGAACTCTTTATACGCGCTGCCTTGTCGATCGTTCATTCGTCAAGAATGTCACCGTGGAAAGGAACGAACAAGAGTGATTGCATCGGGATTTGCCACGTCTACCATCACGCTTTCATCAAGGTGTGTGTAGATGTGTGCACGCGTCTCACCCCTTGCTTACACATCAAGATGAAGGCGGCGTGCGTGTGGTTAGTCTCTCCCGCGCCAGGTGTGTCCCATTGAAGTAATTGAAGGCGTATTATTTACTGCAGTGTTTCTTAATCTGCCACACCTGCATTAGGGTCAACGGAGATCTTCACGCTTGTACATGTACGTATGTATGTTGATGTATGTACTGTATGGACCGGTCCTGGGCTTTCCCTAGGTCGACTCAGCCTCAAATGAGGACCTAGTGCGATGTGTAAACATCGTCACTGGGGAGACAAAGGCGGACGGGAGTGGTGCTGGCCACCCACCCCTTCCTGTGCCATGCCGGCCTTCATAGGTGCTCGCTAACAGCACTTGTTAAGGATATATGGGGGATCTCTGTATTTTTTTTTGATGTATGTTGAACTTCTTTCGCGCCGTACGTAGCCAACCGTGGCTAATCGGAGGTGCGGGGGAAGGACAACAAACTAAACACACAAAGTTGTTCTAAACAAATGGGTTTTCAATCTAAATTTAAAAGTGCTTAGCTCCAGTGGCTTCCTGATATCG
This sequence comes from Lampetra planeri, assembly GCF_965212315.1. NCBI lineage: Eukaryota > Metazoa > Chordata > Hyperoartia > Petromyzontiformes > Petromyzontidae > Lampetra > Lampetra planeri. Next base: position 5,252,078 of record NC_136155.1, on the reverse strand, counting down.
GAACGGGTAGATATAACCAGAGACCTCGCCAGTTGAATCCAGAGTGCTAACCATTAACACCGCCATAGAAGCATCCCGTTCGGTAGATTACAGCTCAAAATGAATCAGCTGACACCCATACGGAAAAGCGCATGTGACTAATTCAGAATAATAACAAAACATGTTTTGCTCAACATAACACGAAAAAATTCGTGCATCGAAATGTATCTTTTTTGAAAGTTCTAAATATCACGTGAAAATTATAGAATTAATCCGGCAGTGGATTGACTCTAGCTGGTGACGACAGGAAAATTATTTGAAAATGTAACCTTCAGCATACTGCATACAAGCAGTAGGGAATTGACAGAACACATGGCAGCAGTGTGCGAGATAAACGATACAAAGGAAACACAACAAACAAGACAAGCAATCATTTCTGGTGGTCGGGCACAGTGCTGGTAGTCATGCTTAGGGGCCGTCCATAAATGACGTCACCCACCTGGAGGGGGGGGGGGGTCAGACATTTGTGACTATGCGTGACGAGGGGGGGGGGGTGAGAAATGTGACGTCACATCAAAATGCGCAACTTTAAATACATATAGACACCACGTTGTACTTAACTAAATAGACTTTTTTAATAAATGTGTTCTCCTACAACATCAGAGTGCAGCGCCACATTAAATACGCACTACAATGACAATAGTTTAAAGCGATTTGAAACATGTTTTATTTTTTAAATGGAAATATGGTTTTGGGGGGGGGGGGGGGGCAGAGCTTTATGACGTCATATTTGAGGGAGGGTCTGACTTTTTGTCACGCCGTGTGACGAGGGGGGGGGGGTGTCAAAAATCGTCTAAAATCGCGTGACGTCATTTATGGACGGCCCCTTATCCCTCATGCGCCATGTGAGCTGAATGAATAGGCCCTCGCTAACATTGCTCGCCCCGAACAGTCTACGAGGCTACACGGAGTGGTAATCTTCATAACGTTTTTTTTTATTACCATTCATTAGCATTTTTGTGAGGGGGTTTACACATCCGGTCAAAAAAATTACAGAACGCCCTACATTCCTACAACGTTACACCCTTGCAGAGTGCCAGCATCATCATCGGGCCAGCATAATTCGATTAATAAGCAGTAAACGTTGCTCGCTCATTCCATTAATTACTTTGGCCTCAACCGGGGCTGGCCCTCTGTGAAATTCACTTTGACCAGATGGGCAGGGCGACACGCTCCCCATTAAATGAATCTCTCGCTTCAGCTTGAGCATGAGCCACAGAGAGAGAGAGAGAGTGGGAGTGGGGGCAGAGACATACAACAACAACAAAACCTCCACCAGCATGCAGATAAATAAATAAGTGAATACATAAAAAGCATCGTGACCCTTTGTTCCTGCCAAAGGACTTTGGAGCAGGGGTCCAGATGGCATTGATGAAGGGTGAAAAATAAAAACACGTCTTTCTTCTCTTCCATCCTTTGCTACCCTTCCGTCATTCTTTTTGATCATTCGCCCGCAGCAAAGCCCCGCACGGTTTGTCCACACGCCGCGCTGCCGCGTCTTAATAATGCCGCAGCTCGCGTAAGCCCCTTGGCGAGTGATGCCCCTTGCTGTAGACTCCTTCCTGGCTCGATGAATTTCTCTTTCCACCCTCTTAAACTGAGCCTAACTATCTTCTTGGTTCTTTCGGTAAAGTCACGTAGAAGGGAAGTAATAAAATAATAAAAATAAAACATAATTAAAATAATTCTCACGACGTTTCGGCCACGACGCAAGCAGCCGTCCTCAGACACTGTCTCCCCGACAGACCTGGTCTTCACCTGAGGACGGCTGCTCGCGTTGTGGCCGAAACGTCGTGAGAATTATTTTATTATGTTTTATTTTTATTATTTTATTACTTCCCTTCTACGTGACTTTACCGAAAGAACCAAGAAGAAGAATCCCTGCAGTCACGAAAGCTTTAAATCGAAATTTGAGCGTAACTATTTTTTTGTTATTATAACCAGGTAAGGCCCACTGAGCTATTTAGCTCTCTTTTCTTTTAAGAAGCGACCTGGCCACAGATGATAGCCTAAGCGAAGTGGTTTACCACGTGCGAATTTGAAACAGCCAAATATATTCGAAACGCACGTCCATTCTCAACGTGAAGGGGAAAAAGCTGCAGGACTCGGAGAAAAATCCACGCGACCAAGGGGAGAGAGAGAGACACACACACACGAACTCCAAATATACAGGCGTCCGGTTCGGGATCGAACCCACGACCTCCTATATACCATGCGAGGTAGTTAACATCTCACCACCGCGGTGCCCTGTGATGCAAGATCCTAAACCGGCAATCTCCGCCGGAGATGGCATCGCGTGCACGACAGCCGGATGGCCGTATGGCGGAGCCTTCGACGCACGATCGCCGCTTCCTCTTCCTCCTCTACCACCTCCTCATTATCTTCTACCACCTCCTCCTTATCTTCTATCACCTCCTCTTCCTCTATCACTTCTACTTCCTCCTCTATCACCTCCTCTTCCCTCTCTATACTCCGACCCCCCCCCCCCTCTCTCCCCGACGAATTTAAAGCACAGGCTGTTTAAAAAAAGTTTTTTAATGAGAGAAAAAGCCGGGGCGAGCGGCAAGCGCCACGCGCCCGTGCCAGTGATTATATCAACTTTGATGTATCTGGCCAGAGCCCAGGCTGGTGGTTGAATATCAGAGCGCTTATGAAGATAAGTGGGGGGAAAACAAGCGACGTGGAGGAAAACTAATGAGCGCATTACAGCGGGCAGTGCGGTCTCGAACGTCTATCTTTTCGAATCGCTCCGGTCAAATTAGGTGGCGATGGACAGTAGGGAACCTCGTAAGAGAACAACAAAAAATGTTTCAAAACATTATGCTGGCAGGGTCATTGATGTATGAGAAGCTGCCCCCGCCACCAAAGGTAAAGCAAGTGAATGATGAATAGAGATTGGTAAAAAAACAAAAAAACAAAGGGCAGCACGGGGGGGAACGCGCAAATTCGATAAGATATTTCCGCCTTGAGACTCTCGCAACACGCCCGTGCGTGGGCGGCACGTACATGGATCACGCGTTGACGGGCGCACACTTTTGAACGTTGACCGGAACAAGCATCTCCCGGTAACTGCCCGTGCGGAAATGCGGATCGGCGGCCACAAACGTAAACCAAGCGGGGCGCGATGGTTTACAGCCGGAGTGTTCATGTACGCGCCCCTTGCCACCCGTGGAAATGCTCAATGCGGTTGTGTTCGCTGCCGATTAGTTCCCAAGGGTGGCTGGTCGGGTGAGAAGCCGGCGGGAGGAGGGTTATGACTTTGAACAACACGGAGCAGTGCTCCTACCCAAGGTCTAATGAGCTTGACCATATATGTATGTACGTTGAACTTCTTTCGCGTCCAGGGCCAATACCGTCTGTGCTAGTGTGTGTAAATGTGTGCAAGAGTGTGCTTGTACATGTACTTATGTATGTTGCATTTCTTTCGCACCGTAGGTAGTCAACAGCGCTAATTGGAGGTGCGGGGGAAAGACAACAAATGAAACACACGAAGCAATTAGTAAGGTTCGTCATGTAAAAAAAAACATGTCAATGTGTTACTAGTTAAGCACACTAGTGTGTTGAAGGGTAAACCCACAACATTTAAAATTCGAGTACTTCGTTTCGCCGGTATTTACAACCAGCCTCATCAGGCGACAGCCAGAGTTTACTCTCCAACACACCGGGTGCTGAACTGGTAACGAATTGGCACGTTTTGTTCACGTGACAAACCTTACTAATTGGCTGTGTCGGGCAGTGGCGGATTTAACGACACACTTATATCTTCTTGGTTCTTTCGGTAAAGTCACGTAGAAGGGAAATAATAAAATAATAAAAATAAAGCATAATTAAATAATAATAAATAATTGTATTATTATTACTTTTATTATTTTAATCTAAAATTATTTTATTATGTTTAATTTTTATTATTTTATTATTTCCCTTCTACGTGACTTTACCGAAAGAACCAAGAAGATGAATCCCTGCAGTCACGAAAGCTTTAAATCGACACACTTTATATTTACGTGATCTAACCCAAGCAAAAAAAAACGATATTATAGATAATATTGGTCGCAAAAGCCCCACTACTACTCCGTGTTAAACAAAGGTCCCCATCACTCGTGGCTTTGCAAGTCGGCAAATTTGACGTCTGTATCCTACGTCCTCTGGTCCTTGGCAGCCCTCGGTTTTCGTTCGACAACCGCGACAACAAACCCGCAGTGTGCAGAGGAAAAAAAAACACGTGTGGGATTTTCACATTTTGCAAACATCAGCCATAAGCGGCTGCATCTTTGGCCCCGCAGTGATTAGCTGTAATGTGACAGGGAGTGGGGTGGGTTGTCTGTGGGTCTGTGATATGCATGGCTCGGAATGAGATAAGACTTTTTTTTCTTCCAACAAAGTAATTGCTGCTCTTCCATCACGAGTGGCTCAAACTCACTGATGAATTGGAAAATTATTATCTCTGCTAAGACAGGGCCCTATGACTTTGCTGTGGACGTGCATACTTATTTCTCAGCTTAATTAACTTAAAATGTGATTGGAACTGACAACGTAAAGATTAAAAACTAATTTTTGTGGGATTATAGCGGAGCAGAAAAGCCATTAAGGGTTGGGGGAAGAGTAACATTTCAGTCTGGTATCTTGTTCTTGACAGACATTGCGCATTCGCACGTGTTAGCTTGTAAAAGGATATCAACAGCCTTTCGGATGTATTTTTCTCTGTACGGATAAAAAAAACCGATAGGAGAATGTCTTACACACTCGCGTTTCTCTGCGCGTTATCACGAGCGGGAAAGAATCCGTATTCGATCGACGAATCGACGCACCGCGTCACACCTTTAATCATTCGGTCGCCAAAACATTGATTGCAGTGGCTTGTTCTCAAATCATTTTGACGCCGTACCATCGCTCCGCATCGCACGCGTGGCTTTTGAAAAGCCACTGGGCCATGCACGATGGGGGGTGAGATGGGGTGGCGTGGTTTTGGGGGGGGAGGTGGTCACCACACCGCCCCCTGCCCCGTCTGTGTTTGGTGTCTGGTGTTGGGGGTCACCAGTGGCATATTCCAAGGTTGATGGAATAAAGAGGCACACGGTGAAGAGCACAAAGGGCACGGCTGAAGGGCAGGCCGGGACGAGAATGTTCAACGTGTATATTAACCCGGCAGCGGTGGGTACCGCGTGACTCCTGGTCAGGATTTTCAGAGGGGGCATATCGGGCCTGTGTAATGCGTGGCCACCCACAGAGGCATCCCGTGGGTAATTTTGCGATAATGAGCCATAGGCAAGACAGACAGAGGTCGCCCAAATTAAAATTTTGCGGGGCAAAAGGGGAACACTTAATGCTTTGCATGTAATATATGTTAATAGCGTTTATATACATTTACACATGAAAAGCCACTTCATTGAGCTATCATGTGTGGCCAAGTCGCTTCTGCAAAATAAGCTAATAGCTCATTGGGCTTAAACGGGTAAGAAAAAAATCGTTTCGTTTTATTTGTATATATATTTTTTGTAATTTGTTTACCTTTCCTATATGCACTCCTATTGTGTTTTGTATTGTCTGTTGTTGTAACGTCCTGACCTGCCCTTACTGGATAACTTTTGAAAAGAGCTTTACAGCTCATGGGATTCATCCTGAATAAACACATTCTGATTCTGACATATATGTAACTTGTTTTAGGGTGTAAACACACACTCTTTTTTCCAGCCCATCATTCATCTGTGGTCGATAAAATCGGTACTAATTTGTGGGGAAGGTGACGGTGGTTGCCCTATGGATAGATTCGCTTCTACCGTAGGAAAGTGGAATCTTCACCACTGGCTAAGGGCAGGACACGGGAGGTGAGTACTAACATCATCATCATGAAATCACTTTGACTTTGCTTTTTACTTTTCTGCTTTACCAGCATGAGCAAGTCTGCTTTTGAGAGACATTGTAATAGGACAGCAGTGATTATTTTTCTTACAAAAAAGCATATTCCGTCTGTAACAAGTGTTTAACAGTGTAATAAGTTGTCTATTTTCTTTGCAAGTATTGCATCTTGGTTTGAACATAATGTTTTCCATTGCTTAGAAATAACAATGTGAAAAAAATACAAAACATGCCTTCCGGTCTCACGTAAAAAAAACGATAATTCTCCTTCCATCTCAGAGATAGCCAGAATCTCAGAATCTGACAAAGGAATGCTTCAACAAAGGCAAACAATGGAAGGGAGCCGAATCACTTTAAATTGAAGGCCTTGGCATTTGCTTCTATCCAAGATTCAAAGAGCATCAGAATGTTCTGGCACAGTGCGGAGAACTAACAGCTTTCATTGAGAAAAATATGTAGCCTTTGAAAAAAAACGGTTATTTCATTTTCTTTAGCAAGTTTTCTAAATGCAATAAATAATTACTTGTTGAAACTAAAATGTCCATATATTTGGGTTGTATGTATCCTTAGTATTGTTGTTGTTTTTTATTTATTAAATGCTCGTAATAATAAAATTACAATTAGTTTGTTTTTGTCAATAAATTGTTGGATGAAGGCCTTCCCATGTCATATTGTTGATTGAGCAGACTTGACCACATTGGTCAGTGGAGCATCTCTAGAGATGGAACATCTCATTTGCAAGGTTGTCCATAATATCGCTCACCAGTGATGTTAGCTGTGAATAGAAATCCCACTCAGGTCTCTTTCATTTATATCGCTCGCCAACAACTATGCCAATGCTCTAAACGGGTTTATTTTCAGCATCATCATTATTATTAGTAAATGTTTGTACAAAGCCCAATCAACATTTTAAATCAATGAGTGTTATTTGTCAGATCATTTAATGTAGGTAGAGACTTTAATTAATTAACCTTTTTGTTTATTTGTCTGATCTTTAATAAATGTGGTGACTATCATCAGATCTCAGAAGCTAAGCGGAGTTGAGCCTGGACAGCTCCTGGATGGGTGATCACCATGCATTCCAGGTGTTTTAGGCTGTGAGGATACGTGGTAGCCAGCCTAGGGCAGTGCAACAACAACCACAAAAAGTTTCCATGCTCCCATGGTCAAATAACCACAACAACCCACACAGTTTGCAGAAAGGCCCTCATTCAATAGTGGATTGGCATACAGCTTACGTGCACCGTAAATGTGATGTGGTTTCCATCCAAGGCATATTACAAGACTGCAGTGTGTCGGGTATGATGTTTCCCAAATTAAATTTGTGAATTTGAAACGTGCCAAAATTCTGGCTGGTCGTGTCGAATGTGGCACCCAATGGTGTTACTTTTCATTCCTTTTTTTTGTCAAGAGATTGGAATGTAACAAGCCCATCGCAGGAGGGCATCGCATTTTTTAAAACCTAATTTGTTTTCTTATTTTGTTCTTTATGAAAAATAATGTATGCTGGTAGGCAGAAGACAAAGCTCAAGCCTCGACACGCCATGTAATTGCAAAGGTGGAATATCATTTTGTGTTTGTTTATAAAGTAGAATATAGTTTATTTATGTGTGCTTGAGCACACGTAATGTGACCTGGGTTTGTATCATCCTCCGCTTATTGTCACAAACATTTGGCGTGGAGGCATATAAACCCCTTGGGTTGAGTTGTGTTTAATGTCAAACCCAATTATTATCACGATTTTGTTTCTCTTCTTGCTACCCCAGGAGTCCATTAAGCTGTCCTTGCTGCATCTGAACACTCAGTCACAATGATGTGCATCGGAATCACGCCCCACAGTATTTCAGAATTTATATTGTGGCAGGATGCGGGCCGAACAAATGTGATCTTTTCTCTACAAACAAAATGAACAGGGCCAATTTAAAAATAAATAAATTATTGACATTTGTTTGTCTTTGTTCAAAGTAAATGCAGACTGTGTTTTTTTTTGTTTTTTTGCTCTCGCGCTGCTGTTAGATGTATGCTGGCCGACGATGCTGCCGTCTCACTTGATTGCACACCTTAAAACGATTTAAGGTCGGGAAAAAAAAATAACAAGCAGTGCACGTTTCGCCTTCTGGAAGAAAAAAAATAATAACCACATGATGGAATAGTAACATCAAACGGTTAAAGGTGCAGCCCTGCAATTACGCAACCACACCACTGCTGGTAGAAGGGCCTCTACTCGAAGGATTTATTGAGAACCCCATCTTGACGTGGCCAGATTTGAGTGGGTCTATACTTCCACGGTGGCCAGATTTGAGTGGGTCTATGCTTCCACGGTGGCCAGATTTGAGTGGGTCTATGCTTCCACGGTGGCCAGATTTGAGTGGGTCTATACTTCCACGGTGGCCAGATTTGAGTGGGTCTATACTTCCACGGTGGCCAGATTTGAGTGGGTCTATGCTTCCACGGTGGTCAGATTTGAGTGGGTCTATGCTTCCACGGTGGCCAGATTTGAGTGGGTCTATACTTCCACGGTGGCCAGATTTGAGTGGGTCTATGCTTCCACGGTGGTCAGATTTGAGTGGGTCTATACTTCCACGGTGGTCAGATTTGAGTGGGTCTATACTTCCACGGTGGCCAGATTTGAGTGGGTCTATACTTCCACGGTGGCCAGATTTGAGTGGGTCTATACTTCCACGGTGGCCAGATTTGAGTGGGTCTATGCTTCCACGGTGGCCAGATTTGACTGGGTCTATACTTCCACGGTGGCCAGATTTGAGTGGGTCTATGCTTCCACGGTGGTCAGATTTGAGTGGGTCTATACTTCCACGGTGGCCAGATTTGAGTGGGTCTATGCTTCCACGGTGGTCAGATTTGAGTGGGTCTATACTTCCACGGTGGCCAGATTTGAGTGGGTCTATACTTCCACGGTGGTCAGATTTGAGTGGGTCTATACTTCCACGGTGGTCAGATTTGAGTGGGTCTATACTTCCACGGTGGCCAGATTTGAGTGGGTCTATGCTTCCACGGTGGTCAGATTTGAGTGGGTCTATGCTTCCACGGTGGCCAGATTTGACTGGGTCTATACTTCCACGATGGCCACATCCTTGCTAATTGGAGGTGCAGGAGAAGGACAACGAACTAAACACATAGAGCAGTTCTACAGAAATTCGTTTTTATTCGAGATTATTTCAAAATGCATATATCAGTTGGAAGAGCGCTCCAGACGACCGCTAAAGTACATCTGAAAGCGCGTGATGCGGTGACCGTCTTTGTTCGATGGTTGCCCAAAAACAGCCGCGAGGATGATTGGAGTTTGCATGATGGTTTATGCGTGGACAGAGGCAGGAATATTTAAGAAACCCGCCCAATGGTTCCACCGCCTTGCCGCAGGATGGAACCAAACCGGCAACCTCTGTATTGCAAGTCCAGTGTGCTCACCGTTATATCTGCGGCAGCATCACGCATCACGATATTATAATGCTCTTTATACATTACACCGCAGCGGCGCTTCATATCTGTTTGAGCGAGGAGATCCAGACCTTTTGACTTGAGACTTAAAAGAGATCCATTACGTTTTGCAGATTCATAGATACCGGCATCCTCAGATGTAAATGTCAGCGTTATGCATGGAAATATAGAGCCCGGCCTTATGGAAATGCAAGATATCCCTTCCTCTTGTTGCTTGAAACCTTACCGCTCCGAGCGTCCATGCTAAGAGACGAGCGGTCACGCACACTTACCCCACCGCCTCCCTCCGTCCGTCCCCTCGTGCCACTCTGAAAATGCCACTCATGCCAGCCGGGGTGAGCGTAAGGTGGCGAAGGAGTGACAGTTTGCACGGTCAGTTCTCCGCATGGCGAATTAAGCCATGGGAGAGTTCGCCTCGGGCTGGTATCTCACTCATTTCCGTTGCTCATTTCATGCAAACCATTTGAATTGAGACTTTTTTTTTCATTTACGATGGCCTGGGTCAATACATCTCTGTGGAAGTCCGAACGTGTGGCTGTAATGATGCCTTCCTTGTTAATTGATGAAGTAAAGGGAATCACCGCTGGCTGTACAATACCGAATTGTCGAAATTGCAGTGCGTACAGGCTGCTGAGGAATGGCAACACCCTGGCTTTATGAGCCCAATATTCAATTGTAGGATAGCATTGTGGGGTGGACCGGTATGGTGGTTTAGCGCAGTGTGCTCTGAACCTGGCGGCCCTGAGTTTGATTCCTTGTCACTGTCTGAGGCAGATGTCCTAGGACATCTGCAAGTCTTCCCGGGAAATAAAAAGTCCCTTCTTTTTTTGGTCAGTTGTACCAAAACGCACCACTCAAGACGATGTGTTAACATCTCCTTCTCTCCTCTTCTGGTGTTGTGAGATGTGTCCTGGTTATTGTTGTACTCCAGAAGTGGCAACTGTAGTTACCCCCCCCCGCCCATCCCCCCCAACAACTCTATGTAATGTATATTTAACTTTTTTTGCACCGCACGTAGCCAACCTTGCTCATCATTGGTGCCGGGAAAGGAGACAGCGTGGGGAGGCTTTGATCCAGCGATGGGCAGACAACAAAGCAGCCAGCATGGGACCTTCTTTGGCAGTATCAAAGTCTGAACAAAAATAAGAAAAGGTTTTTACCCTTTCTGGGAATAAAACAGGGCGTGTTAAGATGTTCAAACACCGAATAGAAACCTTTTGCGAGGAGTCATGTCTGCATGAACTACACGTAGTTGTTGGAAGAACATGCAAACAAAAACATGCTTGGATCGCCTTTTGTGTCAGACCAGAGGACGCCGAAAGCCGAACAGTGTCGCCTTTTGGCGTTCTCTGCTCTGACACTGGTGAGACTTTGGCCCTAAAGAAGGCTGTCTCTGGTGGAGACCAATCAGTTTCATAGGACAACGCCAGATATGATTGCTTGCATGTTAACCACAAGTACGTGTGGTTAATGCAGACAGGATTCCTTGCAAAAGGCTTCTATTTGGTGTTTGAATATCTTAACACTCCCTACTCTTAGGTTTTTTCGGTAAAGTCACGTAGGTAAAAAAAAAATAATAAAAGTAAAATAATTTTAATTTTATTTTTTACCTACGTGACTTTACCGAAAAAATCTAAGAGTATGAATCCTTGCAGTCACGAAAGCTTCAAATCTAGAATTAACACCCCCTGTTTTATTGCCAGAAAATGGGTAAAACCTATTTTAGTTTTTTGTTCGTAACAAAGGGGCCGCCCGTACAATAGTTTAGCGTTCAGCGGGTGCACTGTCCGTGCGTAGTGCATGCACGGACCCGTCCTGGATATTGTCCCGCCGGGGATTGCAAACGAACGTGTGGTTGGAAGTGGCCTTGCAAAAAAAAAAGGTTTAACTACAACATCGCTGCACATCAACATGCCATGTTTATTTCGCCTCGGAGAATAGACAAGCGCGAGGCAATAAGCGCGCGCCGACATTACACAGGCCCTAAATAATGCAGCTAAATTCTAAGATTCCATTCCCGCGCACGCGGACGTAGTTGCACTCGCTTAAAATACTTCACATCTCATTCTCCGTTAAAAACCTTTTTTCTCGTCCACTGACGCTCGTGCTTATTGTTGTTTTGCTTGATTCGGTTTGTTTTTTCGTTGTCTTCACGGAATCAACCAATTGGCAACGTGGCGCACCAATAATAAGCGAAGTGCTGCGTGCGGTGGCACAACGGACGGTTCACACGCCGCAGTTTGCAACGCAGAGGTCTCGCCCGTTGGATCTTCCGGCGCACGGGCAGTTGAAACGATGGTGGGCAAGATTCCTAAATCCCCCTCCCGCCATCACTGCCTCTGTCCCAGAGGTCGCGGGTACCCGATACCTGTACCCTACCCGATACCCGGCCGGGTACGGGTATGGGTACCCGTTTGCGACCTCAACCCACCCGCGCCTGCAACATGGCTTCATCCCAGAGGTCGCAATCGGGTAACCGATACCCATACCCTACCCGTACCTGGCCGGGTACGGGTAGGGTACGGGTACGGCCGGGTATGGATACAGGTACCCGTTTGTGACCCTGGTGCGGCCGGGTACGGGTAAGGAATCAAAACCCGTTTGCGACCTCTGCTCTGTCCATCCAGCTGTGGTTTAGATGCTGCGTGCACCACAGCTCGTCGCCATAGGGAGGTCACGTGCGGTGGGCCAAAGTGTGGGTGCTCCCCCACCTCTTACGTAGACGTTTGCCTAGCGTGGAAGAGTAGGCCTAATTGCCCTCCAGAGTGGCTCTGCGGAGCTCCCTCGAGTTCGGGAGGCCTTCATATACACGTAGCTATCCCCTGTATATGCTAAGGCTATAGCCAAGGTCATTTCAACATAGCTGCCTCATAAATATTTGCTATCCAAGGTCATATAAACATAGCTGCCTCATATATATATTGGCTTTCCAAGGTCATTTAAACATAGCTGCCCCATATATATATTGTCCATTCACGGTTATTGAAACACATCTGCCTTCTGTATATGCTAGGCTATAGCCAATGCTAAACATGCAGGCAATTAGGCAGCTACCCTGCCCCAATTACTTGAACGTCACTCCGATCCCACGATTCCGTTCGCAATCGACAGTGGGGATGGAATCGCGATGAGGATCGGAATTATGAGAATCACCACAGTTCTACGATGCTCATTAAAATCCAGGATCTCGGCTATGACGGCTCTTATTGCTCCGAGCCCTGGGCTATCTGGCCACCTCCCTGAGTGAATGTAAATTTGTGTAAATTGCACCGGCGCTTTCTTAATCATCGCCATCATGGGCGGTTTTTTTTCCTTTTTTTTTATTTTCGGGAACCCTTTCAAAGCTGAAACATTCAGTTCCTATTTTCCTTCCGGCTTTTAATATTTTTATTGACACATTTTTTTTTTTAAATGTGAGCAGATGGCAAAACCGATATACGTGTAAGACCAATCGTAATACACGGGTCGTTAATTGTTAGCGAAACGCTGCGAATATTTGCGTACATTTGAGAAATTGTGTATTCAAGGCAGTAAAACCCATCGAGTCCACGACGTTCTGCTGTAAAGAGCGCACGAGGCAGAAAAATGTTTCGCAAGTGGCATCCTTTAATATATATATCTGGGTAAAACAGGTGCATTTTGAGAGCACATCAGCCTAGATTGCGGTCTTTGGCAGCTTCGCGGTAATGCTGTCCTCTGTGTCATTGCTTGCCGAGTGAGGGGGACCCTATCCACCGGCGCAGCGCGCACTGCTCGATGTGTTTGCATTCTGTGGTGGATGGGAATATTGCTGTGGCTTGATTGAACCGTGCCTCCCCGAAGGCATTGCAGAGGGGAACGACGCTGTTCCTATCCAAAAGCTGTAATCAGGACACCTGCGAGTTCATGAATAATTTTTCCAAAATGACGTTTTCCGGCCCATTCTTTGCCGAAATGTCACCGCTATGGGGGGAGGCAAGTGCCGCTGAGAATTGTACAGCTGCTCGTTGTGAAGATGCAATAAAAAAAAATCACAGCGCTGGTAGCGATGCGTGTGTGTTTAGGGGAAGCGATTTCACGGGACGTGGCAATTGTTGCACTTACCTCCGAGCTACGCTGCCGCGTGTGCTGTTTGCTTTATAATGGGAACCTTGCCGTCGGGTGCCTTAAACGGCAACTCAAGTCAAGAAATGTACATAAACGCACTTCGCGTATTGAAATGTCCGTAGCGTTAAAATGGAGGGAAACGTAACGGCTTCTGGCGCCGCTTGTCACCGAAGATAAAAAAAAAAACGAACAAAGTGACACGTATTATGAATACAGTTGGCGATAATAGTAATGGAAATCATAATACGCAAATATCGCGCAGTCATTTTCAATCCACTGCTAGATGGAGGGCAATCCATCGGTTTGTTCGTTAATAAATATTCGTGACGTGACAAAAATTGGGCGATTAAAGGGCGTTCAGAGAGGTGTGGTAGAATACATTAAAGAGAGAAAGGACCGTCTTAAGGTTCTGACAAATGGTCGACATTGATGAGCACAGTGGGTGAGAGAGGAGGGAGTGAAGTCCGTGCTCTGTTGGCCGTGGTGTTTGTATGACCACACTTTCTTCACCAGGCTGGCCATTGTAGCTAGATGCAGGGCAGATGGAGCGTTCACGGGACTGGTTGAGATATCACTCAGCGCTGATATTAGACGTGGCCAGGAAAAAAAGTTACTGAACTATATGAACGAAACAATTTTTTATTTTACCAGGTAAAACCCACTGAGCAATATCGCTCTCTTTCACTTGCAACCTGGTCACAAATGATAGCTCAATGAAGTGGCTTATCGTGTGGAAGTTTATAGCACATTTTTCTAAATGTTGGAGAGAAAAACCCAGAGGGACCTGGAGAAAAATCCACGCCACAATGGGAAGAACATGCAAACTCCAACCACGGGGAGAACCGGGAAACTCCAATATATACCTGGCGATGCAGTTAACATCTCCTAGCCACCACGGTGCCCGGTAAGCTCGCCGAGTTTACAGTGGAGTGCGCTAACCTCTGCGCCAACGATCTACCCTGTGCTTCTTTAATCTCCGCTAAATTAATTTCCCACCCGTCTCCAATTCCACATCCCTTTGGCAGGAGGAAGCCTATCCATGGGACAAACACTGTTGATTTCCTAGAAAGCAGAACATGTTTTGTCTTCCCAGGGAGAATTATGGGCTGAGTTTTCTGCACCGTACGTGTGTTGAACTTCTTTCGCACCGTACATAGCCTACCGTGCTAATCTGGGGTGATGTCTGATCGAGAGTTTCTGAATCATTGTCCCCAGCCGCAGGTCACCAGGATTCGCAGCACATTGTGCTAACCACTGCGCCACTGCTTACCCTGCAGCCTATACTCTTTGAGTATTACACTGGGACATTTAGAGTGCAATTCAGCGTTTTGCACTCTCATTTTTATTATATGTGCGACGATGTAAGGGCTCATAACAACATAAATGATTCCATATTTTCAAATTTGTTTCTCCACGTAAAAAAAACATTCTTTACACAGTCCATTGGTTGCGTGGCCTCATGGGAAAGCATCTTCGTAGCAGCATTGGTTCCATGCAAGGAAACTCTGGACCAGTGTCAACATTCAGCGTCTCATCAGCAAAGGCAGGCTCACTTGAACCAACTGCTGGTGAACTGCCAGCTGTTCATAGGTCAGGCCACTTTCTGTAAGAAATTGGTCCTAGTTCGATGTGAATCTATATACATAGTTAGAATAAAATGCATAACGGAACATAATCCTGACTTGAAGCTTTCGTGACTGCAGGAATTCATATTCTCTAGCCCCCGCCCACTTTCCCTTGGGCTAAACCCATCTCAAACCTACGTAACATCACTAACACAGCCACCGTTGCTCCTTGTCCTCGAGTCGGCGGTGTCCCTCGTTTTTTTAACGAGCTGGATGTCCCACTCGCACAGCCACCGTTGCGGTGGTTCGATTACATTGACATGCTAATCTCTCCCAATGCAATGGCCACCTCCACAGCTGCGGCGTCGTGGAGGTAGCCCAGCTCTCCGATCTCACATTTCCATGCAAATTCCATCTCTAGCCCCACCCACATACCCTTGGGCTAAACCCATCTCAAACATATGTAACATCCTGCTTCAACAGCTCTCCTGCTATATATATATATTTCACCTGATGACGATTGCTTGTGTTGCGATCGAAACATCGTGGTATTGTTATTATTTTTCTATCTACGTGGCTTTACCGAAAGAATAGAACATAATCCTTAAGCGTCCTGATGGAGAATATAAATAACAAAGTAAAGGATGTGTCCTACTCTATGGTTCTTTCGGTAAAGTCACGTAGATAGAAAAAAGTTAGAATGATAAAATAATAAAAATAAAGTGAATAAAAATAATTAAAATATCATGACGTTTCGATCGCAACACAAGCAATCGTCGTCAGAGGGTGTCCTATCCATGTTTGTCTCTCCACATGTAAAATAAAGGTATTTTGGCAAGACCTAATAAGGGTTAATAATTGACTGCACAGAACATTTCCATTGTGGCATGGCGTTGCAGCCAGAGGGTTACATTTGCTTGCTTTTGTTTGTACGTGTGTTGAACTTCTTTCGCACAGTACGTAGCCCGCCCGCGCAAATCGGAGGTGCGGTTTACTTCCTACCCAGGAAAGCCTCCACTGAGTCTCACGGCTTTTTCAGGAGAGTCCTGCCAAGCTATCGCAGCAGGGGGCGATGTTGCTGCTATGTGTGATCCCAATTGAGCCGTTTTCAAGCATCTTTTGTTTGTAAGTATTGGGATGTATGGCCAATACCAGTTACAATGTTTTGTTTTCTCTTAGCTATGGGAGTAAATTTGAGAACTTGGAGGCAACCCTTGCATAACAGGGGGGAGAAGATACAAACCGCACAACGGAAAAGTGGCCGCCACTCATCGGGAATCTAACCCAGGCCCTGTGTTGCTACGAGGCACAAATGTAACCACTGCCACCGCCCTGCATGAACTAATGCAGCGCGCGTGCATGCCCCAAAACCATCTGTCACGGCGTTTTTGCACACAGCGCTAAACAGTGGACGTGTGCAAAGGCCCTTAGTTGGCTGGGCACCTATTTCATAATAAAATGCTACCTGCCCTAGGTGGCAATTCATCACCTGGCTCCAGCAGGGCTCACGAGTGAAATTAGTTGCCCTGAAGGACCATGGCAAGGACTTACTGAATAAGCCGACCGTAAAATAATCTGACTCTGTGTACGAGGAATAATGGGCTACGCCGCTGGAAAATGCCGCCGTGTTGACGCAGTCGCCTTCATTTGCAGCACTGCCCCCCTCCACTCGGCTTCTCAGGTCCGTGCGGATATTCCACTGCTAGAGAGAGGTCAGGGGTTGTGTCACGGTGACCCGCCGTGCGGGCAGAGTGGGGTTGCAAGAGGGGGTCGGGTGTTAGGCAAGCGATCGGCGCTGATGCCGCTGCCGCCGCAAATAAAATCGGCGGAATTCTCCGCACCGCGTAAGTCAGTGGGAGGTCCTGTAGCTGCTGCCTTTAATATCGGCGTAAAAAAAGTCTATTAATATTGATGTACAATAGTGGCCTTTTATGAATATGCATGTGCTGCCCTATGTGTGGTGAATCGGTTAGTTGCATTCTGCCTGAAGATGTGTTATTACGTGTTGATAATGCGGCATACGGACAGGATTTTGCATATTTTGCATAATTTTTGTTTCATGTCCGTAGGGCTGTTTTTCAGGAGTTGGCACCGTTTTGTTCACAGAATAACAAAGGATCCCCCCCCCCCGCGCCTTATAGCCATGCATTGTCCTGTTAGTAAGCACCTATGAAAGTCGCTACCGCCACACGTGTGGCCATAGCCATGCCCGGCCACATTTGTATCCCCAGTGCCAATGTTTACACAATGTGGCCAGCCCAAAACTGGTTCAGACATTCACTCATGTTGGCTGTGAATGGGAATTAATCGGTGCGCGAATCCACGAGGTGACTACTGCTCTCCATGCCCGTAGAAAACAAACACACAGTGGAAATGTGAAGCAGCAAAAACAAAGAGAGACGGGGATATTGTTATCTTTCGTGGAATGACTGTGCAATATCTGCAGTTAGATTACATTTTTTTGTTAAACTGATTCTGTTGAACATAAGAGTTGTGTATTGAGACGGGTTTGACCTCTCCGATTGGCACGGTTGGCTACGTATGGCGCGAAAGAAGTTCAACATACATAATCAAATTACAATTGGAAAGTTCATGCAGTGTTAATGTATGTATGTTAAACTTCTTTGGCATCGTACGTAGCCAATTGCAAAGATTTGTGGCAGATTTACACATACAGGTTTATACAGATTCGGTTTTGTGCGATTTTGCGCTGCATATGCGGCTAACCTATTTCTATTTTGATTTAAAGCTTTCATGACTGCAGGGATTCATATTCTTGGTTCTTTCGGTAAAGTCACGTAGAAGGGAAATAATAAATATAAAACAATAAAAATTATCACGACGTTTCCACAGCAAGTTTTTTTTTTTTGCTGTGGATTTCACACCTGATGATGATTGCTTGTGTTGCAGTCGAAAGGTCGTAATAATTTTTATTGTTTTATATTTATATTATTTTATTATTTCCCTTCTTCGTGACTTTACCGAAAGAACCAAGAATATGAACCTATTTCTACCCAAATTCGATATATTACGCGGTTTTAATTAAACTCACATGCGGCTATGCGATTGGATGTGGGACAACACCGTTTGGCTGCTGTGTGCGCTACATGGCAGGGCAGCTGTCTCGTGCGGTTTTCGCTTCATGCGCCCCCTTTGTAAATCCTTTATATTAAGTTCACTTGCTTGCTTGCTTGCACGCTTACGACCGTGCAAATCTTTCGGTCGTTTTTTAACCCACTTCCCGTGATCCAATCGAGCTGATATTTTGCACACAGACTCGTTGTGCGTGACAATTTATTTTCGTGAAATTTTTTTTCCATAACTTTACACTTTTTAGGAATTTTTTTTTAATTATATTTAATTACCAATTGCTTAATGGTGGCAGGCAATCATCTGACCCATAGGTGGCAGCCATCTCAAGCCAGAGGACGAGAGGACTCTAGCCGCCACGCATATAAAGGATTTATAGTGAAAAACTTTGTTTTTACGGGTTAATTTTTTTCAGGATGAATCTACCACGCAACGAGAAGGATGTGTGCAAGCAAATTTATAGCTGGAAAAATTACCAACGCCATTTACTGTGCACCGGAGGTTGGACCCTGCGCACAGCAGTTAGAATTCCTTATTGGACATCGAATCGGCTCATCATTCTTCGTGGGTATATAAACTTATTACCACTTTCTGGGACGTCAGCAGCGGTTATCCTAAGGATAGCCTTGTTCCTGCCACAGTAATGTAGAATTCCCACCACTGGCTTAAGACTCTCTATCAAGTGTAGCTGCGATTAATGCAGCTTTGGGGTAGAGTAGTGGCGCAGCGGTTTGCGCATTGCACTATGAACTTGGCAACCTGAGTTCAATTTCCGGCCATTGCGAGCATCTGTGACGAGAGATATCTGTACGGGTACTGGGTGTCCTCCCCTTCAGCAACCTGCATTGACCAGCGTGGTGAAGTATGGCCAACCAACCCCTGGATTGGAGAAGCTTTCATCCAGTTGTGGATTGGCAAAGTGCTAATTATGCGGATAAAAATTACTTAAAATAAATCTTTAACCAATTTACAATTGATTCACGAGATTCATTATAGATAGATAAGTAATTTTTAATCATATATATGGTCACATGAATTACTGCTTTCTTATGAGATATGATTTATGAGCGCTCTGTTCCTCACTTAAAAAATATCCATAATACAATTTGTTCTGACTACATTTAATTTAATTAATCTTTAATTAAACCTTCAATACATTTGAGAGATGGGTATCAGCTTGGTGGGACTTTATCCAGCAGAGTTTTGACCATGGCTGATAACGATGACCTTCATATATCGTCACTTAACGTTCATATTTAATCAAGCCACTATCATTGAAGTGTTTCCGATGTATTTCCTCATTAAATTGCATTTCAAGTGGCAAGGGTCTCCCAAGACCGTATCAAAGGAAAAGGTGCATCCCCACAATCCCTTGTTCAACACCCCTGATGGCAGAAGGGCATCCAGTAGAGGGAGGTCTTCAGCAGTGTATTTCACTAGTTTTCAAAGGGGGGACACTTTCACCGACAAGGCATCGGTGTGAGGGCCACCATAGATTCGACACCATTGGGATTGACAGCACGGTGATAGGGTGTTTTCACATTCGTGTATTGTCAGTGGCCGCATGTCAGGGGCCCGCACTGAAGGTCACCAGGGGCCCGCCAGTAGCCCGCGGGCCTTGCAATGAAGAACACTGCTCTAGAGAGACCTTACAGAGGGTGTTTGGCCTACTCTTTCACGGAGCCCAGACATGGTGGTAGAGGTGAGCATGCCCACACTTTACCCCACCACACGCGACATGTCAATAAGCTGACCGACCGAGTTATAGCCATTCACACTGCTCGGTGGGCGGAGGTGCTGGACCGTTCAATAAACATGCCCCACTAGGTTTTATTTTTTAACTGCCGCGCCGAGAGATGGAATCGAAAACCAGCGGCTTCATCTGTCCAGCGCACTCGCCGTGACAACCGCTGTGGCAGAACCGCGACACGCATGAGGTCTGCGAAGCGGTGTAAGTGAGCCTCTGCATGCCTGCCTGGGGTGCTGGTAATCGCCCGTAATTTGGCCGCTCGCTCGCCGAATGCAACGCAATTGTGAGCCGTGGCACTCCGGCGGTCCCCGCCGCGTTTACCGCTGACCGCCGCACCGATCGCCTCGGCTCTTTGTCACCTGACTGTGCGTCTCGTGCGATATGCAAATGAGAACCTCACCCCCCCCCCGCCGTTGGCCCCTCGATGCGTCGCGGCGACAGCAAATGCCTTCACCTGGATTGCACAGTTTAATAAAGGAATGAATGATTGATTAGGTGAGAAGGGTGGAGACCTGCGTCGTGGTAGTTACCTTCGAGGATAAAGCGTTTGAGTGAATGCGCACATCGAATCGCACGTGTGCAGGAATCAGCACTTTTGTTTTGTGGTCAATCCGCCGCTGAATTGAAGGCATCCCCACTGCGCTTTGTCGGTCACGGGGGTCGTTTGGCCGCACCAATTCGTCACGCCGGTCAGTGCAGGTCGGCGAAGGGCAACCCAGGAGTGTTTGGGATATCGCTTCCCATTCACGTTAGGCACAGCCAGGGATTGAACTCAGGGGTGGTTGAGTTTGTCGTGCAGAGCGCCAACCACTGTGCCACTGCTCCACCCAATTAAATAATAACAGCAACAACGGTTATAAAGTTATTAACCAGGTGCAAATGAATCTGGAAATCCAGCGAGACTTCCTTGGGTAAACAAATACGTTATTATATTATGTGTCTCTGTGTTTGCAGCTGTTGTTGTTTTTTGTATTCATGGACAACTGCGCTACTGCTCTACCTCCCTTCAGCAACAGTGCTGGATTAAGCTAGTGCGTGGCCTGTAGCATATGTTATGTAGGGGCCCTAAATAAAATAAAAACACTTAAATATTAAAACACTAATTTGTAACTTGCATCGTAAAGTAATTGTATATTTTTTATTTGCAATACAGCCAAATAATACGACATATCGCTAACCTTAAATACCCAGTCGTTCATAAAAGTTGAAGGCAGTATAGTACTATAGTAATAGAGCAAGTGCAGAATCACTGAACCGGAATTGATAGCTTGAAAGCATTTAGCGTGGGGCCCTTGAAAGTGCGGGGTCTGTATCATTATGTAGCTACTTGTGCTACTACGATATAATCCGGCGCTGCTCAGCAGTAATGGTATAACACTTAATAGGACGAAACATTGCACTGCCACCAACAACAATAAAGGGTAATGCAAAACAACAACAACAACAACAACAACAAAAAGCCGATGACGCCTCTGACAACTTGAGAGATTGCAGCTTGTTTTCATAACTAAATGTCATTGCAAAGTCACAAATGTGCAGGCGGGGGAGGACAGGGGAGGTGAAAAAGGTGTTCGTTTTTTGCGATGTGTCACGCTCACGATTCACGCTAATGCGTTTTGTCCGTGCGGTGGGGGCAGCGGTCATGGGGGGAGGGGGGGGGCAAGCCTATTAATTCAAGATGTGGATGAAAGGCCATTTTAATTGAGGAGGAGAGCCCTGTAGTCTGGCCCGGTGCGCAACTGCAGAGAAAGACAGAGAACAATGCAGGCAGGTAAGGATGGCGTTGGATGATTCTCTTGTCACTCTTGAGGATTTTCAGTTTGCGCCGCTGTATTTTTGCCCGATTCGGTGTAAATGTGGAGGGAAAAAGCGGAGGGCCCGGAAAAAAAATTCACGATACCACAGGGAGAGCATGCAAATATACCGGCGTCAGGGTCAGGATTGAACCCACGACGTCCTGCATACCAGGCAAGGGAGTTAATATCTCGCCACCGTGGCGGCCCCATATTGAATGCAAAGAAAAGTTAGTCGGCTTCGCTGGAAGAGATGACGGACGATGATCAAGAATAATAATGAAGTGACAGCCATGGAATGGATCGTGTCCGAAAGAGCGTACGTACACCAAGTAGATGGGGCAATGAACTTAATTCACGTACAGGTAGGCAGCAGGCGTATCATTGAATTGCAGGATCATCAGCCACGGATTGACCTTTGCTGATGATGATGATGCTAATATCTATATACCCACATGACTGAAATGTAAAATATGAAACAAATTATTTGATGATGATGATGCTGCGCTGGCAATGGTGCACGAGCACAAATAAAATAAAACCTCATTACATTCTTGCATTAAAATTTTAAACTGTGGGCTTAAAGGAAATATATGTAAAAATAATATAGGCAACCTTAAAGGTGATGGCCCTTCTTCATAGCACATACATGATCTCTGTGCTATGCCGAAGGACCATGGCCCGAAACGTTGTATATTACATACATATCCTTATAAAGTGAATAAGTTATTTTTTTTACAATTAGTAAAACAAAATAAAAATGCAAAAGTTAGTAGTTTACCCGCTATGGGAGAAACTACATCCATAAAAAAGACAAGACCCCCCCGTATAGCCTTAACAGACTGTTGGGGCTATTAGTGAGTACCTATAAATGTCGGAACGGCACACAACAGGATGGGGGCCAGCACCACGCCTGACGTCCTTTGTTTCCCTAGTGGTGATGTTTTACACACCGCACCAGGTACTCATTTAAGGCTGAGTGGACCTAGGAGAGGCCCGGAATCGGTACAGATAATTGTCACTGGCGTTGGCCGTGAGCGGGAATCGAACTCGGGTCGCCGGGTTCATAGCGCGTTACGCTAACCGCAACACCACCGCTCCCCCCACACACACACACTGTGTACAGATCAGGCGTCTGGTCAGAATGCTAAATGGGCCGAGCGAGCACACGTGCGAGTTCCCGGATGATCATCAATCCCAAACCAATTTGTAACGCGCGCGCGCGCTCACTACCAGAGACGGCGAAGGTGTCAGCATGCCACCGCTCCGCATAAATCTGTCGCAGCATCGCGACGTATCTGCGCAGCACCTCATTAGAGAATTTCGTATTCAGAAGAATTCTAGCTGGAAGTTCCAAGCGAGTGGTTTTTGGGGGCACAGGGGCATGGGGCCGAGGGGCGGGGCAGGGGACAATTTGTACCTTTTGGTGAAATAGGTGGGAATGTGTATCCGGCTACGAGCCGTGGCATACGTGGTCGGGGGGGGGGGGGTTCGGAAATATGGCCATGAACAGCAGAAGACGATACAAATCTCGATTTAAAGCTTTCGTGACTGCAGGGATTCATCTTCTTGGTTCTTTCGGTAAAGTCACGTAGAACGGAAATAATAAAATATATTATTTAATATAATATTATTCTTATTATTTTATTATTTTCATTCTACGTGACTTTACCGAAAGAACCAAGAAGACGATACAAATCTTTGAGTGAGAAATAATTTGTGGGATTGGCGGCATGGACACGCCGCTGGATGGGACCGTGTGCGATGGTCAAGAATGAGTGACCAGGTCACGGCCAGGCTGTGGAGGGCGAAGCAATACAGGTGCTTGCTGCGTCGCGAGTACCGTGATGGTGATGGCTTGGGGAGGCCATCATCACCCAGGAGTGGATAGATCGTGGCTGGTGATGATGATGATTAGGTGAGGATGTTGGTTGGCCATTTGCTTCGGTGGCAAAATAATTGGTCGGTTGGGTGTTTGGTTATTTGTTTGATCGGAGGGCTAGAGAAAAAAATGATTCAATTTTGTCTCGGGGGTGTTATATGACCACGGCTACAAGAACAACGGTGGTGTTTGAACGACGCGTGGAATTTCAGGGTGTGGCCACGTGGTGTTGCTGGGCGCCGTGCCCACTGCAAGTTGTGAATTCTCGACTTCCCCCTCCCTCCCCTCGGCTATCCCTGCGGGGATGGAAAAATTGGCCGACGCTTTTGTGATTTGACAGCCACGGACGCTTCACTATTCTTTTTTGTTCCACCCACCTTCCCCCGCCCCCCCATTTGATTTTACTCTTAATTTTCAATTGGCAATGCATCCGGCAAATTGTGGCGTTCTTCATGGAATTCACTTCCCCCCCTCCCCCCGTCCAGCGCAGGCCACAGGAATTATAATAGCTCCGTGCGAGCATGCTGTTCAAGAGTGTCGCGTCACGAGCGCTTGCGCAGGTGCCTGAAAATCGCCCGATTTAAGGCCCTCATTTCTGCCGCATCTCACCAAGATTCTGATGGGGGGGGGGGGGGCACCGTTGACAGCTTAAATGTTAGCTTTTTAAAAGCATGCGTGAACAACAACGGCAACAACAACAAACAATAGTTGTGTTGCATTCCTTGAGTGGAACGACGGCTGTTTCCTTCTCTCCGTGTGCGTGCCACTCTGCAGATGCATGAGCGTAAGCGTGATGTCAGGAGAGAGCACGTATTATATTTATATTTTTTGACACGTCAAATCCTGTCGTTGAGCGGCGCTAGAAAAGTGAACGAGACCGCTAACGCGTACACAGCTGCAACCGCTGCTTCGGTTTAATCACGCTCTTGCATTCCCTTCTCGAACAAAACGTTGTTGCGATCGTTCACGATGTGCCTTGGCGCCTGCTAAATTATATCTCTACGCCTGCAACACCTGCCCTCTGAAACAGCGCCTCGTTATATTTTTCGCCCGACTTCAACGGGCGCCGATTGCGCACCCTACGCGGCGAAAACTAAGGCAACAAAAACTTTTCGTACGAAAAAATATTTAGCCGTCCGCTTTTTTGCCACCGTGAGCCAGGGGCGTGCAATCCTCACGGAGTTACTTATGCATTCCCTGCGGCTACTTCTCGTGAACCCAGGAGGATACGCGGGTGACAGAGATCAGGCGATGAATGCAGCCAACCACAGCATGGAACCAATAAAAGATTTTGTGCATCTTGAAGAGAGAGAGAGAGAAGGGGCACTGACCCTGAAGCAGCGCTTTTTTGCCACAACGTGAATCGCCAAGGCTGGTGCCGGTCACGTAACTTGTTTCATAAATGCGCACTCCATTAGAGGTCACTCTGCGAAAGTGCTTGCGAGTATGATGAATAAAGAAAATGCGTAACTGGAAAGGGGAATGCATAGGCGGTGGGTGGGTGGGTGGGGTGGTAACGTTTCAAATCTTGTAAATGAAATAGGTGCGCATTTCTGGCAATCCGAGACCATTGCTTTCTCAGCGCACGATTACCCCATCACTGCTATCGTCGTCGAGATTAATAGGCTGCTGCCAGCGTTGCAATGTTTGTTGCATGTTTAATTAACTCAGACGATAAAGCTCTGCTGCGGAAAGAGATATTGAGGTCACCGCAAAGGTTCCAGCACTCACGCTTGACTTACTCTGAGCCTTCTCTGCTGACATATAGTTGCAAAGATCGTGTTCGAAAACGCATCAAGACAGGAAACACTGTGTCTTGATTTTGTTTTAACAAAGGATTAGTCGTACCCCCCCCTCCCCCATCATATTTTGGTGCGAAAATTTGTACAGGAAGACATTTTTATTAAATATGCAGTGCGTTTCATTTAAATTTTGACGGCACATGTGCATTGTAAATGTTCTCATATTTCCTTGCAGTCAGCACAGTCAACATTTTTTTTATTTTGCTAATGTTTACATTCCTAGAATCCCCGAAGGGTGCGGATTTCAATAGATGGCATGATTGCAAAATTTGATGTCCTAATGCAATTTGAGATTCGATCGGTTGCAACGCAATATTCGGTTTAATCAACAATCATGAATAAAGCGACCGACCTGTCAATGTCCCATACGGAATAAAAAATAATCATCCAAACAAGACGCAAAAGTATTGGTTTGAAAGCGAGCTCCTCAGTGTTACAGAATTATTTCTCAGCATAATTCTGAATTATTTCTCAGCATAAATCTGTATTTTATTAAACATGTACGCCACAAAACACCCTTGTAATATTTTTCTATTTTTGTTCATCGTATCATTACGCTGAATTTGTATTGCTGTGGTGTTCGGTAGGCTAGTAACGGTGGTTTTTTATTGGTGGAATGACTGCTTCTGCGAAAAAGCAACACGTTCCTGAAATTTAACTGGAGGTGGTGCACGTTTGTAGTTGATGGATCCGTGAGATGTTGTGGTCGTTTGATGTTCGAAAGGTGTTCATGATACCGTGGAAAACATTCGCAAAAAATATATACAAGTCAACAGGATTAATTTGCGGAATGCTTGGAATTATTTTCTGTATTTTCCCCCTACCCTCAATGCACAATTATAAAGAACATCTTATAAAAACATTTGCATGCTACTTGCCAATGGTTAAGAAAGAGGGCACTTTTCCTGTAACATCTGGTCACTAAGTGCTATTTATTTGGCAAGACTGATTCTGCCGATGAGCCCCCAAAGGATGGAAACTGACCGGCAAATTACATATTGAATGAAATCTAGATTTGAAGCTTTCGTGACTGCAAGGATTCATATTCTTAGGTTTTTTCGGTAAAGTCACGTAGGTAAAAAATTTAAATTAATAAAAGTAAAATAAAATAAAAATCACGACGTTTCGGAGGCAACACAAGCTTCCGTCTTTAGGTGGAACCGTCACAGCCACGACAGCTGTATCACGTAAATGAGAGATTACAAGAGCTACCACTCCGTATATATAATGGTTGAAGAGGGGAAGGGTCAAGTACGGCACACTTTTTATTAATATGGTAAGGTGAGGCTTAAGACTAAGAATAGACTGCATAACAAAAGACTGAGCCTTTGTTATGGAGAGGTGCGGTTTGTGACTACGCCTAGCCTACATAACAAAAAAACCTAAGAATATGTTGAATTAAAATTACGTGATTTTTAACATAAGTCTGGGGAGGTCAGTCGATTGTTAAAATAAAATATGATTCTTCAACAAATATTTTTCCTGCGGGTCACAAAATAAAATTGGTGTGCGCTGACGGGCCGCGTGACATCGTACATCGTGATGTCACGCGGTGACGCAATAACGTTGCGCGTATGCGACCACCGATCCGTTTTCTCTCATCTCGAGGCTTCTTCTCGTCTTTCCCTTGTTTATCTTGCTTTGATCTCTCACCGATTGCTGCATCTGGTCTACGGCTCTCGCTCGCGCCTCTTGTTCGTGTAGCTTTCATCTTTCCAATCGGCATTTGTTTACGTCTTCCAGCGTGGCCTTTCGCAGCTGTGCCGCAGCGTAGCCCTACGAAGCGTTGCCCATCGGCGTTCCTGCGTCGTGTTCAATCGTTTCGCTGCCCCGAACTCATTCCGGTTGCCGATGAACCTCCCGGCACGTGGTGGTAAGCGCCAGGCGTCACGTCGAACAACGCGAGGCACAGAACCATTTTTTTTATTTAATATAAAGTGAGGCATATTTTTTTCGCGGTGAGCTCACTCATAAGGGGCCTTCGTTGGCCAGATGTGTCACATCGGCCACCGACTGCAGAACTCGGAGATGTATTTTGTACGGATATGTACGTTCTTTTGCACCGCACGTAGCCAACCGTGCTAATCGGAGGCGCGAAATGTGGTCACGCAGAACTGACGGTGATTGATTTCATTAAGAAGCAAAGGTTCCTGCTGAGTTCATTTTCGAACACGTGGGAGCTTAGGGGCACGTCGCTTTCCTTGTTTGGCCGTAGAACTCTACACAGCCACGTTCTCTTGTCCTCCATTGCACTGCCAGGGGCCACAATTGCTCCCTACGCTCAATTCTTCACCAAGTCACCTTGTCCGTGCATTTGTGTGGAAGCCGCGCGGCGCGGCTACTGTGGCTTTCGCGAACTGCAATACAGTTGCAGAGCTTTAGCCCATCCCCCCGCCCCTTTTTCCAGCCGGTCTGCACGACAGCAAACGCGCACTTGTGATGGCTTTGACATTGCATCTGGATGAACCTTTCATTGATATGTAAAACCTCACTGTAAACCTGATGTCTGATTCACTTTGTAGTTATTATATCTGTGACAAAATATTTGCTCGTCTCGTTTTGTGCTGTAAAAATGTGCCACGTGATTTTTTGTGAAAAATGTTTTCCGTTACAATTTGAAAAATAGCAACAACAGTTGACTACAGTTTTGTTCATCCACTGCTAGATAGCGGCTTCCACACACCGGAATCGGTCATGGGGCTTGTGTGTCCATACGTCACCACACTGACCAGTGTGCACTGGTTTATGGCAAAAGCCAACCCATGTTAACCGTGGCCAGGAATCGAACTCGGGTCGCCGGGTTCATAGCGGAGCGCACCTACCACTGCACCACCGCTTCGCTTGTTGTATAATTAGCCCTTTAAAGTGTTTTCTTTCAATGCAGGTGTAGATATTGCGCTTATTAATACGGTTATTCATCATTATGGGGTGTTTTTTTTCTTCTCTCGCTCTCTCCAATTTTGACATTTTTAATGATCTCTTTCAATTTTAATGCGCACGTATTGTTAGCGTGCCTGCTGCGATTATTGGCACGCTTTTACGATCTACTGCTTCTCCGCACGCTTGTATCATCCTGGCCCCTATTGCCAAGCATATTGTGTCTCGATGACGTCTCGCCTGGTTCAGACTAAAGGAATTCATTGATGTTTAAAGAATGTCCATATGGGCGCATCCTACTGCGCGCGTATTACAACAGCCCATTAATATCCACTTTGCTCTCGGAAGCGAGAGCACAACGTTCGAAGGCTGCTGCAGTTGATTTTTTTTTATTGGTTGCTGAGTACATGGCCAGAAACCCTAAATGTCAAGCGGCCAGCAATGAACGGCCCTGATGAAGTTGCGTTCGGCCGCGGTTAACGCACTTATCGAATTGGGCGAGGTTGCGAGAGATGACGTCAGAGAATTCCTGCGATCCCCCGTGTAGCCTTCACTGACAGTCGGGGCAAGTGCTGTTAGCGAGCACCTACGAATGTCGGCACGGCACATGAGCGGGTGGGTGGCCAACACCACGCCCGGCCGCCTTTGTCTCCCCATTGGCGATGTTTACACACTGCTCCAGGTACTCATTTGAGGCTAAGTCGACCTTGGGGAGGCCCAGGACCGGTTCAGATAATGGTTACTGTTGTTGGCCGCGAGCGCAAATCGAACTCGGGTCGCCGGGTTCGTAGAGTATCGCGCTAACCGCAACACCACCGCTCCCCACTCCTGTCACTCCCTCACCTGCGTAAACTTTTCTATCGCTACTACCGTGGACTTCACTCATTGATCACCTCCGCACCCACGTTGAGGACGCGGTCTGCCAGACTGGCCGTTTCATCTCACCCGCACTGGGTTCAACAACCACACTCCCGATTCGCAACGACGCGCTTGCTCACTCGCCCACCCACTCGCTCACTCGACCACTCAATCATCCACTCATCCACCCAATCGCTCACCCACTCACTCACCAACTCACTCAGCTACTCACTCGCCGCAATGCGGATCAAAACGCCTCTGTCTGCTTCTTCCCTCGCATTCCTCCGCTTTGGAATTCCCTACAAGCTGCTCTTTCCCCCAGTTCTATTAACCTTTCTCAAATCATGACACGCTAACTCTTATCTGTTACGACTGTTAATTGTGCTGTTTCTTTCTGGCCGCTGGGCGTTCTGTGCCTTTGTGACACAATGCAAACTCTAAATTCATTTAAGGTGTTCCTGGCCCATAGATCCCTGGCATCACCCACAGATGTGTGTGTTGTTTCTCTTGTTTTAATTAGCATAACCTAAAAGTGATTATTCACGGATTTTACGACCACATTTAAATAATTGTACACATCAAGTTGCTGCAGAATCACAGATTCTGTGTTTTGAGCCAATTGCCCTGAAGCAAAATTAAAGTGAGGATTATCTTTTGAGTAAGTATCGTATTAAATTAAATGTGAAACTTTAAATTAGAGCGCTATGGAGGAGTGGTGACGCAGTGGTGAACTCACTGCGCTATGAACCCTGCGACCTGAGTGAGATTCCCGGTCGCAGCCGATGTAAGTGGCACGCGATGTCTAACCGAGTGCTGGGCCCCTCTCTTCCCCAACGAGCACTGACCAGCGTGGTGAAGTATGGTAAAGCACAATCAACTAATGACCATGCCATGGGGGGTAGGGGTGGCGTGGGACTTCAGCAGAGAATTAGAAACATCTGCAAGGTATTCACGTTGGGAAAAATACTTACTTTTATATTGTAGGCTGACAATGGCTTGGGTAGGACACATCCCTACAAGGGCAGTCGAGGCTTGACACCGGTGGTTGAGACTAACAATGGAGTGGCAGCTAGCGGAGGGACCACGTCCAACCCTCCGCCGAGGAGATGGACCGATAATTCATCCATCTGGCACCGACACACACTTGCAGGTGCCAGACGGATTGTTTCGTCACAGGATTGTGAGATATGGTGATGAGCTTTGAGAGGACTTCATCCAGCAATGGACAGAGCATGGCTGATGATGATGATGATAGTGTGGCTTCATCGACGCTCAAACCACGTGTCTGTGCACGCTCACGCACGTTGCTTTCTTCTCCACAAGTGCTGTCGTGAGCTGGGTTTTATTCTCATATTCGTGGTGCTCTGTCAGGTATTACCTGGGTTACGGCATGAGGATCAGACCTGAATAGTAAACGCAAGTTTTCGTCAGAAATCAATCTCGCCGTTTTAATTGTCGACGTGAGATGAAGCGATGTTCAAAAGAGTGCCACACGGAATGTTAGGGGCCTAGAAAGGGCTGGGCACTGCAGTGTCGAGGCGTTTGTTTTGCCAATTTAACACCATCGTACGGGCTCAATGTATGCGACAGCGCATCTTTCGCGATGTTCTCATGAATGCGTGATGGGATATTTTTTTTTCGTATCAAAGAAGACCCGAATTTTTGTAACCCTCTGTACGCTCTGGGGAAACGGTGCCTTAACTCTCTCTGAACGGACACGCACTACACCGCGTGTTCGGCAGTTTACGGGATGCACTTTTGTACCCGTGTATTTTAAATTAAGAGTTGGGAATTGTTCAGTCCGTGTCTATCTGTGCGTATAAATTCAACTAAATCAATCAAGTTATAATACTAGATTCATGTAATATTGTTGACACCAGGCACGAGTTTGAGGTGCATCTTACTTCCCAGAGGATCTTGCAATCGGGAGAATATAGTATTGGCTTTGTCAATTTTCTTTTTATTCGACAATGTTTAATTCACGTCGTTTTGTCATATTATTCTAAGTAATTTTGACTTCCTCTTGGCCAACATTGGCACATCATCCCCCCGTCCGATTAACTTGTATCCCCAATTGTAATTTGCGTTGCATGAATGATTCGTATAAAATGGGATTGTATCAATTTGTATGAAATATTTTTTTGGGAGATGAGGGTAGTCGGGAGGGTTAGAGTGGGCAGTGTGAGGTGACCCTGGCGACTGATTTATAGCACGAGGAGTGAATATTCAGAGGTTACAAATTTTCTTTTTTTCTTCCGAGCAATCTCGTCGAGGGAGAAAAATGAATTATGCGCATTTCTGTTATATAACGCGCCTCTCTCTCCGCTCCTCAATGCAATCCATCCTTGGCTTTTCGCCTTGAGTCTCGGGCTCTGTTATGCAAGACGCAATAGCCTCTCGCCGTAATGTATGACTTGTTGCGCCGCGTGGCGGTCACGTGATACCGTGTGCAAATTCGCCTTCAGCGGGGAACAAGCGGAGAGGCAAAAGCAAAAATTTAAGGAAATGTAGCTGCACCACATGTTGGCTGCGTTCGTGAGCTGATGGTAGTTTCCCCTCTGCCTTGATGTCGTGCAACTCCGATAGCTTCCAACGATCTTTTGTCCAACCAGGAAAGGGAGCCCATCGAGTTTCGTTATCTCCTTCGCAAGAAAACTGTCAAATAGTCGCATTTTTGTAACGTGTTTATACGTGTAACGTGAGGGTTGGATTTCACATTTTCAGTTGGATTTTCGTGGGGGTTTTTTCAGGATAATTTTGGGATTTTTTTTTTGGGGGGGGGGGGGGGGTGGGGATTTTTCGAGCGTTTACATCAGGTGATAAATGCGACGCGCCTTCGTGCGAAGAGTGAAGCCAACCGACGCAACTTGGGGTGAAGAGCACAGAGGTGTCGGTGACGTCATCGCCTTGACGTCAGCCTTTCAGATCAATCCAAAACAAAGCAAAAATTTACATCTTCCAAAATTTTTATTCATATTAAAATCGGGAACATATCCTCAAATGAAGATATTTTCTGAGAGTTACGCTTTGCTGTTTTAAGACTTTTGTGAAGTTATGGGGAAAATCAATCTAGGTTTTAGGTTTTGTAATATAAAAGAAAATCAGTGCCAAAATACGAGTCAAAAATGGTACCAATTATATTTATGAGCCCTTTTTTAACTTCTCTAATTACATATAGAATTGTTTTCATTTCAAATACACCAACCCAGGTTTTAGAATAACGTACAAATCAGAGTGAAGACGTTTGAATTTTCCTGTTCAGTACAGCAAAACCTGCATGGAATAACCTTCAACATTTTCCTAAGCCAACAGAGTGACTTGGGTGTGCCTAAGAGGAAAGTTTTTAATCAGTGCATAGAGCCTGCCTAAGGATGATCATAAATATGGACACTGACAAATAAAATTAAACAATAGCGGAAAATTACATGGAGAATTACGTGTTTTTTTTAGATGCATGCTGGCAGTTACACCGAGATGCAGAGAGAGCAACTCAAGGGTCTCATAACAAATACAAATTGGAACCTTTTATTGACTGTCAAATAACAAAAAGGACTTGGACCAAGAAGGAATGACGGCCGACGCACGAGGCTGGTGATGGAATAGCAGCCATAGCAGAGACAAAAAAGACCTTAGAGATGGAACATTGAAATGGGCGCACGTGCGGGAGCGAGATGGAATGTGACATCGGGTGAATCATGATGGATGGCGTCATCACGACGAGGCCTTCATCCAGCAGTGAATAGATCATTGCCGAAGATGACGTTATTGATGCCACGGTGGGATGGCTTGATGTTTAAGGGCTCAGCGCCCTTCATGAGTCTCAATTGATTTCTTGAAGGAGCTTTTAATATAACAGCGCACGCCTTCTGTCCCTGACTTCACAAATATCAAGGGTACTTGGAGCACTGGCTGCCGCCCATTATAATAAAGGCGCGACGCACAGAAGCCACCGTCGTACATTCTACACCTGCTCCTTGACAGATCCTCCGGTTAGATTTTCTGCACGTTTTTAATTTTCTTGATTTAATCCTCGCCGCGTGCAGTTAATAGAATTACATTTCGAGCCTCGGAATAGATTTGGGTAAGCGATTGCATTCTCCGTGATTGCGAGCCACTTTTTTTTGGAATCGAAATGATGCATTGTGTTTCATTATTAATGTTTGAGATAGCAGAAGCCGTTCCGGTTATTTTATTTGCTTCTCCCCCCGCCTCTGACCGCGCACTATTCCCTCCCCACCTCTCTCACCACCCTGACAGCTCTTACCCCACCAACCCCCCCCCCCACACTTTTTTTTTGCTAGCTACGAATCAACTGCAAGCGACTTGCCAAAAACGAAATGTTCGCGTGAAGGTGATAATGTCACAAAGCGGATTATTGCTGTGCCGCACCATCGCGGCTGGTTAAGCCCGAATCGGATTGCGCTGCGAGCGGAAGCCAGCGGTGGGGTTCGGAGAGGCAGGAGGCGTTCGTACGTCACGGTGGCTCGGTAGATGTCGACTACCTCGCCTGGTGTACAGGAGGTGGTTGGGTTCGATCCCGACCCTTGACGCCTGCTGCTCTATATTTAGAGTTTGCATGTCTCTTTCTCCGTGGCCACATGGGTTTTTTTCGGGGTCCTCCGGCTTTTTTGCTCGACATTCAGAGTCAACAACATTCTTTTAGAGAACAGCACTCACACTATGAGACCTCCTTTACCAGTGGCAACTCTGATGATGATAATAACAACTCTGATGATGATAATAATATGCACTGGACAGTGCATATTATTATCATCATCAGAGTTGCTTCTTTTAGTTTGCATTTTGACTACTTGTGTTGTGGTTATTGCAAACATGATGCCTTGTATAAAGGTGTCAGTTTTGTACCAGTTTAAAGGGTAAAAACCTACTACTATAGAACAGCACTCGTTTAGAGTATGTGGCTATAAGTGTCCACGTGATAAGCCACTTCGTTGAGATATTATTTTTGGCCAGGTCCCTTATGAAAAAAAATCTATATATCTCAGTGGGCCTTACCTGGTAAAATAATTTTAAAAAATGGCTTTATAGTTTAGTTGAAGTCATACAAAAAAATTGTTTTAATTTTTGTAGTTTAATAGACAGGACTGCAGCACAACGCTTGAGTTTGACCTTGTTTAAAAATGGAGGCAGCGTGCAACAACCCAAGGGGTGGGTGGGGGAGGGCGATGCACAGCACAGCCAATGTGAAAGAAACTTTAAACGAAAGTATAAACTTTAAACCGGGTTACACGTCGCGTCTGGACATCTTAAAACAACAACAAGAAAAAACGCGATTATCAAGATACCTTACCGAACTCCCATGGGGAACCTAAACTTTTCTGGAAAGCGATAAAAGCCCTTGAAAGTTAAAAATCGAGGACAGCGGTCCACCGCCTAAGCTTTCGTTCAATGGTTACCTGCAATTGGGATGCAACCGAAATCTTTAACTCCCGCCACGTGTCTGCAGGGCCACATCTTCCGCGAAACTTTCACCCCCTTCCGAAGTTCCAATTCCTCGTCTCCCCATGGGCCCCACCAATTGCTCCCTCCACGTTGAAATTGTACACCAGCCTCTGACGTCGTTGACGTGCTCACCGCATTGAACAACAACAACAACAAAATCTCACGCTCAGATGGCGCTGATGATCTCCCTGCCTTTGCCCTTTGATGTGTGGCAAACCTCATTGCTGAACCCACATCCCATATTCTTAACCTCTCCGTCCAGCAATCGACACTGCCTGAGCTATGCAAAACTGCTTTTGTGCCCCCCTCTTCGCAAAGGAGGAGTTGCCACTGCTGACCCAAATAACTACCGCTAGATTTTCCATCTTATCCCCCCCATCTTCGAAAAGCTACTAAAAATACAAATTACTGATTTCATCGAAGAGAATAACCTGCTCCACCCCAAACAATCAGGCTTTAGGGAAAAGTTCAGTGCAACTTGGGCGGTGCTAGACACGCCTGATGTCTATCTTCAGCCTCTTCCTTGACCTATCGAAAGTATTTGATCCAGGATATCGCGACATCTTATTCCGGAGCCAACTGAACTGCTGAACGTGTCCGATCCTACAATGAACTCGTTCCAGAACGACCACTCATTCCCCTCCTAGCAGGACACGTCTGTAAGCTACCTTTTCCTCAACAGGAACCCCCTGTCAATTTAATACATTGGCTTTCGCAACCTATACAGATAGTCCCCGAGTTACGATGGTCCGACTTACGATATTTCGATCTTACGATCGCGATATAGCGATATAGCGATACGATACCTTCAATGCCTGTTAAAAGTTTTTTTTTTTATAGCAGATAGGATTGTTTCCTGAAAAAAACTTTCTATTAAATTACAGTTCATATAGGTAGGCTAAGAATTTTCCTCGTTTTTTTTTACATTTTACGGTGCAATACAGTATTGTAATTAATAAATACATACAGTGTATAGTTTATCCAGTACTGTACTGTAAATTGCTATTTTGCTAAATTATCACCATTCTTTAAGACTCCTGGGTAAGCTAGGCCATCTTCGACTTACGCTATTTTTGACTTACGATGGGATCGTCGTAACGCATCTCCATCGTAAATAGAGGACTACCTGTATTATTCAAACCTTACTGGCTGTGTCGGGTGGTGGAGGGTTACGACACATACTCACGCGATCTAACCCAAAAACATTGAAATGGAACCCCCCTATCAATAAAGGTGTCCCTTGGGGCTTCATCAATTGTCCGCTCCCCTTCTCTCTTCATGTCGATAACCTAGGAGACTCACTGATCCACGCCATCCCTAAACGTGTTCGCTGATAACGCCGCCGTGATGGTGTCTGGCAAATCCTAGGATGTTCTGTGTGCTGAGCCGCAGCGAGGCTTTGACTTACTCCAAATGGACATTAGTTATCTCAAACTTGTTCTTAATGACAGCAAACACCAAACTCCGTGGCATTCTCTGTGAAGCCGCCAATTGATCCCCTCGTTAATCAACTATCAACAACCTGAAAGCATCAACAAGTTTAAATACGTAGGCGTCACTCTCGATCACAAGCGATCTGTTGCTGTGCATATCGATCATATTTGTAATTAGACAAAATGAAGACGCAAATTGGCTTCCTCTACAGAAACGAACGTTGCATCCCGCCCCGACTCTCGATGTTTCGACTCTTTAGAGAGTTGGCATGGGTTGTGCTGTCCCAGTCCGGTTCCATTTCCGCACTCCTCTATGCCCCCCGCAGTACCCATCATCACTGTGAACGTTAGTTATGCTCCCATGAGCTCCCCCCCACCACCACCCCAACCTACATAGGCAAAGGCATGGAGGCCATCTTCATCCTCAAAGTGTTGCTAAATAAGTCTGCTGCTAAATATCTTCCAGTTATGTTTTTACCCCCACAGGTAAATCCCCAAATTCTTCAAAGCTCCTCCAACTTGTTCCTGATAAA
This sequence comes from Lampetra planeri, assembly GCF_965212315.1. Lineage (NCBI taxonomy): Eukaryota > Metazoa > Chordata > Hyperoartia > Petromyzontiformes > Petromyzontidae > Lampetra > Lampetra planeri. The sequence goes on along the minus strand of NC_136155.1, from coordinate 5,215,595 downwards.
ATTCAACCCCCCCCCCCGCACCCCCCCCCCCCCCCCGCAACCCCCCCCCCCCCCCCCCCCGTCAACCCCATATGAGAAGCAAACTCTGTTTAAATTCCCTCCGTGTGGCCGCCCCTAATCTCTGCAATAACTGAGCGAAAATGTTGGATAAAAACCTTAACCATCCTTGTCCGGCTTTAAATCACTTTTAGACCTCAGATTTCCCTTCAAGTGGGCGTGCAATTGATTGTTCTGCTTTGCGGACTGTAAGTTATAAATGCTTGTTTTTGTATGTGATGCGTACTATTGGCCTTGTTGCATTTTCCGTGGCTGTTTATACCGTGTTGATGTACGGACCCTGCCGCTCGAAACTTGACCCTGGAGCAGTTGTGTTTAGATTATTTTGTTGACCTTTATTTTGCTGCAGTGTGGCCTGGTTTTTGCAGTGTAACCAGGCCCCCATCGACAATGAACATTTATTGCCCCTTGGGTTTTCGAAAACCAGAATACAACCTAAATGGCAAATGAGATGAGTGAAGATGCAATCTGGGTTTCTCTCTCACACCATTCTGCTCCTGTCAATAGAATTAAGCCAAGTATTGAAATAGATTGGGAGCCATTTGAGGAATGGTTGCAATGCCCATTGCTTAATGGTATAATTTTTTGTACTTATCTTTTTTTTTACTTCATTCTACGAATTTTCCAAACAGCCATGGCAATCTTTTTGAGCAAGTAGAAGAGAACGCCAAAGGGATTTTAGAAGTAAGGAAACGAGAAAGGATCACCAATGCTGTTCTTAAAGCCACATAAATCGAGCGCTAATGGGCAGAACGCATCACAGCTTGTGAGAGACCAGAGACAAATCAACTCGGGGAGTGGAGACCGAGAGAAGGGAGGAGACAGAGAGGGAGAGAGAGACGGGGGAATGGACGACAACAGCGCTGAGACGACATCACAGAGTTCGGAGATCACGAATGGACAGGAGCCACTGGGGAAAGGGAGAAATGTAAGCAAATAGGGGAGGCCTTTGCCAAGCCGTGGGAAGCTTAGGCCAAACAACAACAACATCATTTAGTGAGATAGCTGAGCCATCAACATAAGGGGACTTAGCCCATCCAGGCTCACCCCCCCCGTGCCCCCTGCTCCTCACCGTCACTCCCCTCTCGACACCCCTCGATGCCGAGTATCAGGTCTAATGGTGCTCGGGAAAGTGTCTGTTGATGTACACCACTGGCGGGACGATACGGGGCATTGCGTTTAAGAGGCACATCACTCTAATGTGCGTTCAAAGTTAAAATCAATACTTCGTTAACTGACCTGCGGAGGCGATTGGCGATTTGGGTGATAGGATGGGACGCGGGCCTGTTGAGGCTTTTTCTCTGTATTTTGTTGGCCGTGCCATTGGAGGGACGGTATTTTTGGACAATGGATAAAACATGGCCTGAGTGGTTTAATGGCATTGGCTTTTGCTTTACAGATGACATAAAAAGAAGCGACTTCAAGTTGAACACCTACAATTTAAGAGGGGGCTGGATGCAACGGCCAAGGCAACTGCATCTGATATTGACGATGCCCCTGCGCGCATCTTTTTTTTCGTTAAAAGTTACTTTCGTAAAGCGTGCGTGTGTCTTAAAAACATTTTTACGAGGTTACTTTGTCACGGTGGAATTAATTATTCGGAGATTTGATGACTTAACACGATTCGACTCAAGGAACTGTTATATTTTTAAACACGTGGCGGCGAGTTGTAGCACCACCCGTGGCAGATGTTGAACACGCGCCATTCATTGCACGCATTTGAAGCATAGCAATCCATATGAATTGATCGGTCAGTGCATCGTTCTGCCGCCTATAATCCGAACGTGAGTTGAACACGTCATATCGACTGTTGAGAAAAATAAATGGGCTTGGGGAAGACGTATCGCTAGAAAGGACGATGGCTGGTGATCGAGACTAGCAATGGAGCTTCAACCGACTATTAGCAATATTTAAACATTTTTTTTTTTTTACCAGGTAAGGCCCACTGAGCTATGTAGCTCTTTTTCAGAAGCGACCTGGCCACAAATGATAGCTCACGTGGACATTAATCACAAAAAAAAATTCTTAAGCGCATGTTTGTAAATGTAGAGAGGAAAAAATTAACCTGATGACTCGGAGAAAAACCCACACGACCACGGGGAGACCATGCAAACTTCAAATATACAGCAGGCGTCATAGTCGGGATCAAACCCACGACCTCCTGTACACCAGGCGAGGGAGTTAACATCTTGCCGCCGCGGTGCCCCAAAGGAGGGAATCACGCTCAAGAGGGCGTTCACCGCGGAGAAGACGAGGAAGGGTCGTCTTGTGTGCCACAGGAGCTGGATTGCTTCATCGCGAGGCCGCGTGCGCTGGCAATGGCTTGTGGATGGCGACGTCCTAACATCCAGCAGCGGATAGTTCACAGCTGGCGATGATGACAGTGGTGATGGAGTGCGTGCATGTGCGTGTGTGCGCACGCGCATGCTCGCGCTCATAATGCTGCCTTTCTATCCCAGTACTTGTTTGTTTTCGTTTTGCCGGAGAAGAAGATACGAACAAAAATAAACGACGTGTGTGTAACAGCCAAGCTCTGGATTTCAGATCACACAAATATATACAAGCAAGAGGCTGGAGGCCGAATAACCGTCGTGGAGGCATCTACTGGCTGTGCACGTACAGATGCTCAAGAGAGAGAGAGGTCGGGGAGGGGGGGTCTACATCCACAAGGAAGGGATGGCTCTCACCAAGTGTGACCATGGAAACGTTGAGCCATTTAATTTTTTGTTCGATGTTTTTTTTCGTAGGAGTCTGGTACAGAGCACAAACCGCGATGTTGGGGGAGAGCGGTAGAGAAACCTCGCGGACGTAAGTCCCGAACGCCGAGAAAGGAGGGATGATTGGGCTCGCTACCCAATCTTCGCTGCCCAATTATGCCCATTATTTGTATTTGGTCCGAGATCCTTGAGTCCCTCTTCCTGTGTCTCGGTGTAATTGGGTACCGCGAGCCGGAGTGCATGTAGAACCATTTCATTTTCACAACAATAACAAAAATATTCCAGGAAGGGAAATGCATGCTTTTATTTCATAGATGGCTTTCTGGTCTTCCATATTTCATTCTTTTAGGAGCAAGTTAATTTGCTTGGGGGGAGCGGTAGCGTGTAGCGGTTAGCGCCACGCTGCACTACGAACCCGGCAGCCCGAGTTCGATTCCCGCTCACGGCCGACACCTGTGCCGATTATCTTAACTGGTCCTGGGTCTCCCCTAGGTGGACTCAGCCTCAAATGAGGGGGAAAAAAAGCGGCCTGCTGTGGTGTTGGCCTCCCACCGCCTCATGTGCCGTGCTGGCCTTCATAGGTGCTCACTAACAGCACACGTGCCCTAGCAGTCTGTCCAAGGCTATAAAGGGCCACATACCAAAATCTTAATATGGCTGAGAACCACGAGGCACTGAGTTGGTCACGTGGGGTGGTCACCTGGGGCGTTCACGAGGTCGGTTCGCTCACGTTAGGTGACTGGATGTTTTAATTCAGGAAATCTGCGTGAGCGCCCTGCGAGTACTCGTCCCTGACACCCCTACCAGGGACGAGTGCTCTGGGCCACTCGCACTTCCGCAGATATTTTTGTTCCTGTTTCAAAGAATGTTTTGTCGAAAAGTGTGAAAGTCAGCAGCGTCTGAACTCGGTCCCTGACTTGATCATCTTGCCCCAACCTATACCTGGCTCCCCACCTTTAGTCTTCTCTCTCTTTCTCCACTATTTTATTTCTATTCCCTCCTCTTTCCCGAACATAGATGGACTCGTCCATCTGAACAACTGCCAAAGCGCTGTCCGTGGCGCTGACGTTAAGAAAAAAAACGCCACTTTCTTCAAATTTTCTTGCTGTGGTTTTCACACCTGATGATGATTGCTTGTGTTGCAGTCGAAACGTCGTGATAATTTTATTGTTTTATATTTTTATTATTTTATTGTTTCCCTTCTACGTGACTTTACCGAAAGAACCAATAATATAATTAGGATCGTATTTAGATGCGCCCCTTTGTACGGGTCAGGCTGGTCACTTGCACCCTGCCAATATCTTGGTTGTTGTTGGGCTACATACCAAAATCTCTATCGAGCCGCACTCAACTTGTGGTGCTAGGGCCCAGCACAGAACCCCAAAAGTAAATATCAATGGCACCCACATTCGCGACTCTCTGCCCGCTTAAGATGCCACGGAGTGCCTTCGTTGTCGCAATCCTATTTCGTTGCATAGCATTGTCAACAGTTTTGCGAGTCGCATTCCGCCCGCAAAGTCGTCGCTAATGCGTGCAAACGAATGCCCACACTGAGCAAAGCTCCCACCCCACCGTCCCACCTCTGTCCTGACCACCCATCAGCCCAACAGCCCGCGAAAGGTTGCAGGGGAGGGGGATGTACATGTTTCGCTCGCACGCAAGCACGCCGTCACGCTCAGGAGACTCGGCTGCGAGGCAAAACGAAAAGCCGGAAATAATCGCAAAAAATCCTCGCCCGCCCGCTCTGGCAGGCAACCGCTTCTCATGAGAACAGGACTGATTTACATGAAGGTAAATTAGTTTGGAGCTCATTTTAGGCTTATTAAATAGTACGTTAATACGTATCTCGCTTTTTGGCGGTCCCATGAGAAATACGGGCCGATAGTCAGGTGCTGAATGCTCAAAAATGCCTCTAATTGCATGTCTTTGCACTCGTTACGGGAGGGGAATGCATATCCTTAGTTTTGCCTCGCCACCCATTCCTGGGTCAACACAAAGTTGCCACATCTTGGTGGGTCCCACTGGAATAGAAAAGAAGGAGCTCTAAAGTCTCGTTATGAATACGAGGAAGCTAAAGATGTACATTTGCTTTTTTGCAAAATAAAATTTAAAGAATCCCGCCACCCCCTCCTCCCGATTTCATCAAGATTATGCAGTCAGCGTTGCATCACGAGAAAATGCATCCTTGCGGATCTCTCGCAGAGCAGCGCAATCTTTCATATTCTTAGGTTTTTTCGGTAAAGTCACGTAGGTAAAAAATAAAAATTAATAAGAGTAAGATAAATATAAAATAAAATAATGAATTGTAATTTTTTTACCTACGTGACTTTACCGAAAAAACCTAAGAATATGAATCCTTGCAGTCACGAAAGCTTCAAATCTAGAAGCAATCTTTCATGTTGGAGAATGGCCCACAGAAGCGGATGTCACGGAGATACCTCTGAGCACCCTACAGGTGACCTCTGGTCAAACGCAGTAAGGGGGCAGCACTTTTCCACCCGCTCTTGACCGGCGTGCGGGTAATGTCCATCGCACGCCGGTCAAACCGACATTTTAAGCCTCGCAGCTTGAATGTGGCCAAATTAAGCGCAGTCTTTGGTGACCAACGCATTTTTGTAATCTTTATGAAGACCGGAGGAATCCGATGAGCTGTGAAGTTCTTCACAGGTGTCCAGCATGGGCGGGTCACACTGAGACCATCAACTGATTACACTTGATCACCTGTTTTACCACAAGCATGCGTGTTTAATTCATACTTAATGCCTTGTAATAGGTGTCTATCTAGTATTTACAAATGTTAACACCTGTGTTATTGCCAGAGAGGGTACAGCCTTTTTTGCTTTTTTTAAATCATCGTAATACTGGAAAAAAGGGTCCTGTAGATTAAAAAAACTGCTTAACCCGAGCTAGCGTCTGCATCGTCTGTGTGCCGCTCACCTTTTGGCGCTCTCTGGTCCAGCACTCATGAAACACGATCATGAAGATACAAATAAGTTTCGAGGACAATGCATAGATTATCAGGGCATATCTGTACGCATGTTTCACCATGACCATGTGTGTGTGGTTAATGCAGACATTGTGCTCTGTAATAGGTGTGTCTATTTGGTGTTTGAACATCTTAACACTTACCCGTATTGTTGCCAGAAAGGGTGAAGCCTGCTAATTTACTTATACTTGAGGACCTGGATTAAGCACATGTGGCTGACATCCTGGATTCGAACCCAGGCTTCAAGCGGTGCCGGCTGAGCTCTCTGACCTCTGAGCTCTACCTCCCCCCTCCCCCCCCCCCGGATGTATTTTTTTGTTGGGCGAAGCGTGCGCATTGCATGGTGGCCAAAATGTATTTTGCCTGCGAGCGCGTAGCTCATCGTGCTTGACTCTGGGCTTTATGCATTTCGCTCGTCGCCACATGACTGTTGGTTGGCACGAGAGGCTGAGAGAATTAATCAGGATCGCTGTTGTTATCCAAATTGAAACATGAGGAATGACGATAAAGCCACTGACTGCACCGTGCATACCGCCGATACGGAGTCAATTTTTACCCGTTAAATGAAGTAGACGCGTGTTTTTAATTGAATTTTAATTATCTACATTAAATCATCCAAATTACCGTGCTCCATGATATGTAAAAACAACTTGAAATCCAGTCCATTAAGGGGAGTTTTCACTGTGTGTGTTGGTTTTATGTAAAAAAATAAAATCCCATCACCATTGCACATTGGTAAGTGATGCTGCTGCTGATGCATTGGCAGTCGTGCACGAGCAATACGCATTTTTCAATTAACACGGTCGTAAAATACATTTAATAAAAAAACGGGACATTTTATATAATGACGCATCTCCATTTTTATAATATGCTGTAAAGAAGAGCAATTGTCCAAACGTTGCCTACTATATATATATGTTAAGGCCACAGTGTTATTGACCAATATTTTGAGTTCCAATCATATTGCAGCATATTATTTTGTCATTTATTGAAGATTGTGTTGGGATTGTCCATCCCCATACAACTTTGCATGTGCCCTGATCATCTCTTAGAATCTTGGAAGCTAAGCAGGCATTTAGCTTGGTTAGTATTGGAAAAACAGGTGTTCTAGGCTCGAGGTGGCAAGGAAATTGCAGTAAAGTATTTGATTCTTGAATTCGTCCGTGTGGAGCTTTGAGCGTTATCTTCTCTGATTTCATCCGGCGTGAAGGCAAACACTCGTCAATGTAATGTAATTGGCCACGCATCCCAATGCAGGATCCTCCTGGGAACGATCCTTAACATTCAGGGAGGCGGTACTGGTTACATGAAGAGCATTGCTGTTATTATCGGTTGAAGTTGATTTTTCACACCAACATCACGTATGTGTTGTCCGTTTGAATATTTTAAACAAAAATCCTACCAATTATATGGAGCATTCTCGCCGTGACCAACCATGCATGCTCAATCAATAGCCATCTCGAAGAATCACTAAATAAAAATTCTGAACACAAATAAGCAATTTGCATGTTATCTGGCTTATCCTTTCACACTGCACAATTTATGCCTGTTACCTACCTCTGTCAGGAATACGTGAGTTTGTTTGTACCCTGCAATTAACCAGGAGATGAAATGCACCCATTGGGATGCATGATACGTTGCCTCTTGGAAGGGTGACCTGGGTCATGTTTTTTTTAAATGTTCTCTACTTTATTAACAGGTTTTTTGTATTCTTGAGTGAGTGTGTCGGAGGGTAGGTGTGTGAGCGAGTGTATAGGTGGGTGGGTGGGTAGGTCGATGAGTGTGTGAGTTATTGGATGAGTTGGTGGTTGAATTACCAACACAGGGATAAGAAGCACAACAACAATAACAACCATTGTTCACCACTAAATGGCGGTGACGTCACCACGGCAGTTGTGCCATGCTAGGTGCACTTTGCGGTCACGTAAAGTGTCGAAGGCCCACTGGCAGGAGGTCATGGGACAGACCCAGGTGCCATGGGTTGACTGACTGAGATGACTGGCAGATGCACCAATTGTGCTCTGTACTGCACCAACTTTATGCGTTTTAGCCACCGGGCACTCCGACCGTTGTTGAGAGCATCGCTCCCATGCCCTCCAACGTTGTTGGAGTGTGATTGCCTCCAACGTCAAAGACAAAGATCCCCCGTATAGCCTTAACAGACTGTTTTGGCAAGTGCTGTTCGCGAGCACCTATAAAGATCGGCACGACACACGAGGGGCGGATCGCCAGAACCACGCATGGCAGCCTTTGTCTCCCTAGTGGCGATGTTTACACATTCTTTTGTTCTTTCGGTAAAGTGACGTAGATATAAAAATAATAATGAAAATAAAGTTAATAAAAATAAATAAAAATAATACTGTAGCCTGGTTCTTAATCGGAGTGAGTGTACTGGCAGTCTATAATGTAGACCGTAGCCTGGTTATTAAGTTTGGTGAGTGTACTGGCAGTCTATAATGTAGACTTTAGCAATGGTTAAATTGAGTGAGTGTATTGGCAGTCTATAATGTAGACTGTAGCCTGGTTATTAAGTTTGGTGAGTGTACTGGCAGTCTATAATGTAGACTGTAACAATGGTTAAACTGGGTGAGTGTACTGGCAGTCTATAATGTAGACTGTAGCCTGGAAAAAAAAGCCACGACTGCACCAGGTACTCATTTGAGGCCGAGTCGACCTAGGGGAGACCCAGGACCAGTTCAGATAACAGTCACTGGTGTTGACCGTGAGCGGAAATGGAACCCGGGTCGCCGGGTTCGTAGAGTAGCGCACTCACCGCTGCGCCACCGCTCCCCTCCAGTATCACACACGCATGAACACGGGAGAACAGAATGTGACATTCCACGAATGGGCAGTTGAAGGTCTTGCGCAGTTCCAACGGCGCGAATACCAAATGCGCGTATTTATTCATAAGTATACTTATTGACAAGTGAGACAACCTCGCAGTTGAAGCTGTAAAATCGTCCAAACACATCGACGCGCGCGCGGTGTATTTTTGGCGATGTTTATCAACAGTTTAAGAGGGAGCTCTCGCGCATTTAGGTTGAGTGTCATTAGTGTGGCACTCGCAATGAAGCTCGGCGCGCGGAGTTTGACCGCGTGGCATTCACACGAGCATGTCTCCCTGACCACAAAGGGGTGGGCAAATCATCTCCCTCTGCATGGCAGTTCCTAATTGGTTTGGCGCACGATGCCCCGGGTCAAATAAAACAAAACACACAAACATTACTTCGTCGCGATTGCACAAACCATTGCACGAACCATTGCCCACACCTTGAAGGTGTCTGAGACGTCTGAAATCGTGGCGGCGCCGCTGTTAATCTTGACCAAAATGAGTTTGCAACACAAAAAAAACGCGCGCGCCCGTGCCTTTGTGAACTCTGAAATGGACGGAAAGTCACGCGTGTCTTGTCCCATTAATGTACGGCTGCCCTCAAGTCTTCCACAGTCACTTTGGAGGTCTTTCCCTGTGCCCTTTTGGCCATAGGGTGGTTACTTTCGGTAAACTCAGCTGTGCTTGAGCAAACGTCGCCTTTTACGGCACGCAAATACTAGGATTTATTCCCAGTATACTGCCACCTGAGTTTCTGTCTTTTATTATTGCAGATACATTCACAGGCCTCAACAAAGTTACATTGACACTTAAGTGAGCTCACACATTTTAGATAATAATGGACACATATATATGCGTGGTTCACCGATGTGTTTTCCGGTTGTACCACGTGTTGCCTGGCTTGATGTTCAACTCTTCGCTCCACGTAGCTAAAAGCTTGTTCAGGAGTGAAGCAGAGGGTAGGTGGGCGAGCGTGTGAGTGGGTAGGAGGGCGATTGAGTGAGTGGGCGAGGGAGTGAGTGAGTCATTAGGTGGGCGAGTGAGTGGGTAGGTGGGTGAGGGAATGAGTGGATGAGTGAGTCGATGGGTGGGTGGTTCTGTGAGTGAGTTTGTAGGTGGGTGAGTGGATAGGTTGGTGGGTGAGTGGGTGGATGGGTAGGTGGGTGAGTGAATCGGTGGGAAGGGAGTGAGTGGATGAGAGAGTGCGTATGTGCGTGGGTGGTTCCGTGAGTGAGTTTGTAGGTGGGCGAGTGGATATTTTGGTGGTTGAGTGGGTGGGTGGTTGAGTCAGTTTCTAAATAAGCTCCCAGCATGCGGAGTGAAACATCATAGAACATTCTGAACAACGTGGGGTACAACTCAAAAACACATCAGAGACCTGTACAGCACAACCGCGGATACCTAAGTGGTAGTAGTAGTCATGATAATAATAATAATAAGAGTCAAATATACGAATTATGAAAGATATACTGAGTTTTTTTACAAAAAACTTGAAATGAAAAATTGTACTTGCAAATCCTCCACATCTGGGGCGGTGCCTGTCAAGGAAGCCTCGAGCCGCTCACCTGATGGAAGGAAGAAGAAAAGAATCCAGGCGAATCATGTTTTATCTTGTGAAATAATATATATAAATAAAGAGGAGAAACTGTCCCCTGAACTTAATAGCCTGGCATAATGAGCCATAGCCCTGCCATCCGTCAGAACTCACACCTCTGGACAGTTATGGATGGGACCTCAACCCTTTTTGGCCAGGCCTCTCAGAGACCGCTTTCGTTATCACACCAAACACGGAGAGGGAATCTCCCCGCCGCAAATGGACCGGCCGTTATTTTATCGTCGGTGGTGACAAGAGGTCAGCTTGCCGGACTGTTTCCGCACGCACTTTTTGGTTTAGATACATTTCCCCCCCCTACTCCATACGCTCGTTTTGTTAATGCTATCCAACAATGGATGAAAGTGTTATCAGGCACTAGCTTTGTCGGTCTGCGCCATCTGTCTGCAACCTGAGGGCAGGATGACGCGTTAATAATGATCTGACGTAAACCAGACGTCAGCACGAAGTTACGTTGCTGTTAGCGACTCGCCCGATAGAAAACAGGTCAAATAGGTCAATGATTTTTGCTCATAACACGGCGATAAAAACTCAAAATCAGCCCTAAATGGGACGAAACCGTTCAGCCTTTTCGGCCAAGTCGACGATGTCACACGTCACGCGCCTTACGACTGCATCTCATCGCGCAGCTCGGAGGGCAGCGTTGGTATCGCTAATTGACCCTTTCCCGTTTCGAGACGTCTGCAAGTTGCAGGGTTGGGGGGGGGGTCCCATTCATCTCTGAATCTCGGAATGCGCGCACGCGGATCGTAGTTAATTTGACGTTGAGAGGCGTAGCGCCGATGACGCGCACGTCCTGCACGTACGTCGTCGGCAACGGGAGAGGGTTAAACGCTTCGGAGGGTACAACGCGTGCTCGAGAGCGTTGCAGGATCCACGCGTGTGCACGAGTCTTCAAACTTGTTTATTCCACGGTCGGCTGGTGAAGTCAGTGTGGTTGCGTCGTTCCAAGCAGCGTTCCGAATCGCCCACCGCTCTTTCGCGTGGCGGTGGGCCACGCACCGCGACCCCGTGCGTTGGCAACTTGCGTGGAATTAGCAGTTGTTACGTGATTGTAATAATCATATTTGTACGTGTATGAAAACGAAACAAAAACTATTGCAGCTGGATTATAGACTAAGCAAGCTGTTGTGGATGTACATTAGCAATTCATTTGTTCTGTTTTTTTGTGGAGCTCCTGGATTGCCCACTTTAACATTACGCGTCCACTAGCACATTTGCTTTTAATGGCCTAATAACGGGCATGGCGGCTTGTTTGAGCGTGCGCAGCGCCAAGGGACGAGACGCAGGGGCTTCGAATGTGGCTTGGGTGCCTTCGATATCAGTTGACCATTGGGGAGGGGGCAGGGTTAGGGCACCTACACTACGGATGTGACAATTCATCCGTTCGTTGGTTTATCATTATTCACGCTGCTAGAGGCGACAACCATTCGCCTGTAGTGTAAAAACATTTTTCAAGATGAGGAGGAGTCGGTTACTTGAATCGAATTGTGACCCTGAGTTTGCGACAGATCACCGCACCGCCGGGTGGAGAGCGGCGAATGGCGTTCGTCAGCGGCGGTCAGGCGAATGGTTAACAACAAACGTACAACGACAAAAAAACAACGGTGCAGCGCTTTCGCTGAGCGTGCACTATCAGCGTACTGCGATGATGATGTCTGCTCGCAGTGCCCGGAGGAGACCCTTCACAGCACCTCGTGGGTTGTGTGCCGATGCTCTGGCCCTTTACGAACTCCCAACGACAAACAAAACCTAACAAAACCCGTCAGAGCCGATTGGGCTCAGTCCTCACGAAGGACTTATTGCGGTAAAACACGTGTGCTCAATTTGATGGGCGCTTCACGAGTGGCCTTTTTGCCGTGGCAGCAATGTCATTACCCCGGCACGCCTGGCGCGTTGGTGACTTGCCAATCGCGGCGTCGTCATTTTATTTATTCGTGCGTCACTGTGAATGCGACGTTACGGCTCTTTTGGAGTGCACCGCGGCGTTGCTGATGCGCGAAGAAGAGGTGATTGCCGAATCTGCGTGCGTTGGCGGATTTTTTTTTTGTCGCCGTCGAATTCCCAACAACTGTAACACATTGCTTTGGTTTTTACTGCCTGTCTTGTAAACGATTGTCCCTCCAAAATACTAAAAAATTAACCCGTAAAAACAAAGTTTTTCACTATAAATCCTTTATATGCGTGGCATCGGTTTTATTGTATTATTCAATTCTGTTTTTCTTGAGTAAGAGTTTCATTTTTATCACATTGGTATTTTAAATTAAATATGAAAAAAAAAATCTTAAAAAGTGGAAAATTTTGGAAAAACATTTTCACGAAAAAAAATTGTCACGCACAACGAGTCTGTGTGCAAAATGTCAGCTCGATTGGATCACGGGAAGTGGGTTAAAAAACGACCGAAAGATTTGCACGGTCGTAAGCGCGCAAGCAAGCAAGCAAGTGAACTTAATATAAAGGATTTAAAAAAAAAAACGAAGGAGCTCATCTCCGATGGCTTGGGTCGTTTCTCAAGATACACTTACTGCCTTTAAGCTAATCGACACATTGCCTCTAGTTTGGCTGTTGGAGCCTCAAACATTTACAGCGAATCCGGAGAATTGTAAAAATGGACGGCTGTGACTAAAGTAAATCTTCGGTGGCCGACAGTTATTATTACTGAACTTGTAATACGGAGTTCGCTGGATCTTAAATGCCACCAGCCTCTGTCCAGCCAGCAGTATAGATGGGATATAAACACAGCTAATAGTACGGAGGCAAAGTGTGGGCACACCCACCTCTTCCACCTAAGACATCCGGCCTCTAAAGGGGCACTCTTTCTCTCTCTCGTGGAAGACCTTCTGCCAGCAGTGGCATTAGAAGGCAATTGCAGGGCTGCGCCGTCATCTTGGTCTATTCACTACCAGCACAGATTCACTCTTGTGTTTCCGTACGTAAAGATATCAGTTGTAGGGAGACAACTGGAGAACACATCACGGAATCTCAAGGCAGTTATTGATCACAGACTGGAATCAAAAAGTTAAAATAGAGAGGCGAGCAATTGCAGGGCTGCACCTTTACCTTTCGATCCGACCAAATACAAAAGCATATCTGTGTGGGAGAAAGCCAAAAAGTAGACATCTAAATCCGACTATATACACATTTTCTCTGGCCTTTCTGCATATTACATGTGGAAACTCATTTCATATTCCAGCAATGACCATATTCTTTTTTGACCTTATACTTATGGCTCCAAGAGTCGGGTGTTGTGTTTTGTGTGAGCAGGGAGATGACTTGTGGTCTGCAGGGGAAGAGGCAGAATAATAAATTTGGTTCGTTGAAAGAAAAAAAAGTGCAATAGAAAATATTCAGATTTAATAATTAAGTTTCAAAAAAATGTCCGCTTGAGGGCTGAATGTCATTTTTAGTAGAACGACCAGAAGTTGGTTTCTTTTTCAAACAGTTTATGAACCTGTAGTCCCCGTTTAAATAGGATTGGCCACGGCTCGTGATAACATTAACTCTCTTGCAAATCTGTTCCACATTCATCTGCAAGATGCATTTCACTTAACCGAGGTCACGCTCGAGTCGTTTTATGGAAAGTCAATAATTACCAATGCCAAACGTGAATAGTTGTGGCCCCACCGATTTCACAGTCATTTTAACAGTCAAAGTGAGGACATTTATAATCACAATTGAAGGTCAAGCCACCTCGCTGACGTTCTTGTGTCATGTTGTGTGACCTTCAGCTGACCTAGACACCGGTTTTAAGTGGTAGTTGAACAACAGGTTGACCTGACGTGTGGCAGTGCGATTAGGCAGTTTACAATGGATATGAGGGTGGTCAAATGATTGTCAGTTCTGGATGTTAAACATTCTACCTCTCGGTGCTATCTAACGGCCACAGCCATGTCTGCCGTCGTCTTCCATGAATATAGAACACATGGCCTGAAATACCCAGTCGAGGCCTGGTCCAAACATGCACTCTTGTGCATTTCTCTGGCATCTGCTAAATATCTATTGTCCTCTTGAGGCGATTTTTGCCTATTCATCCAAACTGTCCAGGTGTATTGGAAGAGCTGGGAATACCCACAATTTAACCCACCACATGCCACCGGCCGATCGACTAATTCTCGTGAACCCATTTATACTGCTGCGTGACCAGAGGCGAGGGGGGAGCGGGTGTTAAGAAAATGTCAACGTTCCATAAACTGCCGTGCTGGAAGGTGGAATTGAACCAATGACCTCTGGATTGCAAGTGCAGTATGCTAACCATTATACCCAGGCAGCATCCACATTTTTGTATGGATGGATGTAAATATGCATACTCTGCCCATAACTGACACTGTATACATATACATAACCCGTCGAATTCCCCAAGGTTGTCTTCCTCCTGACAATACTTGCTACACCCCGAGACTGTAAGCTTCGCATGCATATAAAGTTACATGTAAATTACTGACCGTATTTTTTCTCGGGTTTCTGCGATTGTGATTTTCCAAGGTGCGATGTCACGTTTCACAACACAATGATTATGCTGATATTAAAGGAGGCTTACCGGCTATAATAACTTAGCAAGCAGCGGAGTCAAAAGTCAAAGTGTTCATTTCCCATATACAGTCCTGCAGAGCCAGTGATGGAAATTCCACATTCCTATGTTGGGGAAAAACGTTGCCATAGGACAATGACTATTGACTTTCCCACACAAAGCGATATTAATTTTATCGACCGCAAGAGATATTCATATTTTCGACCCCTAAACCAAGGTTTGAACTTGCAAACTTTGATTGTGAGCCGTTTGCTTTGCTGCTCAGCCACATCGCTGGTTATTCTGATATCAGTTTCTCACAACTTTGTAAATTTTATTTATTGCGGTGTCCTCCTGCTTTGCTGTGTTTCTGGTACAAATAAAGTTCACTAGAACGTTTTTAAACGGCATGCAGTTCGCTTGACATTAGACTATCATGCCCTCTAATGTTTGCAACCTTACAATCAATAACGCACATGCTGTTAGTCGCGTGATAATATAATTGATAATTCATTGAACGATGAAGATAATTACGTTGTATAACCCCCACGCAAATGAATTGCTCACAATAACATTTCACAGAGCACGTATTCAATCGACGGTAGCTATTTCTGTCGAAGTATAATTGTTCGGCAAATTCATAAACATTTCGACCTGGACGTTTTGAAGCGAAGATAAAATGACCGACGGCATATAACGAAATGGCAGTATTTTTGCAAAACGGACGACACGATTAGCACGGATCTCACGCTGTGCGATTTATTCGCTGGATCGTCGTATAGCTGCATCCCGAGTCTTTTCCCCATTGTCGCCCCCTTCTCCACCTGAACTCTGATCCCATCTGTCCACCGCAGGAGACTGCAGCTGCCGGGATGGCTACCTGCCTGACCCTGTCTACAGCCACCTTTGCGTGCGCAAGCAGTGGGAACTAAACCAAGGGTGAGTCTCCCGCGACACGTGACACAAACTGCCCGCACCACCACCACCGCCGCCACCACAAGATAAGAGCTGCGATGATTCGCCAAGTCAAAATATATATTCTTGGTTCTTTCGGTAAAGTCACGTAGAAGGGAAACAATAAAATAATAAAATATAAAACAATAAAATTCTCACGACATTTCGATTTATTGTTTTATATTTTATTATTGTATTGTTTCCCTTCTACGTGACTTTACCGAAAGAACCAAGAATATGAATCCCTGCAGTCACGAAAGCTTTAAATCAAAAGTCAAAATATGCGTGTGCAATATTTTCGGAGGGGGTGAGAGCTTGCGTAGAAAGCAACATATACAAAATACGATTGTAGCATTATTACTCATTCTCTCTAGCGATGAACATTCGTTTACATCTTGTTTAACATTCACTGAGCCATGCACCCCCCCCTCCTTCCGCTGACTTTTCTCGGCCCTGCTTTTTGTGTTCAGTTTGTTGTCCTTCCCCCGCATCTCGGATTAGCACGGTTGGTTACGTACGGTGCAAAATAAGTTCAACATACATCAAGTTCAACATGATCAGTCAGCTGCCGGACGATGTCTTCCTACGCTGCAACAATCGCAACAATGTTCCATCTAGTGTCTGTGTACGTATGTTGAACTTCTTTCGCACCGTATGTAGCCAACCGTGCTAATTGGAGATGCGGGGAAGAACAAGAAACTAAACCCAAAAAGCAGTTCTAGAGAAATTAGTTTTCAATTTAGATATTATTCAAACGGACGTGGGGGGCCGAGAAAAGTCAGCAGAAAGACGGGGTGGGTGGGGGGGGGGTGCATGGCTCAGTGAATGTTAAACAAGATTTAGACTGAATGTTCCTTCCCTTTATTAATTCTAACCTTACTCCCTCCCTTTGATACTGCTAATCCTGCATAATGCATGGGCATAATGACTTTAAACCCCTCGCCAAACCTCCTACGCATTTCACAAGTAGTACTAATCGCATATCTGCATTTCCCATAAATATGCTAAATTCCTCTTGATATGCAAATTATTTTGTCAAGACACTCTTCGCCCCTCCATCCCAGCATAAATAGTCGATCCAAGCCTGGGGCGTGCCATTCAGACTCTGCCTTCTCGACAGACCTGTTCTCCACCTGAAGACGGCTGCTTGCGTTGTGGCCGAAACGTCGTGAGAATTATTTTATTATGTTTTATTTTTATTATTTTATTATTTTCCTTCTACGTGACTTTACCGAAAGAACCAAGAAGATGAACGCTACAATCGTAGTTGGTATATCCTGCTATCTACTCAAGCTCTCACCCGCTCTGAAAATATTGCACACACTTATTTTGACTTGGCAAATAACCACAGCTCTTATCTTGTTCTTGGTTCTTTCGGTAAAGTCACGTAGAATGGAAATAATAAAATAATAAAAATAAAACGTAATAAAATAATTCTCACGACGTTTCGGCCACAACGCAAGCAGCCGTCCTCAGGTGGAGAGCAGGTCTGTCGAGTAGACAGAGTCTATTTTATTATTTCCATTCTACGTGACTTTACCGAAAGAACCAAGAAGATGAATCCCTGCAGTCACGAAAGCTTTAAATCGAAATTTAGCTCTTATCTTGTACATAACTTAAGTCGGTGTCCATTCCCGAGTCTCGCTCGTGTACTGTACTAAACAACATGCTTACAGTCTCAAGCTTTTGTGCACCGCGATAATCCAAACTTATGTTCATGCCTGTATGATGATATTATTATTGCAGCACGTGTGACCTTTTCAAAATGTTTTGATGTCGATGTTTTTATTTTATTTTTATTAGGAATAATATTCAAAGCGTTGTGTGGCTTCATTTAAACCGCTTATGTAGAGGCATTGTCATTTTTTTTCATCGTGAAGTTTTAATCCTAGGAGACACATGGCACATGTCAAAAAATATATAATATTAATAATTAAAAGATAGAATACATTTTCATCCACTGTTGCACTGGCTGTGACCTTTCGTAGAAAGCCTTCCACTGCTTGTGCAGTGACACCCGTGCCAGCATGGTACATAGAGTTTACCCTTGACTGGTTTGAATGAACATCCACACTTAAATCTTTCCTGTCCGTTTGCATACTCTGCGAGATAGGAGGCCATCCTCAGGCAAGCACAATGGAAGCAAATTGTCTGATAAATTGCATTGTTGATGCATCAATTACTAGGGTTCATGTTCTACAAAATTCCATTCTGGTTTATATCCTCAAATTGTGTTGACAAGTGCTATCACCGTTTGAATGAAATCCAATTTTTATCTCCATCCATTATGTATATGGAGTCTGTTCATTTGAAAATTAAATGGAAGGGGTTTTTCTGAGGTATTTTAATACAAATTCCGCACCCCCTATTTGCTCAGAAATGAGAAATGAATTTAACATCTTAATGAACTCTAGTTGGCTAAAAGGTTCAATTTAATCAGGGAAAAATACGCCGTTTAAAACAGTATTTACACTCTATCTTCCAGCACAATTGACACTTATGCACAACATTAAGATAATTCCTTGGCAGTAGGGCACACGAAAAATAAAATCTCACTACACTCATCATTGACCCGAACTAATGACATGCAACTATTGCACAGACTGATGTTTCAGGTATCTGCCCTTCCTTCTTTGAATACATTTATAGTCTTACAAAACAGCGGTAACGATGTAAGCGCTGAATTTTATTTCCAATTTGATTCATGCATTTAAGATGCTGCCATATCTTTCTGAAACGGTGAGAGCACTGGGCTTGCGATCCAGAAGGTCGCCGGTTCGATTTAATATCCTGGCAGCGGCAGTTGAAACGATGGGGCGAGTTTCCTGAATTCCTGCCTGCCGATGTCCACCAAAAGCGGTATAAATGGGTACAACCATGATTAATTGATTGGTGGGGTAAAGTGTGGGTTTCTCCCACCGGATCTGAAGACGTCTTTGCCAGCGTGGTAGAAGTTGGCCAACAGACCCTCTGGAGGGGCTCTTGCGAACTCCTTCTCTTGTGGAAGCCAATTCTGCCAACATTGGCATCAGCAAGGCATTGCAGGACTGTTCCTTTACGCACTCTTTTCATGTACTCACGACCAGCGCACATATTTACGGTGGTATTTATTCGTGGAAATATTGATGATTTCTATCGGAGGGACGCAAATGGAAAATGCAGCAGAGGACGGTAACTCATGGCCGGGAGCGGGATCAACAATCTGAAATGAAGATGACGACGAGAGCAAGGCGGAGTGTAAAGTATAATCTAATAACGGAAATCAACGTACGCCAATGTGGCCGAAGAGGAGAGTTATCAATCAGTGCACACTACCTGCTGTGACCTATGGATCGGAAACGTGAACTGTGACAAAGTAAATTGAGCAACATCTGAAAAGCCATTAGGCACGCCAGAGGTTCATGCCTGAGAAGTACACTGAGACACGGAGAGGAAACACATACATCGGCGAGCCACGAGTTAGAAATACCGTGTTGACTGTTAAAGAAAAAAAAAAGTACGGAGGCTTTGGTGGGACACATCAGCAAAAAATGGACGATGGCCGGTGGTCGAGACTGGTGACAGAGTTGCAGCCGAAGTAAGGGAAGACACGCAAGGGCGCATCCACCGGGGAGACGGAGCAATGAAATGGGCTCGTGTGCAAGGGGGCGATACGGAGAGAGACGGCCACGGCTGAGGGAGCCCTTCGTCCAGCAGTGAATGGATAATGGCTAATGACGATGACGAGAGAGCACAGTTGGCTAAGAGCGGTGGGAGAAAAGTTCAAGACACGTACATACATCACGACAGTATCAAACTAACATGGATGTTCAGCCCGTATTTTAAATACATTTTCAGATAAATTGGATTGCGTAATCTTTTCTCAAGAGCATCTAGCCACGGGTTCGACACGAACATTCCGATGCAGATCTGGCGCCGCGCAGGTTTTTTCACAGAAGTATGCACACCCTGCTGTCCATATGCTGCCTATCAAGCAATTGCTTCTTGCGATAAAATTCAAACCCACAGCTGGGGTCTTGTGCTGATCGGGTGTTTACTGCAGTGGGCCCCCCAGTTGTAGAACTCTCTACTGTTGCCCCCCCCCCCCCCAGTTGTGAAACTCTCTCCTGGTGCACCCCAGTTGTGAAACTCTCTCCTGGTGCCCCCCCCAGGTTGTGGTACTCCCTGCGTGCCGAGATGAGGCTCTCCCTCTCTTTAAACAAGTTTTTTTTTCTCCCGAATTCGTTTTATTCTTATCTTCGGGTATCTTATTTTGCCACCCAGTAATTTTTGTTTATTTTTGTTTACCCTTCTCATTTTCATGCACGGCACCTTGAGACGTGTGTGAAACGTGCCTTATAAGTGCACGTTATTATTTTTACAGTGAAAAGCGAAGTGACAGCCATTTTGGTACCCTGTCAAGCAGCCTGACGTTGGTTACTATGAAAGTGGCTCGTGCATTTTTTCTGCATCGCATTTGCTGTATTTGTATGCAATGTGTATATATTATCTGCGACAATATTTCACAAGACACACAGTGGCGCATACCATAACGCATATTACCGTATTTTCCCGCATGTAGCCCGCATACGCATATACCCCGCAAAAATTGCGTTTTGTGTAAAAAAAAATCAGATAGCCCACACCTCCATATAAACCGCATGCATTCATATCTTTAACTTCGTTACCGCACGCAGCTTAATTCCATCATATTAATACAAAGTTTACATTTGTAATACATTCCACCATCAATTGTTAACAGTAAAATCAAAAGTAAATATCCAATAACTAAGTAACACATAACTGGTAGATAAGTAAGTAAGCGTACTGTTAGGCTTACCAGCATTCGACCTCATCATATTACAGACCGGTAGTTACCCTTGTACAGTTTGAGCACTGGTAGATTGCGCACTGCGCAGACAATAGCGGCACCACGGTAACGCCATTGCCTCCTGGCAACAAAGCCATTGGAATTTTTCGATTTAAAGCTTTCGTGACTGCAGGGATTCATCTTCTTGGTTCTTTCGGTAAAGTCACGTAGAAGGGAAGTAATAAAATAATAAAAATAAAACATAATAAAATAATTCTCACGACGTTTCGGCCACAACGCAAGCAGTCGTCCTCAGGTGACAGCGTCTGAATTCAACCAGGTCTGTCGCCTCGACAGACCTGGTTTTCACCTGAGGACGGCTGCTTGCGTTGTGGCCGAAACGTCGTGAGAATTATTTTATTATGTTTTATTTGTATTATTTTATTACTTCCCTTCTACGTGACTTTACCAAAAGAACCAAGAAGATAAAGCCATTGGAAGTTTGATACAAAGCTCATGGTCGCGACTGTATCGTGCTCAGCCAATAGCAGCGGCCTAAGGGACTCGGCAATTATGATTCCGCGTCTGGTAGACGCTTGTTAAGGCCCTTCCCACTGTGCAATCCAGAGCCAAGGCTGGAACTTGCGCACCCCCCTACAGCCACTGAAAGTATTACGGTAAACGAAGCGCGCCCACTTCAAACATTGTCGTTTCATTGTACAACCAATTGGAATCATTTAACATGTGATAACATGCGCAATTTTATTGTGAGTGGTTTATTCAGCAGTGCTTTAGTCAAAGGTAAGTGTTGCATAGTGGATAGTCCTACCATGAAAAAATTCAACGGTGTTATGACATGTCACACGTGTAAAATATTTTTGGGATCGCCCGCACCTCCATACACCCCGCAGGGTCTTGTTTTGTTTGTTAAAAGTAGTCTACCCCGCGGGTTATATGCGGGGAAATACGGTACAGCGTAATACGTTACAGAATAACAGCAATTATTTTTTTTAAAATATTAGAAGCCATTTTACAGAAGCTTTGACCTTGGCATACAGCTCGCTCATATACATTTTTATTTAGTTTTATATATATATATAAAATAGAGCTCAGCTGCCAGAGTGATTGCAATTGGGTAAGCGTTCATTTGCAAATCATAGGTCACACGCCATTGTGATGCACAGGACTGAGTCCTTGACATTTGGCTCAGTTGATTTTAAACTAAAGTCATATTTTGTGAATCACTTTTGTGCAGACGAAATGTTACTGCGTGATTAGGCAGTGCCGCCGCGCCTCATATTACCTTCACAGATTTCCGTTTAACTCTTGCGTCTGCAGATGATTTTATTTGTTTGGCCTGAATATTAATGGTGCAAGCGCGCAGCCTTGCGCTAGTTTTTGTTTTTTTGCGTAAATGTCACGTGGCGCGTGTGTAAACTGACTCCGTGAATTAAAATGACATCGGTTGAAAACCCTGCGCCAAGGTTTACGCCGCCACGCAGGTACACCTTTTGTACGAGTCCATAAAGAAAAATATTATACTGGCGGTAGAAACACCGTAAGATCTTGTCTCGGCCTACAGGGTTATCAAAAAAGATTTGGAAAAAAAATGTAGACACAGGCTATAGAGATGGGAAATGTAATGTGCCTTTGACAGTTTTATTCAGATCAATTAAAAGCTCCTTTGTTATAAACGCCGTCTTTTATTTTTAGCACGCAATAGCAATAGCCCCAATTTATCACTTTCAATTTCAAAAGTGAAAGATGTGGGTTCCCAAGGTTGAAATGCGTTGCCAAAGGCCGTTATTAAGCTGCTTTATGGTGCCTGGAAGCCAGATGTAAGAAACACTTAAGTTTGAGAGCTCTTTCCATACACAGCGGCAATGTCCACTGCCCCACCCTGAACGCCAGACGTCCCTGTTCATATCCTCATATGGGCCAGAATAGGTCACAGTGGCTCTGCCTGTCCATTCACAGTGTTAGAATACGTGCTAAATAGGTAAAAGGTGCAGCCCTGCATTTAGATTATGCTCACATTATTGAGCATAATGTATGAACGACAATCGATCGGTTTAACACGTTTAACACGTAGGCTTTCGCGAACAATATTCATAATAAAGGTTTTTTGGGTTAGATCGCGTAAGTATAAATGTGCCGTAACCCTCCACCGCCCGACACAGCCAGTAAGGTTTGTCACGTAATCAACGCGCCAATGAGTTTACTACTTCAGCCCACCGGTGTGTTGGAGAGTAAATCCACAACATTTACTATGTGATCAGCAGGCAGCGTGTAGTGGAGTCAAATGTGGATACTCCCGCATTTTCCGAGACATCTGGTCAGCGTGGAAGAGTAGGCCAAACGCCCTCTAGAGGGTGGAGGCCCTTTTCCCTGCAGTGGCGTGAGTGGGCATTTTCAGGGCTGCACCTTCACCTTTTATTTGTGGCTGTTGTTCGTTAACATGTTAATAAGTTCGAATAGCACTGCTCTAAAATCTCCACGATACCCAGATGGTAAAAGGTGCCCCTTTATCGACCACGTGACAATACAAAGGATCGTAACTCAAATCAAACATTTAAAATTCCCTGCGAATATGTGACCAGACTACAGCAAAACCACAACAACAACGAATAATGCCAACTGCAGAATTCCCAGCACAATGAACAAGTGTTCATATGGCTGGTATTTAAATAAATAAATGCCCACGTGGCTTGCGGAATATTGTTAATTCTAGTCATTCTAAGTCACCGCTGGTCACAGAAATCCCACCAGGAATTTAATTTGCATCGGCTGGTGGTGGTGGGGGGTGTGAGCGAGCCATTTTTTGAATTCTGAATTCACGGTACACACTGGCGCTATGCAGACCACCGTGTACGGAGCCTCGCACCTTTGTACGAAATAAAAGGGCGAAGACAGAAGTGGAAAATGCATATGAATTTTTGGCCGATTATAATTGTATGGATTTTTTTTTTTTACGTGCCAGAGCCCCCAAATAAGATTATGGTGATTTATTCCTGTGGCATCGGTGGAATAATGATAAAATGAGACGCAGGGAAAAAAAAAAAAGTCCCACACCTTGGCTGTCTCTGGGCATTTAGGAATGCGTGCAAATATGGAAGCCATTTGTCACTTGGATGACTGCATGTGAGGTATGCAAAGGATCCCTTTTTGAATTAACCCCTTAGTTGAACTACCTTCGTAAATCATTATCATAATCATCAAATCAAAAGTGATTTCTTGCGCATAATTATCATCGAGTTAGGGCGTATCTATTATGCGTACAGCCCTGAGCCGTTGGTGGGAATTCCTCGTTCCTATGATGGGGGTGAGTTTATCCGGAGGGAGAAACACTGTTGGTGGCCCCCACAAAGTGGTTGATTGTTTTATCGACCCCAGAGGCATGATGGGCTGAGTCAACTGCCAACCAGGATTTGAACTCACGACCTTTTGACTGAGAGCCGCTCGCTCTACCGCACCCGAGCAAGTTTAAGGCCTATCCAACCAACAGCGAAGTGAACAAGAAATTAAAGAGCTGCACTTTTACCTTGCTATTTGCATATGCTATGATGTGTTTTATGAATATACTTGTGGGCCATAGGGCAATGAAGGTTGCATCGAAATTTTTTTTAAATACTCTGTTCTGCTCAGGCCGACCAATGTTATGGAGGTAATGTTCTTAAAGCAGGGATGAAATTATAATTTGACGAGGCAGCTTTGCATTGGTTTTTCCTGAAGCAGTTTTGTATTTTGCAGCCGTGGTAATACAGCTTGAAGCACAATCTAATTATTATGTAAATTCTGCTTTCTTTTGTAACAAAAATAATGCTAAAATACACGCAGGGCAATGCGCAGTTCCTTGTGGCCTGTTTGCGTCCGTTGGTTTGTCTGCATGCCCTGTTCACTCTGCTTGCGTAAAGCCCACGTGTTTAGACTGTCTCCACGTCCTTTGCTTATGCTGCCGTGCGTCTAGAAGTCTCCGCCACAGTCTTCCCCCCTTACAAGAAGTAGCCCAGGGTGTGTGTGTGCGTGTGTGCCAGATCCGTCACCATGTCAAGTGGGATTCGTGCCATCCTCGACAGCTCCCTGTTGTTTTTTTATTTTAGTTTTTTTCTATCCACAAATTCATTCCAAGTGTGCTGTCGGCATCGAATTACGAGATGAAGCCCGCTATTCGGAAATTGTCACGGAGTGGCACATCACCCCGCCCCCCCTGGCGCGTTAGAGAATGGCCTGCGGAAGTAGACTTCAAGGAAATTGTTCTGAGATCTCTTACGTGACATTTTTTATCCACGTCCTAAGGGATATTTTTCATTCTCAAGAGTGGGATTTTTTTTTGTCAATATTACGTGAAGACTCAAAGTTCATGCAGTGGCTTTTTTGAGATGTAATTGGTGATCGGACTGAGGCCATCAACCCGCTACACTTGAAAATATGGTTGCCACTTCTAATAAAAAAAGTATAATTACGAAGAGTATCTCACAATGTCATAAGAGGTGGGAACTATATGTAAATCTGAATATTTATTTAGAATCAGAATATTTATTTAGATGATGAGGAATCCGATGAGCTATTAAGCACAGACGCCCAGTAGTTTCACAGATGTCCAGGAGTATGCACATGAATTGTCTTGAGTGGTAAATCATTAATGTCCTCCGAAGACTTTGCAGATTTCCCATGACAGCCACCTCAAAATGAGCATGGCCCTAGGAAAACCAGCACAGGTGGGCAACTCGACTTGAGAACCCAGTTGAATCATGGGTGGCTGAAATCCAGATCTAAAGCCGTCACACTCAGCAGTGGCAGCTCAATTATCTGACCCATGCGCCATGCAGCCACAGGCCTCTGTGTTCTAATCTTATAAGTACGTGCGGCTGTGTGGCTCAGCGGAATAACACTCCCGCCCCTGCAGGTGCAACGGGACCGCGCGGTTTGAGAATTCCAATATTTGGCACGGGGGCGAGCAAAAAGATGCACACTTGCCTGCGTGAGCCAGGAGGGCAGCTCACATGCAGAGAGTATTCTCAGCGTCTCGTCCCAGAGTCAAAAAGATGCACACCAATGCATCGGCTGCAAGGAGCAGGTTGTTTTTACTCGCTCCGTTCGCACGGAACTTTAACGGAGAACAAAATCAACAGCTCCTGGCCCGTGACAAATATTCCTGTCTGGTCCAGTGGAGGGTGCTGCTGTCTGAGTGCTGGAATGCAAAGCGATGTAGAGATGTAAATTTTCGCAATTGGATACGATATCAAGTGTCACGACGGGACGATTATCGCGATATCAGTATGTTAACAGCTTTGCAACTGTGCTGCGCGTTTCCGTCGTGTTGTTTTTGTGCCTTTGCTGCAATGTCCAGCGCAGGCAAAGATTGATTCGAAGTTCTGCAGCTGCAATTCGGTCGATACCAAGGAAGCATGCAACGTTTGGCCAACGTTGTTGGCATGCGGTTGGCACTGTTAGATCCAACGCTCGCCCAGCGTCCCCACCCCCCCCCCAACGACGTTCCATGTTTACTGGGTGCAAGCCTGCCATAAGTCTGTCTCATCATTACTATAGACAACCCTTATGATGCACGATGAGGTACACACACATCCGCTACGTAGTTTTATGAACCAAAAAGCAATTTTGCCGTAATATAACTGTCGCTCTGTCAATTGATGTGATTTCATTCGTGTATATATGTATATTTTACAAATCGCTCATTTAAAGGAGAACATCTCCTGATTTACATCTTTGACCTTTTATTTTAACGCAAACACTCGCGACCATCCGCGCATTTGCGTGGGGTACACGGCCGTGGTGGAGGGTGGGTGGGGGAGGCATGGTGGCGTCACCTGGCTCATTCGGGCTGTGGAATTCAGTCGTTGTCATCGCAGAGATGTGCACGGTGACGTCGCCACCGGGGCACTTGCCCGCGCGTGCGCCAGTCAGCCGGCCAGTGAGCAAAACTTTTTTGTTATTATAATATCGCGCGGCTTGTGTTGTGCGAATGTGGTGGTCACACACCCAACAAGGCCACGGGATCGGTTGTAGGCTCAACTTCAAATTTAAATGTTAAAGTTAAACCATGACTTCTCTTGGGCAACTCAACAATACTCAGAAGATGTAATATTTCATTAAAAAAAATAATGAAATGAACAACAACAATCATCATTTCAACTTGTTCTTTCAACACAGTATTCACTCGCGAAGAGAGCCTCCAACTCAACGGTGCGAGGAGGAGCCACAAACGACCACGTGGTGCGATTTGGACCGGCGATATGATTACCGTTCACCCAGTACGGCATATCGCGAAATATCCATGTCACGGCAACTCTGGATGATGCTAAATGTCCACGCGGTGTCTTGTTGCCGTGCTGTATGTTGGGATAATGCACAGTATACTAGTCGAGCGTTTTAAGGCAGCTGAACTTGAGCATGAAAAGGAACGTAGCAATGTGTCTCGGGAAGAAAGTTTCTAATCGGCGCGTACAACCTGCTCTGGCATATGGTTCATAAAAAGAAAAACAACGGTCGTTAACAAATGGGTAGAAACCTCAAAAAGGTGTGCAAAGAGGCGTGGAGAGATGCATGGCTCGTAATTTAATTGAGGAGGCAGGGAGAGGAACACGTGGATTAGAGGACGCACCCGGGTTAAATGACATAATTCAAGCTGTCATGTTAAAGCGAGTGGGCTTGGGCAGGACGTGCCATCACGGGAGGGAAGGCGGCCGATTGGTCGAGACGGTTGACGGAGTGGCAGCCGAGGGATGGAACGTTTCACCCGGGAGAGAGAGAGAGGGGGAGTGTGCGTTGACCGATGAGATGCAGCGAGGACATCGTCAGCTCATGTGCAAGGTGCTGCGTGGTGATTTTGTTGCCGTATAGCGAGCGGTGGCGATGGCGACCTCACGTCACTCGATGCAAGAATACATCTCCATTGGGTCCTGTTCATCCGTGAAATCCTTATTGGCAAAGCTGCGCTATACTTAGCTAATTCATTAACCCCATTGTCAAACCCAAGAAACCTCAGACGTCTATCTAATTGCCTTTTAACTATCACAAGAACAAGAATAGGAAAAGGTGACAGAGACTTTACCTTTGCAGCAACGACGTTTTGGAAGGACCTTCTTTCCTCCCTAACCATGGTAAATCTTCCTTCAAAAAATGCCCCAAAGCAGAAGATTTATGCTGGATACAACTTAGTTTGCAAATCTGATTTGTAACTTTCATCGTTACCCGTGTATCGGTATTTCTATCTTAATGTGCAATGTTGTAGAGGGACTGTGTGTTGTTTTCTTGGTGTGGCCTGGGACTGTTTTTGTTGTTGTTTTGTTGACTTACCCAAGCTTGGGAATTGGTGTACTTATGCCATTTGAACTTATACACTTTATTTATTTTATGCATTTATTTTTAGCGATTGGCTTGCTTTTCCTACACTTTGCACTCCCATCGTGTCTTGCGTCATTTGTCATTAGCAACTTGCTAACCCGCCCCTACTGGACATCTGTAGGGGAAAAAAGAGCTTCATAGCTCATCGGATTTATCCAGGATAAATAAATATTCTGATTCTGGATTGGGGAGGCCTTCATCTAGCAGTGACTTGACCGTGGCTGCTGCTGCTGTTGATATGTTGTAAAGTTGCACCCAACACTATGGCTTGGCACACACAGAGGTGTGATCTTCGCTGCAGGCCCCTGCCGTGGTGTTAATAACTGAAAATAGCGGTGTAAAAAAAAAACACCACAACAACAACAACGACGAGTATTAGCAAGACCCACGCTGTTGTGGCACAGTATTTAGTGCTGCTTGCCTATGTGGACTTGTGCTGGGTGCATATGGCCTGTCCGGCATTTGTGTGAATGCTCGGGTTAAAGTGTGGGCCGATGTTGCGACGTCTTAATAATGGTCCGCATTTACTACCCAAGGATATTAATAAAAGCAAAAAAAAATGAAAGAATCGGAGCACCGTATAATTAGCTAAAAAACTGAATAAAAGCCACACAAATTCCAGTCAATAAGGCGATGATTAGATCAGCGTTGATATATCGTAGGGATCTTACTCAGATAAAGCAATTGGTGATAAAAGTGTTCAATAAACAGGAGGAGACAAGGCAGAGGAACGATTACTAATGAAGGCATTAAGAAGCAATTAGGGGCCGCAGATTCTGTTTCAAGGATGAAAACAAAATTAAGATTAAATAAAATCCAACAGTGTGACGAAAATGTGGACTCGTGAAAAAAACCGTTGCTGTTTAGATGTTTTAAATTGGACAAATGTATGAAGGCTAAACGATTTGGATTTTAATTTTTTTTCGATTTAAAGCTTTCGTGACTGCAGGGATTCATCTTCTTGGTTCTTTCGGTAAAGTCACGTAGAATGGAAACAATAAAAAATTATAAAATAAAACATAATAAAATAATTCTCACGACGTTTCGGCCACAACGCAAGCAGCCGTCATCAGGTGAAGACCAGGTCTGTCGGGGAGACCAGGTCTGTCGGGGGAGACAGCATCATTTCCCCCGACAGACCTGGTCTTCACCTGATGACGGCTGCTTGCGTTGTGGCCGAAACGTCGTGAGAATTATTTCATTATGTTTTATTTTATTATTTTTTCTTGTTTCCATTCTACGTGACTTTACCGAAAGAACCAAGAAGATTGGGATTTTTATGCAGTAAATGGTCGGGGTGGAATGGTGGATCGGTGTTTGCAACATTGCATTCATGAATCCAGTGGATTCCCGGCTGACATCAGTGACGAATGATATCTGAACCGGTTCTGCTTCCCCCCCACCACCCTACCCCCTTAATTAAGTTGCACTGACCAACTTGGTGAAGTATGGTCAAATAAGATCCACTTCCAACACGGCGCGGGGAAGCCTTCATCCGGCAGTGGATTTATATAAGGCTGTAAAGTAAAGTAAACCTCTTGAGTTATAATTCACAAAGGATTGGTTGTTTGCTCATTGCAGTTAATCACCAGCAATGCACCTTATCTGATTTGATCCGAGAGGCTAAGCAGATTTCGAGCCTGGTTAGAGCTTGACTCAGTGACCCGCAGCGCTTCTCAGGTGTTGGAGGCCCAGAGTTGGCAGTGGCTGATCCGAATCGGAATTTTTAATTTCTACTGGAGGAATCCGATGAGCTATGAAGCAGAGGTCGCAAACGGGTTTTGATTCCTTACCCGTACCCGTACCCGGCCGCACCAGGGTCGCAAACGAGTACCCGTACCCGGCCGTACCCGTACCCTACCCGTACCCGGCCGGGTAACGGGTAGGGTACGGGTATCGGGTACCTGATTGCGACCTCTGGGATGAAGCCATGTCGCAGGCGCGGGTGGGTTGATTCTAGGAACTTAAATTGTGAGAAGAGACAAGACGTTGGGAAATGAGCAGAGGTGGGACAAAGTCATTGTTATGCAAGTCCAAGTCGAGTCGCAAGTCATCAAATTCATGACTCGAGTCTGACTCGAGTCCAAGTCACATGACTCGAGTCCACATCTCATAGGTGGGACAAAGTCATTGTTATGCAAGTCCAAGTCGAGTCGCAAGTCATCAAATTCATGACTCGAGTCTGACTCGAGTCCAAGTCACATGACTCGAGTCCACACCTC
The DNA here is from genome assembly GCF_965212315.1 of Lampetra planeri. Lineage (NCBI taxonomy): Eukaryota > Metazoa > Chordata > Hyperoartia > Petromyzontiformes > Petromyzontidae > Lampetra > Lampetra planeri. Next base: position 5,185,556 of record NC_136155.1, on the reverse strand, counting down.
TGGAAATGAGTGACAAACGGTTACTCACCAGTGACTCACGGCCTACCCGTACCCGTACCCGGCCGCACCAGGGTCGCAAACGGGTACCCGTACCCGTACCCGGCCGGGTACGGGTAGCCGGGTATCGGGTATGGTACGGGTTTCGGGTACCCGGTTGCGACCTCTGCTACGAAGCTCTTTTTGCACAGATGTCCACAGATGGCCAAGAGAGTGTCAGTGCCTGGGACGCGTGTGAGATGACTCTGGCTCCTCCGGTTCCCCCCCCCCCCCCCCCCACGTACTACGCGCTCGTCAGCAGTATTTCCCAACTAGAAAATGTAAAGATGCAGCCCTGCAATTACTTGCTCATGGCATTGCTGGCAGAAGGGGGCCTTCGCTCGAGGCGGAGCTCTGGACAGCTTATTTAGGGGGTATTTAGCCCACTCTTACATGTTGCACTGAAGCCTTGGGAGAGGTGTGAGTAATCACATTGGCCACATTTCCCTGTTGAATATCAATCCCGAAATCCAGTCTCGAGACTCGGTGAGGTTTTACTGGATATATAATCGTCATCTTGCAAGTTCTGAAATCGGGTCAGCAGTTATTTTTGGAGGAAATTAGTCAACGTATACAAGCTCTGTTGATAATTTCCCATTCACACGGATTCTAAAGATGCATCAATGATTCTCATCATTAATAAAAGCTGATGCTACAATAAAGATAGCTGAACTAGCGTATCGATCGTGTTCCTTTAGGCAACACAGTCCAACAATGATACATAATTTAGTTTGGTTGCTTGTTAAAATAACTTCTTGCTATAAAGTGCTTACACTACACTTTGCATTCCGTTCCGTGTTCGTAACATCTACGTCCTATTCTTTTGTAATTAGTTTCTCTCTCTCTCTCGTTCTGTTTAACTTTTGTTTGCTTTTATTTTCCTGCGTGGCGATATAAACGGCTGCAGGGCCCGCGTCACTTCCACTTAGCGTGTTCCTTGCGAGCGTTGTCATCTTCTGAGTTCTGCAACGAGATCACAGTAATCAGGCCCCAGCTTGCGGAAGGTAACGTTGGAACGGCTAACGGGGGAGGGGGGGGTGACGACGCCAAGGAACATCAGCGACACAACAGCGGAATGTTCCGCAGCGTATCGCTATCCCTCTTCGCACCTCCGGTGGGTATTTGGCCTACTCTTCCACGCTGGCCATAATGTCTCGGAAGAGGTGGGAGTCCCCACGCTTTACCCCACCACATTCCACCTGCCGATTGTCCATTAACACACATTTCTACTTGCCGAGCGAACAACACGGAGATCAAATCGATACGGCGACTTCTGTATCGCAAGGCCAGTGTGCTAAACGTTACACCACGGGCAGGATAATATTTTTATTTTTTAAAGTACTTATAATAACTATCAATACTTCTTGTAAGCAGTATTGTTATTCTTATTACACTATGTAACACAATTTTTGTTCCTGGGTAGTAAGTGTTATTTCGTAATTTCTCATGCCTAAAAAGTTTAGAAAATGGCTATTATTCCCCACAAACTTTGCTTTTGTGACCAGGACAGTGATATTTTGAAATTTACCGATTTTCAATGAGAAAACGGGCGAATTTGTGTCTTTTCGTTCACATGAAGTCAGAAAAAATCAACATATGAATCAAAATTAACATGTATTTATAGTAGAGTGATACAAAAATTACGACAAAAGATTTAGAGGTGAGTAGTTTTTCGAGATTTACAATTATACTATAAATCACTTTCGCGAAACAGCCCCCAAATGTAGTCTCCCATCATGTGTTCGTTATACTGTCCTTGGTAGCGGCGTTCAAAGTCCAGTTTATCCTGGTAGAAGGGCTCGCCTTGCTCCTCCGAGTACGCTCCCATGTTCTCATTGAATTTATCAAGATGAGCATCAAGGATTGGGACTTTGAGGGACATCCTACAGCCCATTGTGCCGTAATTCTTCACCAGAGTCTCAACCAGGTCCACATAGTTTTCGACTTTGTGATTGCCCAGGAAGCCACAAACCACTGCGACAAAGCTGTCCCAAGCCGCTTTCTCCTTACTAGTGAGCTTCTTGGGGAATTCATTGCACTCCAGGATCTTCTTTATCTGTGGTCCGACAAAGACACCGGCTTTGACCTTTGCCTCAGACAACTTAGGGAAGAAGTCTTGAAGGTACTTGAAGGCTGCCGACTCCTTATCTACAGCTCTGACAAATTGTTTCATAACGCCCAATTTGATGTGCGGTGGTGGCATCAGCACCTTCCAGGGGTCCACCAGTGGCTCCCACATGACATTGTTCTTCCCCACAGAGTACTCGGTCCGCTGTGGCCAGTCCCGCCTGTACCATCCTACAAAATGCATTTATTTCACCCATGACTAATGTGTAAGAGATTCTCGCAACATTTTTCATATATGATATATTTTTTCAAATATATCATATTGTAAAACATTTAAAAATTAAAAACTTTTACAAATTAAATGTTTTTAACAAATTTTACAACGTAAAATTCAAAGCAATAATTGTCCATCTTACCTTCCAGAGTTTTTGTTGCATTGCTCGCAGGTGAAATGAGGTGCCCAGGGTTTGTCTTGATCCCCGACAGGCATGCCGAAATATACATTGTAGGCCTCACACATCTTAGCAGATGCTTCCACAGAGTACCTTTTCACTCTTGTCTTCATAAATTAGCCGCAGACATCGCAGAATTCGTCTGCCGGATGTTTGCAGCCTCTTGATGCCCTCTCAGGTAAATGCAGATTTGTATCCACTCAGGCAGCTGGAACTAAACTGAACTGGTGGGCTTAAGGACGCTGTATTTCAAATCCTATTTATATTACTGGAAAGTTCTAGAATGTTCTAGAAGTTACTCCAAGTTTACTCAGCACTGAATCTATCTGGAATGTTCTGGAAAATAGGTACATTTCAAAATATCACTGTCCTGGTCACAAAATAAAAGTTTATCGGGAATAATAGACAGTTTCTGTACTTTTGAGGCATAAGCAATTAGGATATAACACTGTCCAGGAACAAAACAAATAGTTACATTTATTGTTGTAGATTGAAAACTCAATTCTTAAAAACTTTTTTGCGTTCAGTTTGTTGTTCTTCCCCGCACCTCCGATGAGCACGGTTGACTACGTATTGCGCGAAAGAATTTCAACATGCATACATACATACATGCGTTGTTAATAATAATACTAAAAACCTTTGGTCGATGCACTTCCTGTTGAAGGCCTCCCCATGCCATGTCAGTCACGGGGTGCTGTTTGACCATACTTCACCACAATGGTCAATGCAAGTTTGGTGAATGGGGTACCTAGAACCGGTTCAGATATCATTTGCCACTGATGTTAGTTGTGGCCGGGAATTCAATTCAGGTCGCTGAGTTTGTAGTGTGGTTACGCTAACCGCTTTTTTCCACCTCCGCACACGCAATTCTACACGGCATCGCAAAGCCAGGGATCTGGTGGTGAAAATGAATCATGAAAACCCGGCGAGACTTTTTCTGGCAAGCAAAATAAATTATTACGTATCTCTGTGTTTGCAGTTTTATTCACGGACAACAAGTTTAATGAAATACACACCAATCTTGACAGTTGATAAGAAAATAATGCAAGCGTCAGAGATATGCTGTGTTTTTTTTTTTAAGTTGCAGGGGCACCACTGCTTCCTAGAGATTTTTGTTTTATCTGGCGGCATTATTTACTTCAAGCCCTGCCAAGTCACCCGCTTGCCTCTTCTCCCCACGCACCTCCCTACCTCCCCGATTCTTGCTTGGAACATTTCGCGCCCCTCCCTCTGTAGCTCCACGCTGCATTAACAGATACCTATCATCAACCACCCAGTAGCTGTTGTGGGGAAGGGCGGCGGTTTGAACATCACGCTGCTGGTTGCGGAGATAGTTGTAGCCATCGCGCCTGTGATTAATGTGCTTGTCACGGCCAATAGGACCCCTCACAACATTACACGGACGCTGCAATTTCATCTTGGCCGGTGTGGCCCATGCGTTGTGCGTTTCCAGCCACCCGGCTAAAGGAATGACAGATATACCGTTCCACGGGCTGTTTATCCGGCCCACGCAATAGGTGCGAGCGTTGTTATTTACCCACTCCGTTTGTTTGTTCGTTTATGCGTGCATGCAAACTTCTTAAAATCGTTGCCAATTATCGCCACTGCAGCGGTTTTTATTTCGCCCTCCTCCTCTTCCTGGGATATTGTATAGAGGAGGACTCCCATTAACCGCTGCGATATTGCCCGTGACTTGAAATATCCTGTTGCCCGAGACTCCATTTTTCCTATCATCTGCAGTTATCTGTAGATTTCCCCCAACATACCTTAAGGACGGCATCCTATTATCCGCAACCATCTTGCGAGTAAGAAGAGTTTATGGGCGGAAATGTAGAGGATAATGCGCGATTATCCACTATTTCTTCCCACGGTTAAGTGGAATAAATTTGCGGATGTCCCTGGCGGGTGACAGGGTCTGCGATCCTGGTTCTCCGCATCACCATGGATAAAAGGAGCTCTCCTGGATTTAATTTTTTTTTTTTCACATTTTCACTTAAGTTTAATGTCTGAATTTCGGAATTTGAAATGGAAATACTTCTCTTCGTTTTTTTAATATTCTCAACAAACTATTACGGAGCCGTATTTCACGTTGGAAATGCGTAATGAAAATCCCTGCTGTAAAGAGAAAAAAAATGTAAACACGATCGGGGGATAAGAAAAGTGCTCAGCATAAATGAGAAATATAATCGCTAAATAATCTGTAAAGCTTTTGCAATTGCTGGCATAGCCCTGTCTCGATTTAAAAGCCTTTATGTGTGTGATTGGTTTTTAGTTAAGGTGAGGAATGTCAAGTTTAGTGGGCATACCGACAGCTCATAGATTACTTTTCTTGTCATGCACGGTTCACCCATCATTTTTGCACCTTTCCTGCAAGACCCTTCCCCAAACGACTTTGGGCACACATCTTACCAAGGATCACTTTGCCAATTCTGCCTACGTGCTAATGTAATGCTCATAACCTGTCCTCAAATCATCTAACCTTAATTGCTTTCCTACATCTTTATTACATCAGCTGGTACCCATAATTCCCTATGCACCCACTTGGCAGTAAAACAAGTTTATGGTGACAATTAAATGTCATATTTTCTCCACTGCTGATGTATTATACATACACAGTAATTGAAGCTGGCAGTGTGTGTGTGTGTGGGTGCACAATATTCGACTTTTCTCGATACTTATCATATAATGGAGCCATTTCAGTGGTTCTCCTTTTCTGTACAATGCAATTGCCTAAAGGCCGAGCGTTTAGCGAAATGCTTTCTCTGAAGGGAGCCTGCGATGCAAGTCGTTTGCCAGGCGTAACTCCGGCCGCATCCGAGTGAGTGAAACGCCAAAAAAGCATTCGACCACTGCCTCTCACTCGTGCGTAACCTCCGCGCATTTTAAAACGATTCCAGCTCACAATGTGCCTTCCCCCTGGGAGCAGGAAGAAAGTAATGAAATAAGAAAAACGGAATTGTTATCCGTGAACAATTGCGCGCAAACGTGCGCTGGTTTGCGCGCACTTATGTCCGTCGTCAGACCCATAGACCTGCACGTATGCCCATAGACCCACATAGAGACCCATAAACTCACATAACATTTACATATATGCATACAGCACGCTGCCTGTGACTAATTGAACGTAAGCGTGCGTGATCTCATCACCTTTCAGATGCTAAGCTGTTTGTAGCCTGGCTAGCACTCGGATGAGGGAGACAGTCGATGAATGCAAGGTGATTTTGGCTTGGAATGTGAGGTGTCTCAAATGAGATAGGATCGCAAAGGATTCTCAGTTCTCTCAGTGTGGAACTTTGAATGACTCCCCCTCGTATGAGTAAAGTTCTCTCCAGAAACTATGACTGTCCGCGACGAGCCAAACACTCATCAATGAAATTGGCCAAACTTTCCGATGCAGCACGCTCCTTCAACGTAGTCTTGAAACTCAGCGAGCCTTTCCTGGCTAACTGCAGGAAATAATTGCCTTGGAGTGTGCACAACACTCTCGCAATCGCCGGACCAATGGGAGCCACAAAACGTCAATCGTTCCTCGTGGAAAGTTACCTGTGATGGATTGATTGCTGCCATTGTCAATGAGCAGGCAGTGTGCCTCCTCCTTCTTGTGGACAACTGTGAAAAAGAGGGTCATACATAGCTCAAAGGATTCCTTCAGTATATATTGTGTATGTCGGTCGTCTTTCGAACCGTACTTAGCCAGCCGCGCTAATAGGAGGTGCGGTAAATAATATGATTATTCTGATTCTGGACCGGACCAAAACTCGCCCGAGGGGATGCCCCCGCTCAAACCCGGTGCTTGCGGAGCCCCGGCTAGTGGCGATGGATCGTGACACCTGCGGGAACATTCGACGAAAACAGCCCCATTGATGGCTGAGCGATCACCACTGCAGTACTACCACTGCTGCCACCCACCCAAGCAGTTCACTGATTTGTTCAGAATTGGGGCCCACGATTCAAGTGCAAAATTTTAATATTCTTCTTTCGTATGGCTGATGTAGATGCCGAGCAACAACTGCAATTTCACATGCAGGTGGTCAAGCCAGACAACCGTGTCAGGAACAGTGGAGAGTATCGCTGTGATGTCTCCTTCGTATTTGTGGATGGGGCATTGCATTGTTTGACGTTATACGGTCTATTCTGGGTGACCACAGCCGCACACTGGAGAGTTTTTAATGTTCCACTTGTGCATCAGGTGTTCCATGATTTGTGCAGCGGATGCGATTTAACGTTGACCATGAGTCAAATAATTTGCCATATTTTTGTTTTCAAAGTCTCGTCTGTTTTGCTTCTAATTTTCTACTGCTGCCGCCCTTCCCAGCAATTCACTGAGCTGTCAAGATGTGGAGCCCACGATTCAACTCAAGATTCGAATAATGTCACGTCTCTCGTTTTCAACTTCTTGTCAGTATTACTTCAAATTGTCTCCGTCTTGTGGACAACTTCGTTCGCCCCGTTCGCACACGGCCAGAACGTTCATTTGCGCGCAAAACAGTTGATCGATTCTCGCACGTAGCTAATTCGACGCGTGTGTATATTCTACCTAAGCATGACAATCGAGTGCAATTGGTTGAATCTATAAATGCGTCTAGGGGAGGTGCGGGCGATGGTGGCGGTGGGGAAGGGGGAGGGGGGTTTACATCGGCGTAGGCCGTGCATTGTGGGATCGAACGCCCTGATGTGTGCGCTGCGGCGCTATTGATGCCGCGTGTCCTTCACGTCGGAAAGGGCCCCCGTGGGAAGAGGCGAGAGACAACTTTGCCGCAGATGGCAACGGTGCTTCGAATTGCACGCGATGGAAGGCGATGAAAGTTGTAACGATTTCTGACGATGGGAATTTCAAATATTAATTCGTGAATTGGTTTTGCTAAGTGAGGGATTTTTAGCATCATTCGGTGTTCTTGTGTGTATGTGGGGGGAGCGGTAGTGTAGCGGTTAGCGCTCTGCGCTACGAACCTGGTGATCCGGGTTGGATTGCCACTCACGGCCAACACCGGTGAACCGTTTCTGGGCCTCTACTAGATAGGCTCAGCCTCAAATGAGTACCTGGTGAGATGTGTAAACATCACCACTGGGGATGCAAAGGCAGCTGAGCGTGATGTTGGCCACTCACCCCCTCGTGTACCGTGCCGGCCTTAATAGGTGCTCGCTAACAGTCTGTTGAGGCTATACGGCGCGGGGGGGGGGGTCTTTGTGTTGCTTTATCGTTTCTGTTTGGTAACCACTCGAAGCTACTTTGTGATGCTTCTGGCGTAAAAAGTCCAGTGTCACCACATTTTATGGACTTCCTTCCCACCCCCGTATTTTATTGCAAAAGTTGGGGTGCGTCTTATCATCCAGAAGATGTGTGTGTGTGAGAATATATTTGTATAGCTTTATGGACACTGGCAACAAATTAGTGACTGAGCGATGTGATATCCAACAGTGTTTTAGAAAGGCCAGCAAGCTGAAATTTGGCACAAATACATTTTAAAGAGTATGCTTGTAACTTGGAACGATTTGAAATGTCAAATAAAAAAAAATTTGTTTCGTCAAATGAGAACCCGTAGGTTGATTAGTTTCACTCATAGGGCAAGGTCATTCAAAGGTTAAATCTACATCACAATCAGCCAGTTCGTTCGTTTCTCAGTCCGCTTGTCCTGGTGATGGTCACGGCAGCAGCGTGTTGCGTAGTGGCGGTCCACACCTCCCAATCCCTGGCGACGGCTCCAGCACTACTACACTCTACACTACACTATACACTACTATACACTACTACACTCTACACTACACTATACACTACTACACTCTACACTACACTATACACTACTATACACTACTACACTCTACACTACACTATACACTACTACACACTACACTACACTATACACTACTATACACTACTACACACTACACTATACACTACTACACACTACACTACACTATACACTACTATACACTACTACACTCTACACTACACTATACACTACTACACTCTACACTACACTATACACTACTATACACTACTACACTCTACACTACACTATACACTACTACACACTACACTACACTATACACTACTATACACTACTACACTCTACACTACACTATACACTACTACACACTACACTACACTATACACTACTATACACTACTACACTCTACACTACACTATACACTACTACACTCTACACTACACTATACACTACACTATACACAGGGAACTTGCTCGCAGTCAAGCCGCTTACTCTCACAACCAGTTCTGCCGTTTCAGGGTCTGCTTGGAAGCATTCATCGGTCAACTTTCAGGGCCATGTATATATATGATTTTTTTTTAATTATTACACGAAGAATTATGATCATTTCGTGAGAATGGGCTGGAATGTAAGGATAGGGAAGGGCGTGACACAGGAGAGCCGCAGTGTTCTAGAAGCGGTGGGAAAACAGAGGATCCATGCTGCACCGTACCAATAACAGGCCAGCGAGGAGTGTCCGTACGAGACCGAGGGCCCTATCCTTGATGGCGTTGCGCCATCAGTGTTGAACTTGGCCAGAACGTCAGTGGAATCTATCATTTGCCCCGCATCACAACACATCAATCTGTCTGTCCTTTGGATACTGTTTCTAGCATCTGATATATCTCTTGACACTTTGTCACTTTTCTTTTTGAAAAATGTGTCCATACAGTAATTGCCTGTTTGGAGAGGGTGATTTTTTTTGCCATTGAGCTCTGTCTTTGTCGTGACAGTAAGGGGTCTCTTTACCATCCCCAGGGGGTTTTTTTGTTGTTTACTTTTTGCTCTTTCCCCACTTATATTCCAATTCGCGCCGTTCATGTCACCATGCGAAATGGCTCAATTTCCGTGAAGAAGTCCCATAGCCAGATGTGCATCTCACCCTGTGTCGGAGAATGGTCCCACGAGATGATGTCACAGAACTTCTTCTGAAGCACTTTCAATAGCTCATTATCCACACATAGGGGGTCCACATGTTTCACGTGCCCCGTAAGGTTCATCACATGGACCAAACATTTTTCGGAATAAGTAAACTTAAGTTAAGCACCAAACTTAAGGATAGTTTAGTTTGTGTGTGTGTACAAAATCAGAGATTACTGTGCTGAGATCATCAAAGTATTACAATTGAGAAGCTAGTTTAATCACGGTTGGCTAAGTGGATTCGTAAAGAGGATTTGAAATTATTGGTGCTATTTGAGTGCTTGTACCCTGAACCACCCAACGGTCTCACTCATTGTTTGACATCTGATAAGAACTCAGCCTAGTATTTGTCAAACAGAAGAAGATGGAATCCTCTGTGTGACTCCCAACGAGCCCCTACTTACACACCTTCTTCTTGGGAAATATATAAGGCAAAAGGTGGGCGGCAAGAGAAAGAAAAAGACAGACCTGGGGTGGGTGGGTGGGTAGGCCGGGGGTGGGGGGAGTGATGTCTAGGAGCGGACCAAGATCGGCTCAGTGAGTATCATGAGAGCTTGTGTCAAGCGCAAGTACTGCAACACGTTGACCTTTGACCTCCGAACCCCGGAGCTTGCATAGACGGACGGATTGATGGAAATGTAATTATGCATCCCCGGGACCACGTGTTGCAATGTCCGAGCAGGCATGGACATACTTCAGCAAAAAACAAATCAAACAAAGATTGATTGCGATCGTTAAAAAAATTCGATGGAGTGCATTGCACACACCGCAAAACCTACTCGGATGCACCGCATCTTGCAGGCGCGAACAAGGCCGCAGAGGATGTGACACGGGACTCGACTGTCAGCTAAATCCATGCTCCATCGTCCAACTGAGGCCTGAACAGCCCCCGTGTGGATCTCTCCGAGGTGTCAAACGTTGACCCGTCACCGTCGTGGCAAACGGCACGGATATTGAACTGTCAGGAATATGGCCCGGCGCTCGAATGGTTATGTGCGAGGGAATCGATAGCCGGGATCCTGTGTCAGAACACTGCCCGTGGTGGTGAAGAGAGGAGCTGAGTGATAGAAACTTACCGCTGCAGATCACAAACATTGAGAAACACTGCTGTGCTTAGCAGCTGCACGGCTGTGTACTCCAGCATGAATTTTACCAAATGACTTCCGCACTGGCAGACTAAAGTATATGGCCACTGTAATACACTGATACATATGGTGGCTTAGTCTTTCCGTACATCCTGTTATCTAGCACACTCTACCCCCATCAGGTCCGTGTTGGCAGCGTATCTGTCTAGTTCGTCATACAAATGAACTCCGCAAGCGGTGTGCTGCGTGTAAGCGCTGACGCCGTTTGTGAGTGCTGACGCCCTGTGTAAGCACTGACCCGGTATGGAAGCCCCGACGTCGTGTGTAAGCGTATTCTGTGCAAGGGATCTGGCGACGTTTGTACAGAGACCTGTATTTAAATGTTGCAATAAACACATTTTTTTTACAATTTGTGAATTAAATTGATTAATTTGAAAAACCGGCCCAGCTTAAATGTCACCCATTAAATAACCCTCATAATGAAATAGCAAGTAAACATTGTTTTTTTTGCCTAGAACATTTTAAATCAAACTTAATTAAATTTTTCAACTTTTTGGCCGCTTTTATTATTATCATCTGATTTTGTAACGTAATAACTCTTTTGTCTAATGTTCGTGTCTGTCGGGTTGTATTCAGAGGATTGGCGTATATGGAACAAGCTTCTTGGGCAAACTAAATCAGAACATCTGTCTCCAAGTTGTGGGTTAGTGGGTTCGAATCCAATGTAGGTGATATTTGGCCTACTCTTCCATGCTGGCCAGCCACCTTGGAAGAGTTGAGGACCCACACACTTTCTCCCACCACACATGGACTCCCATTTGGAGTGCACATCGTAAATCTTCCTTCAACCAATATCCTGAAGCAAAAGATTAGTGCTGGATTCAACTGCATTCGCAAACGTGATTTGTAACTTTCATCCTCACCCGTGTATCGATATTTCAATTTTAACGTTTCATTTTACTAAGGGACTATTTTGGTGTTGTTGTCTTGGTGTGGTTTGGGACTGTTCTTGCTGTTGTTTTGCTGCCTTACCCATTGGTGTACTTATGCAATATCAACTTATACACTTTATCTCCGTTACGTATTTATTTTTCGAGATTTGCTTACCTCTCCGAAACTTTGCACGCCTATCGTTGCTTGTGTTGTTTATTGTTGCTGTAAATGTATGACCCGTCACTACTGGACATCTGTGAAAAAAGAGCTTCACGGCTTATCGGATTTCTCCATGATAAATAGAGATTCCGATTCTGTTTAAACTGCTGGGTGGATGACAGCGGGGGTGGGCAGGGGGGGGTGAGGCGGGGGGGCGGGTGTCTTTACAAAAAACTAAAATGCTCACGGTTTCAACTCCCTGTGGCAGAAGATCGAACCTGCTGCCTCTGTTCCATTGTCCTAACCCCCGCACCAGGCCAGCATCCCCATGTGCAATACAAAACGTTATCAAATAAGCCTGCCTGAGCTGACTGGGCGGCTCGGAGATCAGATCACTGAGCCAGCAACGCCGAGGCCCTGGCTTTCGAATCTGGGTCGAAGCCACCCACGATTAAACTCGCCTCTCGAATGTAGCAGGTTGATTGGTCTCGCCCTGTACGCCGCCGATGGCAGCGCACGTAACAACAACGCCCTTGCTGGAACCCGATTGTAGTTCGCGTGCGAGAGCAGTGTTCGCCAGCACGGACGCTGGCACGTATTTACGGACACCAGTTTCTGTACATGGCTAATGAAAGTGGGTTGCGTAAAATCTCGGTTATTGCACACTTTATTTTTAATGGTTAATTTCAAGATGTTGGTTTCATCTTCTTGGTTTTTTCAGTAAAGTCACGTAGAAGGAAAATAATAAAATAATAAAAATAAAACATAATAAAACAAGTCTCACGACAGAGTCTACTTGACAGACCTGTTCTCCACCTGAGGACGGCTGCTTGCGTTGTGGCCGAAACGTCGTGAGAATTATTTTATTATGTTTTATTTTTATTATTTTCCTTCTACGTGACTTTACCGAAAGAACCAAGAAGATGAATCCCTGCAGTCACGAAAGCTTTAAATCGAAATGTTGGTTTCAAATCACATTTTACCAAACCAGATGGCATCAATAAGGAAATATATTAGGCTGTGGGCCCATGGGATATTTGATGTGTCTGTGTTGAGCTGTAAGGCCACACCTGTGCACAAAAAGGTTCGTGACAATAATTACGTCAGTGCTTGGCGAGAAGAAAGACCCACTATGGCCTGAAAAACCCACACGTTTCAACCGAAAACGCAGAGACGAGAACGGCAGGTACACGGCACTTTTGTACATAGTGCTAGAAACCATCAACAGTTCCTGAAGGGCATGCTGACAATGTAACGCTGAATTGGCTACAAACTGAGAGGGGTTGATACCAGGACAGGATTTAGCTGTCCAAATAAATCCCGCTCACACACGTTGGTTCCTGAAGTGTCCTACTACTGCATTAGCTGGTATTGGGAATCAGATTATTTTATGTGTATATATAATTTAACGTTTTGTATATATATATGAAGCAGTGTAAATAATACATTGTTTTTGGTCATATGTGTTTGTAAACACCACTGGCCAGTGAAACAAATGTTATTTGTGTGTGTGTATCTAATAGAATATAGACAATCATGACTGACTAAGTGACAGATGTGACATCTAGTGATGTTTCATAAGGGCTATGAATCTGAGTGAATTTTAATTATCTACATTCTATTGGTGTTCTACAAGGGCTAGACAACTGAAATTGGGTGCAACTGTAATTGATTGGATATAGATATATAAACATCTACAGACTTAATTTTTCTAATTTGGGCGCAAAATATTACAGCCCAGATTCAGGGCCAATGGGTGATGTTAAAAGCATAATTGTATTTTCGATATTGAGAGACCGATTTGTGAAGACGCATCACCTGATTGTCTGTGTTGTTACCGGTTACCGTACATGAACGCCCAGCAATCTATGGGTGTCCAAGCCAAAGGCCTGAACAGTAACAGTAATCTTGATTTGAAGCTTTCGTGACTGCAGGAATCCATACTCTTTGGTTCTTTCGGTAAAGTCACGTAGGTATAAAATAAATATATCACGACGTTTCGGGCGCAACACAAGCGTCCGTCTTTCCCACCTGATGACGGACGCTTGTGTTGCGCCCGAAACGTCGTGATTTATTTTATTTTATACCTACGTGATTTTACCGAAAAAAACAAAGTATAGTAATAGTAATGCCAAATCTGTAATTATCATGCCCAATGTTTGCGCGGGAAAGCCAAGGCTGAGTCTCAGTACTTTTGTCTGACGTGTGTTACACGTCGCTATGTTTGACAGTAACACTCCCGAGTGATGCAGGTCATTCTTGAAAAATGAGACTGCTGGTCTCTTAAAGTTGTTGCGAGGTTAAGCAAATAATCTTCAAACTCGGCTGATCCTTCCCTTGCTTTGGGATATTACACTGCAGCAGCATGAGAGTTCAGTACAGAAGTCAGGCAAGGGTGGGCTGAGGTTGGGAGGTTTGGCCAAATATAGGGCCACGCAGTAACACGCCCACAACTGCAATGCGGACAAATAAGCGTATAGACATCTGGAACCCAGGTAATTAAAGTTTGTTGAGCTCAGTGTGCGGTGTCTGTCTGTTTGAACAACACACAGAGACCCGGTGTAGTCCCTCTATCGAATGATGCACGCCGGCCCTGTCTTAGCTGCTCAAATACAGACAGATCACATGTATTAGGTTTCATAAATGCGAGTCCTATGTATTATGATTATTATTAGCGATCGCAAGGTGCAGCTGAAAACGCCCGAAGAGTGTTCGTAGCAGCAGAGTTTCCGTTGTGGCAAGGGGAGAGCATTGTGTACTGAAATCGGATCAACCAACTTTTAGAATAATTCACAAGACCTGTCAGGCAATCATTTACATTTAGTATGTGTGCTGTAATGGGGTATATAAGTGGCTATTCATCACTATTTTTATGAATGTTAATATGTTTTTGACTGCTTACTAAAAGACCCACGTCTGCACTTGCCAATAATCTACCAACCCGCCCAGTGGTTGCGGTCAGAGCCTGGTTGTGAGTGTGCGCGTTGTAAACACGGGCCATTAATTTATGACTTATCACCAACGTATTGATGCCCTTTAAAATTCGGTCTGTAAAAGCCCCTTAATATTGCATTCCGGACCAAATGGTAACTTTATTATCTCGGTCAATGAAAAGCAATGCCGTGGAAATATTGTGTTTGTCCTTTGCATTTGGCGGCCGTCATCGCAGACACCTCGGGACGCATTTAAATAACGCGTGAAAAGTTCACCTCCGCAGTTCATTTCAAAATATCAAGATTAATTTGATTCGCAATATGCCTCGGCAAGTGTTTTCACCGTGATTTCTATGCACAGCCACGCACCTGGCATTTTGCTACTGAATGACTCGGTGTCTCTGCTCGTGAATCCGGCGCTCTGCCCCGGCGCGGTGTTTGCGCGCCGCGAATTTTTTTTTTAATGCCGCAGCAGAAAAAAAATTCAGCCTCCGTGGCATTTGCGTCGGAGCTGCTTTGCGGGGTAAAGACACAGCCCTGGAATTGTTTTGCTCATGCTGCTGCTGGCGGAAGCGGCCTCCACTTCGACGAAGCTCCCGGGAAAGCACCTCGAGAGGGCATTCGTTTTGCTCACTCTTCCTCGTTGGCCGGACACCTCGCGAGGGCCTCCGATACACGGGATGATTGATGATGTGATGGGCCCACGCGAAGCCGCGTACAGAAGCATTGCCGGAGACATTTTCACTTGCAGTTGAAAACCAGCACGTGCGCTGAGAGGAGACTAGGGGAGCCTTGCCACCACTCGCCACTACGCTCACCACCACACGGCATACACCAAACTCACGACAACCCACATACACCACGCTCACCACCACACCCTACTCCACACTCACCGCAGGGAGTGTGCTTCTCGACTAACTGTGGTGTACCAGATGGGGGGGGGGGGTCGGGGGTGATTTAAGAACCTGTGCTCCGTAATTTCAACTGCCGTGCCTTGAGATGGAACCGGCGGCCTCCGAGTTGCAAGTACGGTGTGCTATCCCATTACCCCGCGTCAGTACAGGCTTTCTAAATGCACTGGTGTTTTGTGTGTGTGTGCCAATATTCGCAGCGTTGGCAAGATTGCTTTTGAAAAGTAATATATAAGCAGGCCCCTTACAACCTGGGTAATATAATGTCTAATCTATGACAAAAAATGAGAAACTACGCTCAGCTTGCAGTTTGTAACTTTAATAAAAATATACTTTACGTCTTCAATGTAAACAAACTGGATTTAACTATTTTTCAGTCGGTTTGACAGTTAGTGCGCTTTGAGTCTTATTTTTCTGTAGATATTCACACAATGGTTCATTCTGATTGGAAGGAGCCAGGCACCTATGGTGTTGATGATTACAATCCTACAACCTATAGAATTTCAGAATAAAAATTAATCTTGCCAGCTTCATCGACCATAATAGAGTTTTTTTTTGGGTTATATTGTGAAAATATAAATGTGTCGTTAAACCCGCTACCACCCGACACAGCCAATTAGTAAGGGTTGTCGTGTAAACAAAACATGCCAAAACATGCCACGTCACAAACCTTACTAATTGGCTGTCGGGTGGTAGCAGGTTTAACGGCACATTTATATTTCCGCGATATAACCAAAAAAAAACCTATTTGATGGATAATATTGTGTTAAACCTGCTTCGTTTGGTGGTACATGAAGGACCGCCTTATGGCTGTGCCCAAGTAAAAAAAAATACATGCAAGTAATTGGGGAGACCTGTAGACATTTACTTAGAAATAACCTAACCTAATCAATGACATAATTAACCTTTGTTGGAAACAAAGTTAGTGTTTTATTAAAGATCACTTCCCAATGAGGTCAAAGGGGATGTTCAAAGGTCATAGCGCCGAGACGCATTTTCTTTGATGGTTTCGACCTGGTCATCACTGACTGCACAATAATTCTCATGAAATTATTCTGAAAAAAATGCCTGCACTTAATTTGGATAAATTCCAGCTCTGAGGATTAACACATTCCTGTGGAGGCAGCTGGTAGGAACGTTGGGTTGCTCGGTCAATGGCCAGGGTCAACGGCGGCGTGGTGTATTCCGCAAATATGCCCGACTGTGAGGGCGGGCACAAGCCGGCGTGAGTAGGTTAAACGTTGAGTTTTATAAGGGCACCACGGGGTGACCAGCCCCTCCACACCTAGCCCCACCCCTCCCACCCCCCTCCCAGCCCCACCCTCCCCACCCAGTCCCTCCCCACCCTCCCCTCCCCACCCAGCCCCTCCCCACCCTCCCCAGGCAGCCCCTCCCCACCCTCCCCTCTCCACCCAGCCCCACCCCTCCCATTTTTGGATGCACGACGGACGGACGGACACAATAATCCCCTGTGGGCTGGTGGAACCAGGTGGTTCCCACCAGTAAAATTGTTAGTTGGTCATGCGACGAGCATTTGCTGTCCGTAGCAGGCAGGTGATGAAGTGCTGCCCCCTAGCCTGCGGAACAGAGAACACTGGACGTGATCTCAGAACAATCTCTGTGACGTACATATTAACTACTGAGAAGGCGCACAGTTGTCGTTCACTTTTCGAAAGGCAGGCGGGCGGGCCGTAAGCCGGTACCAAACAATTCTCCTAAACTCTGCGTAACTCTCTATATCAAGCTATTTTCAACCAATTACCGAGTCAGTTTAACGCGTAGGCTTTTGCGAGCAAAATCATCCATGGCATAGGATTTTTTGGGTTAGATCGCGTAAATATATAAATGTGTCATTAAACCCGCCACCTAGTTGTAATTACTGGTGAAACGTCATACTCAGTTTTTAAGTGTTGTGGGTTTGCTCTCCAACACTGTGCTAGTAACGAATTGGGTGGTGGCGGGTTTAATGACACATTCATATATTTACGCGATATATCCCAAAAAAAACTATGCTATGGACAATTATTGAGTATTTGTATGAGTGGTCGGAAACAGGAGCACTCAGAGAAAAAAACCCACGCATGCAAGGGGGCAACACTCTATCCCATACAGTTTGAATAGATGTAGATTAGTGCACACTTTCTGTAGCGCATTCTGGCAATCCTTGGCGTGGCACCTCGACGCCCACGGAAAGGGGATTTCGTACGGTCCTCACCTCCACAGTGATGGATTGCAGGCGTATTTTGCCACTGCCCGTGGAATACGCGCTTTTCATCGGTTGCACAGGTCTTGTGCGAGATGCGAGTCGATTCTAGTTCTCCCCAAAATGACGCTGACCGCACAATCGGGATACGATTTGTGAAAAAAAAAAAAGTCAACGCAAAACGTCAAATATATTTATCACTTCCCAAAAGTTCGGGGCTGAGTGTAGGGAGGGATTGTAAAAGTTTAGTTCACAGTGTTTTTCAGGCACCAGTACGGTGCAATTAAAGTTGGTTACGAAGGCATACAGGGATGCCGCCATGGTGTAGTGGTTAGCACTAGATTTGTAATCCAGGGGTCACCGGTTACATCCCCATTGGTGCAAGCTTCTTAAGTACCCCCTGCCTTTGTCTTCACAGCAGCGTAACAGGATTACACAGCTAGATTTGAAGCTTTCGTGACTGCAAGGATTCATACTCTTAGTTCTTTCGGTAAAGTCACGTAGGTAAAAAATGAAATTAAAATTAATAAATAATAAATAAAATATCACGACGTTTCGGAGGCAACACAAGTCTCCGTCATCAGGTGGGACTGTCACATCCACACTCACTTGATGCAGCAAATCTGGCTGTGACGGTCGCACCTGATGACGGAGACTTGTGTTGCCTCCGAAACGTCGTGATTTTTTTTTTAATTAATTTTAATTTCATTTTTTACCTACGTGACTTTACCGAAAGAACTAAGAGTATAGGTTTACACAGCAGTTGGTCGATCGGCAGGTTGCGTGCGGTGGGGTGAAGTGTGGCTACTGCGGTCGCTGCCAACACCTTTGACCAAGGTGGAAGAGGAGGCCCGAAATACCTCTCTATAGATCTTCCTCTCGCAGTGTCCCTTCCACCATGAGTGGCATTCACAAGCAATCGCACGGCTGCACCTTTGGCTGTGGATAGAGACGCTCATGGGACATCTCACCACGGTGGCTGCGAGATGTTAACTACCTCGTCTGGTGTATCAGGAGGTCGTGGGTTCGATCCCAACCCTGACGCTTGTATATTTGGAATTTGCATGTTCTCCCCGTGGTCGTGTGGATTTTTTATACGGTTTTTCCCCTCCACATCTAGAATCAACGTGCATTTAGAGTAAGCCACTTTCTTGTGAGGTATCATTTGTGGCCAGGTCGCTTCCGAATAAGAGCTATATAGCTCAGTGGGCCTTACCTGGTGAAATAGAAATAGTTCAGTTTGGTTTACCTGTCAAGGGAAGGCAAAAAAAAACCCACCAATGTTGATTCATCGAGCCCGGCGCGCCAGATGTGCCGCAGATGAACATCGCATGAAAGTGTCACGAAACGAGATCACACCCTGGGCGGCGGCATGTGTGCGTTCCGATGACATTATCTCCCCTGCCATAAGCCGAGCTGCACCGCAAGAGAAGTGTTGCGCTGGGCGTCGACAATTCATTTTGACGTCCTTCGTAATCCTTGCGAGAGAGAGAGAGAGCATCATTTTTAATACAAGTCATTAAATGCGTCGCCATATTTCATGCAAGAACAAACTCGGCTGCCTATTTTTAACTTGCCCGTTTAAATGAGTTCCCAGGGACGCGTGCGGGGTGACTGAGAGCGATTCAATTGTTTCCCCTCCTACCT